>NC_133370.1:32795124-32832314 GCF_049309525.1 Garra rufa
TAGGCCATCGTTGCGTCATCCGGAAACCTGAAAGAAAAATAAGAAATATCATTAATACACAAGGGAATCGGTGAGTTAAGATTTCAGTATAAATGTTGTGGTGATTAAATGGTGTATTGATGTGCTTGGAAAGGAAAAACTTTCAGTGAATGTATACATTGTTATAGAAATGTATGTACAGTGTGTTAAAGAATGTGTATACTTGAGCAAAATGTATGTGAAATATGGGCTGATTTTGTATATCGTTCTGTGTGTGTACACAGGCCAGTTTTGTTTTCTTAGAGTCTAGGATCTGGATCTTTCTATTCGTGGACTGCACTGATATGAACATTTCAATCGTGCACCGAGTGAAGATGGCGAGCCAACCGTAAATCGACCAGAAACGTCTTTCTTTTGTCTCTGTGGACATCTGTATTGCGTTGCCTCCAACGAACATATTTCACTGGATTGTTGAAGGTTTGAAGTATCTAACACTTTCTTTGTTTTGAACGCTGGATCATTGATTATAAGGAAACGAGGACAGAATATAATTTGTTGTTAATTGGACTGACACTTCACTTTTGAACTGTTCATCTTCAGAATTATTGCTGCTGAATTGATATTCAGTACAGTTGCATATTCAGTTGTATTTATGCAACTTTATTTTGTATAAATAAGTGTTACAGCAGGAATTTACACTTTTTTTGACATTTGAGTTATTTCTTTGTACTCACTGAACTTGAGTATGTATTAAGTTGTGCATGTAAGAAGAAAAGAGAAAGAGGAGATTGAACCTACAATTGAACATTTGAGTCCAGTTTAATTTAATTTGGAAGAAAATAATTTTCTGTGTTTAGGGTTTTAATTTTGGTTCATATTGGGTAATTTATTTGTTTGGAAGTCAGATTTGAAGCTGATTGATATGTGTATTTGAATTTGTATTTATTTTGGTTTACTTTTGCTCTTCATGTAGTGTCATTGACACATTCAATCTGTGTATCCTGCCAAATTTCCCTCCCAAACAAAACAAACATCTTTATTTTATATAAATAAGCGCATTTAAAACATATGTGTGTGTGTGTGTGTGCCTTGCCTCTCACGAAATCTTGTCTTCTGATTGGATTTTAATTAACTTATAGTATCCTACAACAATCATTTAAATTCTAGTGAATGATTGCTTTTCCTTTTCCTTTTCCTTTATGAGTAAACCTTTCTGTTCCAGTCGTCTAACGGGGGTTACACACTCCTCCTTAAAGGTTTATGTGACGGCCATAGCTGCTTTCCATGCCCCTGTTGGTGGTCTTTCGCTGAGAAGACACCTTCTGGTTACTGTCATGGTTCATGGGTTCACTCACTCATCTTTGCGGTGTGTGTGTGTGTGTGTGTTTGTGGGCGTGGATGCGTTCTGCGTGTGTTTGTGTCTGTGTGGGAATGGCTGGTTTGTTACGAGCTGATCTGATTCAGCTGCAGCTCGTTTCCACCTCTATTTAAGATCAGCTCTGTTTTGTCCTCATTGTCAGATCGTTTGGTGTTGTCTCCCGCTCGGGCTGTTCCCTGTTTTCTCTCTCTGGTTCCTGCTTCGCTGGATGACGATCTTCTGGTCCTTCGACGCTTCTGTTTCCGGACTGTCTGCTTTCGGTTGTCCACTGATCCTGCGTCATCAGTCTCCCGTGCCGGCAATCTACCAGCTTTCTGACCACCAGTTATCATCATTATGCCTATTCTAATAAACTATTTTGCATCACGCTTGTGAATCCTGCCTCTCTGTTCTCACAGAACGATCTGACCAACGATGGATTCAGTGGATGCACCCACGCTTGGAGATATCCTATCGGCTACCAACACTCGGATGGATCGACAGGAGGAGCAGATGCTGGCTACTGGTTGAGCTGTACAGGCTTTGGTGACGCAGGTATCCGAGCTCACCAATCAACTTCAACAGCTGAGATCGCCTGCTGCGCCCTCCCCACCACCGCCTCTCCCTCCCTTTCCTGAGAATCGCAGTGTTGTCAACAAGCCTCGCCTACCCACGCCAGAAGTCTGCACGGCTGAGCCCAACCTTTGTAGGGCGTTCCTAACTAAATGCTCTATGTATTTTTCACTGCAGCCTACCACTTTCGCTTCAGAGCAATCTAAGGTGGCCCTAGTCTTGACACTACTCTCTGTGCGTGCCGATCAGTGGGGGATGGCGGTGTGGGAGAACCAACATCCGTGCTGTGCCTCGTTCCAACTGCTGTCAGAGGCGTCATGGGTCGCGAGGCGGCCAGTGTGTTGGCGGATTTACAACAGGGGGATCATACCATTGCTGACTACTCCATCGATTTCTGCACACTGGCCGCCGAGTGCAAGTGGAACGAGGCGGCGCAGTGGGACATGTTCCTGTATGGGTTGGCTGACCGTGTTCAGAGAGATATTTTTACCCTCGAGCTAGCAGCGGATTTGGGTGACTTATTTCCTTGGCCCTTCGGGTGGACTCTCGTCTTCAGCGCTGTGACCAGTTGACCCGTGCGTCTTCGTTGTCGAAGCTTCCTGCCCATCCCATCCATGCGGCCAGTAACACGGTCAGCCCAGTTTTAGATCAAGAACCCGTGCAGGTTGGTAGAGCTCGGCTCTCCCGGGAGGAGAGGGATCAGAGAATATCTAAGGGCCTCTGCTTATATTGTGGTACGATGGGACATGTCCTATCTAACTGTCCGTTAGACAGGGCCCGGCAGTAGGACGTGTGTTGCAGTGGCTCTCAGATACTTTTTTCTTCTGTGAACTAGTGTGCTTTACTGTTTAAAGGTCCACTGAAGTGCTTTTAAAAGCACAGTTTAATAAAGTTAAGCTCAATAAGCAGTGAAAAAGAACCCAGTCCACTACTCAGCCCCTCTCTCAGACAGCAGGGGATTGCTTCATGTTTCATTGCTCTTGAAAGACCAAATTATGTCAAAACGCCCATGTTTGTGTGGAGTAGTCATGTAAACACAGTCAGTTATGTGTTAAAATAAACATAAACAATTTGGCATATATTGGATCAGTGCAGTTGGTCTTAAAGGGACAGCAGTCTAAGGGTGTACTCACTGGGCACGGTTGCTTCGAACTGAGCCCGAACATGATTGCTTATATACTTAACTGGAAAAAGCGTAAAGGAACTGGGTTCAGAGAAGATTTCTGCTCTACTGCAGTCAAACTAACTGAGTTCGGAGTAGCATGTTTCTGAACCTCAACAGTAAGATCACAGCTCTGAAAATACTACATCTGTTATAATTAAATAACTATTTTACTTATGAAGGTGTAGAATAGCTATCAAGAAGAGGTAGTGAGGTTTTGAGATGATCACATTGACATTGATCTGTGACAGTCTGCAATCATGAGAGCTCAGTAAATACTTTTGTGTTTAATTATTTTGCAGGGAGAAAGGACACAAAGCACCTAGAGGAAATATGAATACAATATTAGAAGATATTTTAAATATGAATACAATATTAGAAGATATTTAAAGATATTTGCACCATATACTGTACTTAATGCTTTAAATGTAATATTAAATACAGTGATCTCTCCACCTACATCATGCTTAGTACCATATGCAAAAAAATATATAAATTCAGCATTTGTAAACCTCTATTTTATTTAATAATACAAATGCATGTTGTAATGTTTTAGGTGAGGTTTGGTTTTAGTTTGTTCTTGACTTTAGACTTAACACATAATGCTGATATAATAAGGGTTAGTGACCAAATAGCCAAACAACTCACCTACTTCTACACTCTTAGAATGTAAAATAGACCAAAATAATAGTCCGCACATATTAATACATATATTTTTCACCTAGCAACATGGAGTCTTTTTCATTCCACCTCTGCAGAAAAATATTACACGTCTGAAACAAATTAGTGTATATTATAAACCACTTTATCTGTGTAACTGTAACAATGAGTGACGACGGAGATGAGGATCCATATGCAAGCTTTATTTTGCAGATCGTAGTCGACAGGCAGGGTTAAATCACCAGCAAACAAGAACATCCAGGACAAAACAAAAGCGTAATCCAGTAGTACAGGCGGGGGTCGAAATCCAGAAGGGCAGTCCAAAGTAACAAAAAAAACAAACAAACAAACAAACAAGGCAAAACTATGACTAGACTATGACTTTGGAAACAAAACAAGAAAGTAACTCAGAAACTAAGAAACAGGGAAAACTAGGAAACACGGGAACTAGGAAAATGCATGGTAGAGTTCGCTAGGCAAAACAATACTCTGCGGTGTGTGTGTGAGTGATGAGCTGTCTTTTATGGCTGACAAACAGGAAGCTTCCATAGAGGCAGCAGAGGGAGCAGCAACAGTCAGTGTGGGTAAGGGCTCCCTCTGCTGGCCTGGTGTAACAGTAACAATTATCCACTGAGATGGCGAGATGTAGTTGAACCCAAGTGCAGTTTTATTTACAGTGACGTGAATCCATAACCCAAACAACAAACATAATCCAGACAATGACTTGACAGACTTGACTTAACTTGGCTTGGCTTGGCTTGGCTTGAACAGACTTGGCATGAAACAGACTTGAAATAGACAAACAATCACCAAACAGCAGATTACAACTTCAATACGTGACAGAGAGCCATTCAAACACAAGGGTTATTTATACTAGACAATGAGAGACACATGACAAGAATCAACCAATGAAAAACAAGGAACAAGACATAGCAACCAAGACAACCAATCAGAACATGACACATGGAACTAGGGAACCAATGACAGGAATACAAGAGGACAAGGGAAGCAAGACACAACAGCATGAAAAGACTACATAATAAAAGACATGAAAACATGAACATGAAAACCCCAAAACAAAACCAAATCCAAAACCCCACGTGACAATCTGCCAGTTTCAGACATTGAGTGAAATTTGAAGATTTTGTGATGATCATGTTGATGTGTCCTGCAGGTGGCACCTTTCCAGAGAATGACTTTGGTGATTGGCTTATTATTATAATTAATAGTTAATATATGTTTTTATTGTCATTTGAGGAACATAAAACCAGTGTTGGGTAAGTTACTTTAAAAAGTAATTAATTACTAATTACTTAATCAATGTTGTATTTAAAATACTTATTTAATTGCTGTGTCTGAAAAGTAACTTAATTACTCAATAAGCAATTTAAGTAAATACTTCTTAAAATCCCTATAAACAATGAAATTAAACTCTTTAAATAATTAAATAAAACATGAGTAAAAAATGAAATAGTTTAGCATTTTAGCTTTTTGAAAAATCTTTATTACATTATATAAAAACATTCTATAATAATAAATAGTTTTTTTGTAAGAAATGTAACCTTCTTTAGGTAAGAAACAACAATGTATGTAATCATGTCATTTGTTTCAACAAAGTGAAGTTAACTGTAACCTTGGTCCTTCAGACACTTTCTGCGCTGCCGAAGTAAAATCAAGTTTAGTGTTATCCGTCGATGATGAACAAGGATCACTCAGAAGTGTTCGTCTATGCTGCCGTGTCAGGTGCCTCAGCATGAAATACTCTAGTCTAAACACCTCAGTGCCCCACTCACCTTCAAAGCTGCATGCTTCATAATACAAAATAATGCAACATTGCACAATCATCCTGTTCCAAACTTGACATACACTCTTAAAAATAATGGTGCTTTAAAAGGTTCTTCACAGCGATGCCATAGAAGAACCATTTTTTGTTCCACAAAGAACCATTCAGTCAACGGTTCGTTAAAGAACCATTCTTTTTTTACCTTTTTATAATCTGAAGAACCACCTTTCGCCACAAAGAACCTTTTGTGAAACAGAAAGGTTCTTCAAATGTTAAAGGTTCTTCATGAAACCATTTAAACAAAAAGGTTCTTCTATGGCATTCTGGTCCTTTTTCAGCTCATTTCTGCCCTCTGGAGCACAATGATGGAAGCTACAAATAAGAAACAAAACATTGCTATTAATTGTTATTTGCACGTCTGTGTAAGCTTGTAACAGAGCGACAGAGACGTGAAGCGGGTGGATCCAATTGCAAGCTTTTATTTATAAACAAAGGCATGGTCATACACAAGCGAGGCCGAGGGTCAGAACAAAGGCAAACAGGTATATGGAGGACAAGACACAAGAGTAATCTGTTAAACAGGTGAGGGTTGATCGGCAGCGAAAGTAGTCTAAAAGGTTAGGTAAACGGGTAATCCAAACAGACAGTCCATAGAACAATTGAGGGGCAAACAGAGTCCAATATGGCAAGACAAAAGGTTAAATGCAAACAGGTGAGAAATCCAAGGCAGGCGGCGAAACAGACAACACGATATTAACCAGGCAGGGAATGAAGGCACAAATGATTAGACTAGACACAGGAAAACTAGGAAACTTAGAAAAGGTTCGTAATGTGCTAACGCTAGGAGAGCGTTATAAATGCAGACATAAGGAAGCTCTGAATGGCTTGGTAATGTGCTAGCACTTAGAGACAGAAATGCAACATAATACTTGGCAACCAAAAAGAGGTGCAAAGTGCATGGCTTATAAGGAGTGTGTGACTGGTTGCAGCTGTGTGTAATCAGTCCTATGAATAATGGGAAATGTAATCCTGGGCGACCTGCAACAGTCAATATACTGTGAGGGTGACATCAGGTGGCGAGTGGACGGAAAACCACTAACCAGATTTGTGACTTATCAAATGGAACGGATTCCTGAATGGATGAGGTTTTATCAATCTATCTATCTATCTATCTATCTATCTATCTATCTATCTATCTATCTATCTATCTATCTATCTATCTATCTATCTGACAATATTGATATTACAATAGTAATAATAACTAATTCATTACTATACTAAATGCTTTTTATTTCTATAAAAAAAGCAAAACTAGGGGCAGTTGCTAAACTTCTTTTAAAGGTCCAGTTGACAGAATTTCAACTGAAACAAGAAGACAAGGTGCTACATATCCAGCAGTCCCACCCCCTTTTTTATATAGCCAATAGCGTTTTGTTTATATCATCATATTATACCACAATATAGAAAGCATTTGATTGAAGTTTAATGAGAAACTGAAGTGCAGGGGGATTTCATCAAAGTCGTTGATCTACATTGGCGGAAGTTAAGCTGGCTGCACACTAGACGATTTTCAAATCTTAGCCGATTTTAAAACCATGGGAGACAACAGACATGAAGACACTTTCTAGAGATTTTTTGGTTTATAATCCTCTGAACAGGCACACTAGATGATTCGACCAGACCGTGAGACTACACACTTTTTGACAGTAGAAACAATTTCACAGTGACACGAGATCTCACAGAGACTCGCGAGATCAAACGTGACTAGAGAAGGAAAACAAATGGAAGATAATGTACGTTGTCAGATGGCTCTCCCGGTGCGCATTCTGTTTCACTGTGAAAAACAAAGTATGAAGAAGAATATGGGAGATGTATTCTGCTTTTGTGGCATTTTTGTGGCTGTCACGTTTCAGCTATAGAAGCACGCAACATCTGGTAAGTGACGCTCGCTTGCTTTCATAGGCTATTGCGGGTATCACGTCAGAGGCTGCCCGATCAAAAATCCTAAATATCAAACATGTTTGATATTTACGATTTGAGTTCGGGGACGAACTCAAAACCGTCTTGATCGGGAGCAGTTAAATAATCGTAATGACACCACACAACAGAGGATTTTTGGACAAAAAATCATTTGCGACAGTTCATAAAGAAAGAGGTTAATATCGCGTTATTCAACAAAAGAGAGGAGGCCTGTTAATGTGTTAACTCAGCTGCTTAACTTTTTATTCTCCCCCTCTCTTACATGCAGTTCCCCTTCACTCTCCCTTGACTCCACCCAGCCCCATTCTCTTAAAGAGCCCCATAACGAACACAGAATAAACACATAATAAATCACACCACATCTCCCCTTCTAACAACACTTGAAATAGTAAGATATAACATGACTATTAGTTAGCTCTCATATTACTTTTGAATTTAACACCCAAGTATTACCACATCACTAATAACTGAACAAGTGGTTTGTTTTTTTTCCCCTTATTTCCCTGTAATATTTACTTTTTTATATATATATATGAAACCCACACAAGCTCTGTGAAATTTATAAGTCCAGTCTCTTTGGTTGGATCACTGTTCTTCCTGAACGTGTTTTGACTACGAGGGGAGTTTTGACTATTTGACTTGCTGACAATTCCGGGGAGTGCTCCTCCCCCTCTGTTTGATCACCAGTTTCTGGGAAACTTTCAGCACATGGTTTGGTGTTCGGCATAGGGACAAGATGACGCCTGTTCCTTCTGATGGTACCTTGAGGGCTTTCCACCAAGTACGAACGAGGAGCTGAATGGGATGCTACCACAGTACCCTCAGTCTTAGTATCCGTAATCCAAACTCTCTGACCTGAGGAAAGGTGACTGAGTTGTCTTGCACGATGACGTGCGTTGTAATTTACAGCCTGCTTCTCCCTTATTCCCTTTTCCTTTGGGGCCAAAGTGGTGTAATCAGGGAGGTTTGGAATCAGAAGCGATTGATGCTGGGGTATTGATGTGCGTAACCTTCGTCCCATTAGGAGCTGAGCAGGACTGTAGCCATTTGGCAGCGGTGTTGTTCTGTAAGCCAGCATTGCCAAATAGGGGTCTTTTGCTTTGCTGAGAAGATGTTTTACCGTCTGAACATGACGCTCGGCTTCTCCATTGCTTTGAGCAAATCTCGGGCTGCTGGTGATGTGACTGAAGCCATAGTCCGCTGCGAAATGTGCAAATGTCTGGCTGGAAAATTGAGGTCCATTATCTGAGAAAAGGAACTCTGGAATTCCATGCCATGAAAACATAGACTTTAAATGTACTATTACATCATCTGATCTTGCAGGGGTTCATTTTGCTATTTCCACAAATCTGGAAAAATAGTCCACTACTAGTAGATAAGTGCCTCCATGTATTGAAAACAAGTCAGCACCCAGCTTAAGCCATGGTCTGGTTGGAAAGTCAGAGGGCATTAAAACCTCTGTTGGGTTTACTCGTTCCTTAATACATGTTGTACAGTTTTGGACAGGGTCATTTATCTGTCCACTTAGACCCGGCCACCACACTGAGTCTCGAGCACGCAATCGACATCTAGCAACCCCCTGGTGCCCTTCGTGCAGCTTCTCCAGAACTGTGCTGCGCATGGCTGAGGGTATAACCAGCCGGGATCCTTTTAATAGAAGACCGTCATGGACTGTGAGAACTGCTCTTTCGGGCCAAAATTTCCTCACCTCACCTGTTATGTGGCTGAGGCCTGGCCATCCTTCCTGGCATCGCTCCATCACCTCAGAACAGGTGGGATCCCTTTTCAGCTGTTCTCTTAACACAGCCAAATAGTTAGGACTGGAAGGCATGCATCCTACCACAGTCTCTACATAAATGTTTGTGTCTTCCATCAAGTCAGCGTCAGAATTGTGTTCTCCCAGGCTGTTTGTTACAGGAGAACGAGACAATGTGTCAGCTGTCACCAACGTTTTGCCAGATGTATGTGTGATGGTGTAATTGTACCTCATCAACCTCATGCGGAATCTCTGAATTCTCGGAGGAAGTTCAGCTAGCTCTTGAATGCCTAGCAGGCTCACCAGGGGTTTGTGGTCTGTCTCCAGATGGAATTTATGTCCAATAAGAAAGTCCTTAAACCTTTCACATCCCCAGGTAAGACCTAAGGCCTCCTTTTCCACCTGGGCATAGCGCTGCTCTGTGAGGGTAAGTGAACGTGACGCATAAGCCACCGGTTTCCACTGCTCCTCTTCCTTCTGTAGAAGAACTGCACCAAGGCCATATGATGATGCATCAGCAGACAGTTTCAGCTCTTTGTTTGGGTTGTACAAAGCTAGCACAGGGGTGGGTGAGAGCTCCCTTTTAAGATCGCTGAAGGCCTCTTGCTGTGCTTTACCCCAGCCCCAGCGGTTCCTTTTTGACAGAAGGTCCCTCAGTGGTCTGTCCTTCTCTGCAAGGCATGGTATGAATTTACCTAATTGGTTTACCATACCAAGGAAGCTGCGAACTTCACTGACGTTGGATGGCTCTTTCATTTGCAGCACCGTTCTGGTCTTGTCTAGAGCAGGTCTCACCCTGCTCTCCGTAATTATATGACCCAGAAACTTCACCTCCTGTCTGCCTAACTCACATTTTTCCAAATTAAGTGTGATGCCAGCTTTTTCAATCCTTGCTAAGACTGTGTGAAGTCTCTCGTCATGCTGAGCCTGTGACTCGCCCCAGATGAGCACATCGTACATATGGCATATAACACCAGGCAGACCTTCAATGACCATCAACATGCGTCTCTGAAAATGCTCTGGTGCTGAAGCGATGCCAAACGGAAGCCTGTTGAAAAAAAATCTTCCAAATGGGGTTATGAATGTTGTATATTTGGCTGATTGGTCCGAAAGTGGAATCTGCCAGAACCCCATGTTTGCGTCCAATTTACTGAAGACTTTGGCCCCACCCAGCAGTCCTAGAGACTGCTCTACTGAAGGCAAAATGTACTTCTCCCTACACACAGCCTCATTCAGTTTGGTGAGGTCAACGCAAATACGTACTGTCCCATTCTTCTTGGGCACAGGTACCATGCCAGAACATCAGTCAGTTGGCTCCTCTACCTTCGTTATGACTCCAAGCTGCTCCATGCGCTCTAACTCCTTTTTAACCTTTCCCAACAAAGGAAGTGGAACTCTCCTGGGGGTTGCCAGGGAGAATGGAGACACATTCGGTTTGAGCTTGATGGTGTAAGGCTGGCGTACCATTCCTAGGCCTTGACACAATTTTGGGTACCTTTCTTTGAGCATGCTCACATCCACACTGTCAAGCCGAGCTACAAGATTGAGCTTTAAAATCGCTGGCCGACCTAGAAGTGCAGTATGTAGATCTTTAACCACATACACATTTTCTTGAACAGTGAGCTCACCTTTGCTAATGGACTCATGGGACATCCCAATTACAGAAAGTGGGCAGCCTCCTGGCCCAAGTAATGGTTTGTCTGCATTCTCTAGAGTGAATGGCCCTTTTGCTATCTCTCTGAATGTAGACTCTGGGATGACTGTAACGTCAGCGCCTGTGTCGATGTTAAATTTTACTTTATGGTGTCTAATAAACAGCTCCACATCCCATGCATCCTGGCCTGCCTCTACTGTGCCTAAAAACCAGGGCTCTGATGATTCATGGCACTCCTCTGCTTCAATTGCATGCACTGTTTTGGCAGTTTTACACATCTTGCTGTAGTGCCCTTTTTTTCCGCATGTATGGCAGGAAACCTCTTTAGCTGGGCACTGCCATTTCCCATGACCCGGTATCTTTCCACATCTTTGACAGAGCCTTCTATCATTTTTGTTCAGAGATGAGGTTGATGCATGCTTGGTAAAGTTGCTCTTTTGAAATTTTGACAGGCTCTGCTTAGCTGTTTTGCTTGTTTTTGCAGCCACTGCATCAATTTCAACTCCACATCTCGAATCACCTCTTAAGTCAGTCTGCTGTTTTTTAATGACTTCTGATTGTCTTGCCATACTAATAGCTTTCTCAAGAGTGAGGTCTCTGTCAAGCTGCATCCGCTCAGATAGTGTACTGTCCCTTAGACCAACTACAAGTCTATCTCTGAGCAGTTCATCATGGAGAGAACCATAGTTACAGTTTTCTGCAAGAGCATACAGGGCTGTTATGAAGTTATCAACTGGTTCAGTTGGCAGTTGCACTCTTTGGTTGAATCTTGCTCGTTCATAGATTACGTTCTTTTTGGGCACGAAAAATCTGTTAAATGTCTCTTTAACTGTTTAGTACTCTTGCCGCTGCACGTCGGATAAAGGCTGCCCTCTTAACACATCATCTGCCTCATCTCCCATGCAGTATATTAATGTGTTCACCTGATTCGCCTGCGAGCTGACATGTAAATTACTGGCCAGTCGAAATCTTTCAAACCGCCGTATCCATTTCTCCCACTCTTGAGGCTTTGAGAAATTGAACGGCTCCGGAGGCTGAATCGTGAAAGTGGCGCTCGGAGGCACGCTTACACTCGGCTGGAGTTGTTGCTGCGCCGCCGCAGGACCCGCGTTGTCCTCGGTCATTCTGCTCGCTCAACTCGCCGACTTTTTTTTTTCTTTTGTGCTCTCCTCAGTCGCACCTCTATTATAACTTTACTTCTGACACCATGTCGCGTTATTCAACAAAAGAGAGGAGGCCTGTTAACGTGTTAACTCAGCTGCTTAACTTTTTATTCTCCCCCTCTCTTACATGCAGTTCCCCTTCACTCTCCCTTGACTCCACCCAGCCCCATTCTCTTAAAGAGCCCCATAACGAACACAGAATAAACACATAATAAATCACACCACAGTTAAGATATTCCTCTTCCCTAGATAATTAAGTTATGTCATGTGTGACGAGTGGGGCAAGGCCGAGAGCCGTGGGTATGAGGCGCCACGTAGGATTTAAATCAAACTTCGCTTATCAATACATACATAAAACACGTGCATATACACCTATAAATTACTCACATATACATGTATACTATTGGATGTTTAAATATATATATATATATGAAATACACGTGCACACTAATATGAAATCCACACCAATACATCTTAAATTAGTAATGAA
Source organism: Garra rufa (assembly GCF_049309525.1). NCBI lineage: Eukaryota > Metazoa > Chordata > Actinopteri > Cypriniformes > Cyprinidae > Garra > Garra rufa. The sequence continues at coordinate 32,807,682 of NC_133370.1, forward strand.
TGCATATACACTTGTGAATAACTCACGTATACACATAAACTTGACGCGTGCATACACCCAGACACACTCGCTTATACATTTAAACTCGATCCATGCATATACACCTAAAACAACACACGCACATACATATAAACTCGCTGCATGCAGACACACCTATACATACTTGCATATACATATAATCTTGATTCATACACCTATAAACAGTCACACATACATTCACACTCGATGCACGCATACACACCCATAAAACTATCAAGGATAGTTAGTTATACATTACTGTATGTGAGTGTTTAAAAAAAAAAAACTACTTACCATGTAAAGGTGAGGTTCACACCAGAAGAGGATGGGGACAGCTATGCGATGTATTTTTTTTTCTGCTGTGAAAAACAAAACAAACAAAGTGTATAAGTTATATACTATATTTCCCAAATAAAACCATGCATACCTATTCAATCACTTTAACTTTAACTGCAATTTGTTAGGACATTTAATCGACTGCATTATAGATTTTACTTGACAATTTTTGCAAACTGTATTCAATAAGCTGGGTAGCAATATGTAACATTTCGGAACTCAAGAAAAACAAACAAAAAAGCTCTATAAACGTTAGCTAGTCTAAAAAGAGCGATGAGAAGTGCATACTGATTCAACATACAACAAGTTACGTAAAAGTAAAGCGTATAAATAGCATTACATTAACTTACAAACAGAAAAACGAGTGCATGGTGTGTTCGACTGTGCAGTCTTTCCTCTCCCAATGTTGGGGTAGACTTCAGGTTTAACGTAGGTTATGTAGTTAATAGTTATTAGTTAATAGGCGTGGTTAGCATTGAATTGTGACAGAAATGCACAAATTGTAGCGGATATATTAACGTTAGGGTGAAACTTGTATCGACAAAGACAACGGAATTTACATAAGCCTACTTTGAAACATCGCTACAGTGTGTAATTCCTTATTATCCCATGTTACTAAGTGCAAACTGGAACATTATATCAATAAAGTACTTACCCTTAATATCAAGGATGAAGAACGTTTAAACGCAGCAGTTCAAACCGCTGGCGCTTCCAGCCGTCTGTACCCACGTGATTCCGTCGCAGTACTGCGCATGCGCAGTGACTCATCAGAGAGAGTTGTTGATATGAAGCGACTCAGGCTCATTGAATCAACAAGTGCTGATCTAATTCATTTGATTATTTCTTAATTTAGTTACAACTAACAAGAATCAATAATTTAACAGAAGTAAACTCGTTATAATCATATTAATCAGACATATTTGTATTTTGCAAATCAAACAAGTGGCTAGTTGACTTTTTTGAGTGTATGTATGTGTAACACAATGGTTGTCAACCAAGGGTCCATGGTCCCTAGGGGGCCTTAGGTTGACCTTAAAATGATTGATTTCATTTTCACCAGGACTGTTTTGACAACATTGTCTGTATGCAAATCTTTTAAAAAATGCCAAGGTAAAACGTTTTTAGTGCATCATTAAGTTGGCTTGGGAAAGCCAACTTACTGAAATCCTATTTAAACTTCTTCTTCTTCTTCTTCTTCTTCTTCTTCTTCTTCTTCTTCTTCTTCTTCTTATTTTTTTTTTTTACCGAAAAATTTTTAGACACTAACTCCTCCTAGACCGTTCAAGCTACATACTCCAAACTCGGGTCAGATCTTCATACCGGTCAGACTTAGTGTGCTATATCTTTTCAGACTGTTTTGAGTTATGGTTTTCTTAAAAATTAATATTAAAAATCATAAAAAGGTCCCATAGACTTTCATTGACCAAAAGTGCATGTCTGTTTGAACTATGTTTAATGTAAACTGCTAGAAGCCATTGATACTCAATTAAGCTTTAAGCTATCTATCTATCTATCTATCTATCTATCTATCTATCTATCTATCTATCTATCTATCTATCTATCTATCTATCTATCTATCTATCTTCAAACCTTATCTATCTATCTATCTATCTATCTATCTATCTATCTATCTATCTATCTATCTATCTATCTATCTATCTATCTATCTATCTTCAAACCCTATCTATCTATCTATCTATCTATCTATCTATCTATCTATCTTCAAACCTTATCTATCTATCTATCTATCTATCTATCTATCTATCTATCTATCTATCTATCTATCTATCTATCTTCAAACCTTATCTATCTATCTATCTATCTATCTATCTATCTATCTATCTATCTATCTATCTTCAAACCTTATCTATCTATCTATCTATCTATCTATCTATCTATCTATCTATCTATCTATCTATCTATCTATCTATCTATCTATCTATCTATCTATCTTCAAACCATCTATCTATCTATCTATCTATCTATCTATCTATCTATCTATCTATCTTCAAACCTTATCTATCTATCTATCTATCTATCTATCTATCTATCTATCTACAAACCTTATCTATCTATCTATCTATCTATCTATCTATCTATCTATCTATCTATCTATCTATCTATCTATCTTCAAACCTTATCTATCTATCTATCTATCTAACTAGTCATGCTAAAATAATACTAGCGACTTGCTAGTCATGCCAGAATCATGCTAGCGACTTGCTAGTCGTGCTAAAATCATGCTAGCGACTTGCTAGTCATGCTAAAATCATGCTAGCGACTTGCTAGTCATGTTAAAAATCATGCTAGCGACTTGCTAGTCTAGCTAAAATCATGCTAGCGACTTACTAGTCTTGCTAAAATCATGCTAGCGACTTGCTAGTCATGCTAAAATAATGCTAAAATAATGTTAGCGCCTTGCATGTCGTTCTGAAATCATGCTAGCGACTTGCTAGTCTTGTTAAAATCAACCTAGCGACTTGTTAGTCATGCTAAAATCATGCTAGCGACTTGCTAGTCACGCTAGAATCATGCTAGCGACTTGCTAGTCACGCTAGAATCATGCTAGCGACTTGGTAGTCATGCTAAAAAAATGCTAAAATCATGCTAGCGACTTGCTAGTCATGCTAAAATCATGCTAGCGACTTGCTAGTCGTGCTAAAATCATGCTAGCGACTTGCTAGTCATGTTTAAAATCATGTTAGCGACTTGCTAGTCATGTTTAAAATCATGCTAGCGACTTGCTAGTCTTGCTAAAATCATGCTAGCAACTTGCTAGTCACGCTAAAATAATGCTAGCGACTTGGTAGTCATGCTAAAAAAAATGCTAAAATCATGCTAGCGACTTGCTAGTCATGCTAAAATCATGCTAGCGACTTGCTAGTCGTGCTAAAATCATGCTAGCGACTTGCTAGTCATGTTTAAAATCAGGCTAGCGACTTGCTAGTCATGTTTAAAATCATGCTAGCGACTTGCTAGTCTTGCTAAAATCATGCTAGCAACTTGCTAGTCATGCTAAAATCATGCTAGCGATTTGCTAGTCATGCTAAAATCATGTAAGCGACTTGCTAGTCATGCTAAAATCATGTAAGCACCTTGCTAGTCATGCTAAAATAATGCTAAAATCATGCTAGCGACTTGCTAGTCATGCTAAAATAATGATAAAATCATGCTAGCGACTTGCTAGTCATGCTAAAATCATGCTAGCGACTTGCTAGTCATGCTAAAATCATGCTAGCAACTTGCTAGTCATGCTAAAATAATGATAAAATCAGGCTAGCGACTTGCTAGTCATGTTTAAAATCATGCTAGCGACTTGCTAGTCTTGCTAAAATCATGCTAGCGACTGGTAGTCATGCTAAAATCATGCTAGCGACTTGCTAGTCATGCTAGAATCATGCTAGCGACTTTGCTAGTCATGTTAAAATAATGCTAAAATCATGCTAGCGACTTGCTAGTCGTGCTAAAATCATGCTAGCGACTTGCTAGTCATGCTAAAATCATGCTAGCGACTTGTTAGTCATGTTAAAATAATGCTAGCGACTTGTTAGTCATGGTAAAATCATGCTAGCGACTTGCTAGTCATGCTAATATCATGCTAGCGACTTGCTAGTCATGCTAATATCTTGCTAGCGACTTGCTAGTCATGCTAGAATCATGCTAGCGACTTTGCTAGTAATGCTAAAATCATGCTAAAATCATGCTAGCGATTTGCTAGTCATGCTAAAATAATGCTAAAATCATGCTAGCGACTTGCTATTCATGCTAAAATAATGATAAAATCATGCTAGCGACTTGCTAGTCATGCTAAAATCATGCTAGCGACTTGCTAGTAATGCTAAAATAATGATAAAATCAGGCTAGCGACTTGCTAGTCATGTTTAAAATCATGCTAGCGACTTGCTAGTCTTGCTAAAATCATGCTAGCGACTGGTAGTCATGCTAAAATCATGCTAGCGACTTGCTAGTCATGCTAGAATCATGCTAGCGACTTTGCTAGTCATGTTAAAATAATGCTAAAATCATGCTAGCGACTTGCTAGTCGTGCTAAAATCATGCTAGCGACTTGCTAGTCATGCTAAAATCATGCTAGCGACTTGCTAGTCATGTTAAAATAATGCTAGCGACTTGTTAGTCATGGTAAAATCATGCTAGCGACTTGCTAGTCATGCTAAAATCATGCTAGCGACTTGCTAGTCATGCTAGAATCATGCTAGCGACTTTGCTAGTCATGTTAAAATAATGCTAAAATCATGCTAGCGACTTGCTAGTCGTGCTAAAATCATGCTAGCGACTTGCTAGTCATGCTAAAATCATGCTAGCGACTTGTTAGTCATGTTAAAATAATGCTAGCAACTTGTTAGTCATGGTAAAATCATGCTAGCGACTTGCTAGTCATGCTAATATCATGCTAGCGACTTGCTAGTCATGCTAATATCTTGCTAGCGACTTGCTAGTCATGCTAGAATCATGCTAGCGACTTTGCTAGTCATGCTAAAATAATGCTAAAATCATGCTAGCGACTTGCTAGTCACGCTAGAATCATGCTAGCGACTTGCTAGTCATGCTAAAATAATGCTAGCGACTTGCTAGTCATGCTAAAAAAATGCTAAAATCATGCTAGCGACTTGTTAGTCATGGTAAAATCATGCTAGCGACTTGCTAGTCTTGCTTAAATAATGCTAACGACTTGCTAGTCTTGCTAAAATCATGCTAGCGACTTGCTAGTCATGCTAATATCATGCTAGCGACTTTGCTAGTCATGCTAAAATAATGCTAAAATCATGCTAGCTACTTGCTAGTCGTGCTAAAATCATGCTAGCGACTTGCTAGTCATGCTAAAATCATGCTAGCGACTTGCTAGTCATGTTAAAATCATGCTAGCGACTTGTTAGTCATGGTAAAATAATGCTAGCGACTTGGTAGTCATGCTAAAAATCATGTTAGCGACTTGCTAGTCTTGCTTAAATAATCCTAGCGACTTGCTAGTCATGCTAGAATCATGCTAGCGACTTTGCTAGTCATGCTAAAATAATGTTAAAATCATGCTTGGTAGTCATGCTAAAAAAAATGCTAAAATCATGCTAGCGACTTGCTAGTCATGCTAAAATCATGCTAGCGACTTGCTAGTCGTGCTAAAATCATGCTAGCGACTTGCTAGTCATGTTTAAAATCATGCTAGCGACTTGCTAGTCATGCTAAAATCATGCTAGCGACTTGCTAGTCATGCTAAAATCATGCTAGCGACTTGCTAGTCATTTTAAAATAATGCTAGCGACTTGCTAGTCATGCTAATATCTTGCTAGCGACTTGCTAGTCATGCTAGAATCATGCTAGCGACTTTGCTAGTAATGCTAAAATCATGCTAAAATCATGCTAGCGATTTGCTAGTCATGCTAAAATAATGCTAAAATCATGCTAGCGACTTGCTATTCATGCTAAAATAATGATAAAATCATGCTAGCGACTTGCTAGTCATGCTAAAATCATGCTAGCGACTTGCTAGTAATGCTAAAATAATGATAAAATCAGGCTAGCGACTTGCTAGTCATGTTTAAAATCATGCTAGCGACTTGCTAGTCTTGCTAAAATCATGCTAGCGACTGGTAGTCATGCTAAAATCATGCTAGCGACTTGCTAGTCATGCTAGAATCATGCTAGCGACTTTGCTAGTCATGTTAAAATAATGCTAAAATCATGCTAGCGACTTGCTAGTCGTGCTAAAATCATGCTAGCGACTTGCTAGTCATGCTAAAATCATGCTAGCGACTTGCTAGTCATGTTAAAATAATGCTAGCGACTTGTTAGTCATGGTAAAATCATGCTAGCGACTTGCTAGTCATGCTAAAATCATGCTAGCGACTTGCTAGTCATGCTAGAATCATGCTAGCGACTTTGCTAGTCATGTTAAAATAATGCTAAAATCATGCTAGCGACTTGCTAGTCGTGCTAAAATCATGCTAGCGACTTGCTAGTCATGCTAAAATCATGCTAGCGACTTGTTAGTCATGTTAAAATAATGCTAGCGACTTGTTAGTCATGGTAAAATCATGCTAGCGACTTGCTAGTCATGCTAATATCATGCTAGCGACTTGCTAGTCATGCTAATATCTTGCTAGCGACTTGCTAGTCATGCTAGAATCATGCTAGCGACTTTGCTAGTCATGCTAAAATAATGCTAAAATCATGCTAGCGACTTGCTAGTCACGCTAGAATCATGCTAGCGACTTGCTAGTCATGCTAAAATAATGCTAGCGACTTGCTAGTCATGCTAAAAAAATGCTAAAATCATGCTAGCGACTTGTTAGTCATGGTAAAATCATGCTAGCGACTTGCTAGTCTTGCTTAAATAATGCTAACGACTTGCTAGTCTTGCTAAAATCATGCTAGCGACTTGCTAGTCATGCTAATATCATGCTAGCGACTTTGCTAGTCATGCTAAAATAATGCTAAAATCATGCTAGCTACTTGCTAGTCGTGCTAAAATCATGCTAGCGACTTGCTAGTCATGCTAAAATCATGCTAGCGACTTGCTAGTCATGTTAAAATCATGCTAGCGACTTGTTAGTCATGGTAAAATAATGCTAGCGACTTGGTAGTCATGCTAAAAATCATGTTAGCGACTTGCTAGTCTTGCTTAAATAATCCTAGCGACTTGCTAGTCATGCTAGAATCATGCTAGCGACTTTGCTAGTCATGCTAAAATAATGTTAAAATCATGCTTGGTAGTCATGCTAAAAAAAATGCTAAAATCATGCTAGCGACTTGCTAGTCATGCTAAAATCATGCTAGCGACTTGCTAGTCGTGCTAAAATCATGCTAGCGACTTGCTAGTCATGTTTAAAATCATGCTAGCGACTTGCTAGTCATGCTAAAATCATGCTAGCGACTTGCTAGTCATGCTAAAATCATGCTAGCGACTTGCTAGTCATTTTAAAATAATGCTAAAATCATGCTAGCGACTTGCTAGTCATGCTAAAATCAGGCTAGCGACTTGCTAGTCATGTTTAAAATCATGCTAGCGACTTGCTAGTCTTGCTAAAATCATGCTAGCGACTTGCTAGTCATGCTAAAATCAGGCTAGCGACTTGCTAGTCATGTTTAAAATCATGCTAGCGACTTGCTAGTCTTGCTAAAATCATGCTAGCAACTTGCTAGTCATGCTAAAATCATGCTAGCGATTTGCTAGTCATGCTAAAATCATGCTAGCGATTTGCTAGTCATGCTAAAATCATGTAAGCGACTTGCTAGTCATGCTAAAATCATGTAAGCACCTTGCTAGTCATGCTAAAATAATGCTAAAATCATGCTAGCGACTTGCTATTCATGCTAAAATAATGATAAAATCATGCTAGCGACTTGCTAGTCATGCTAAAATCATGCTAGCGACTTGCTAGTCATGCTAAAATCATGCTAGCAACTTGCTAGTCATGCTAAAATAATGATAAAATCAGGCTAGCGACTTGCTAGTCATGTTTAAAATCATGCTAGCGACTTGCTAGTCTTGCTAAAATCATGCTAGCGACTGGTAGTCATGCTAAAATCATGCTAGCGACTTGCTAGTCATGCTAGAATCATGCTAGCGACTTTGCTAGTCATGTTAAAATAATGCTAAAATCATGCTAGCGACTTGCTAGTCGTGCTAAAATCATGCTAGCGACTTGCTAGTCATGCTAAAACCATGCTAGCGACTTGCTAGTCATGTTAAAATAATGCTAGCGACTTGCTAGTCATGCTAATATCTTGCTAGCGACTTGCTAGTCATGCTAGAATCATGCTAGCGACTTTGCTAGTCATGCTAAAATAATGCTAAAATCATGCTAGCGACTTGCTAGTCACGCTAGAATCATGCTAGCGACTTGCTAGTCATGCTAAAATAATGCTAGCGACTTGCTAGTCATGCTAAAAAAATGCTAAAATCATGCTAGCGACTTGTTAGTCATGGTAAAATCATGCTAGCGACTTGCTAGTCTTGCTTAAATAATGCTAACGACTTGCTAGTCTTGCTAAAATCATGCTAGCGACTTGCTAGTCATGCTAATATCATGCTAGCGACTTTGCTAGTCATGCTAAAATAATGCTAAAATCATGCTAGCTACTTGCTAGTCGTGCTAAAATCATGCTAGCGACTTGCTAGTCATGCTAAAATCATGCTAGCGACTTGCTAGTCATGTTAAAATCATGCTAGCGACTTGTTAGTCATGGTAAAATCATGCTAGCGACTTGGTAGTCATGCTAAAAATCATGTTAGCGACTTGCTAGTCTTGCTTAAATAATCCTAGCGACTTGCTAGTCATGCTAGAATCATGCTAGCGACTTTGCTAGTCATGCTAAAATAATGCTAAAATCATGTTAGCGACTTGCTAGTCATGCTAAAATCATGCTAGCGACTTGCTAGTCTTGCTTTAATAATGCTAGCGACTTGCTAGTCTTGCTAAATTCATGCTAGCGACTTGCTAGTCATGCTAATATCATGCAAGCGACTTGCTAGTCATGCTAATATCATGCTAGCGACTTGATAGTCATGCTAGAATCATGCTAGCGACTTTGCTAGTCATGTTAAAATAATGCTAAAATCATGCTAGCGACTTGCTAGTCGTGCTAAAATCATGCTAGTGACTTGCTAGTCGTGCTAAAATCATGCTAGCGACTTGCTAGTCATGCTAAAATCATGTTAACGACTTGCTAGTCTTGCTTAAATAATGCTAGCAACCGCATAGCAACCGCATAGCAACACCTTAGCAACCACCCTGGGTACCTTAGCAACCGCATTGCAACACCTTAGCATCTATTCACATTCAAACTATTTATATCTTCTAACTATTTATATCTATAAATCTATCTATTTTCAAACTATTTATATCTATCTAGCCTATCTATCTTCAAACTTTATCAATCAAACTAAAACTATTTCAAACTGAAAACCTTTAAACTTTCTTTAAACTAAAAGCTTTTAAAACTACTTAAAACTTACTGGCTAGGCTTTCTCAAGCCAACTTAAAGTTTGCTAACAAACTTTTTATCTAGTTGTCATGTAAAATTACCCTCAGATGCCAGATCCACTTCTTTGGTTCTGGTTTCTTTAATAACAGTGTGGTCAAAACTAACTGTGTGTGTTGTGATATGATTATATTCAGTTACGTACAAAAGTCTTGGCTCTGCAATAGTTGCAAAAAAACGTAGAGGCTTCATTCAGAGTCTGAGTTCCAGTGTTCATTAATGATGAAAACTTGATGTCTGATGTTGCTGTTATAGACTCTCACAAGACATCACTGAACAGCACATATTTGTCTTAATACTGATGTGTATTGGCTTGTGTTTTGTTCATGCTCTCTTGTTTTCCTGCATTGTTTGTTCAGTAGTTTCTGTTACTGTACACACCGGTCTGTGGTATTGACATTTTCACGCCCCTAAACATGACGCGGCACAAAACGAAACATGATTGGTTGCTTTACCTGTCAGTCATATGTCCTCTTGGGCGAGCCTTGGCCATTCAAAGCACCCAAAGTTCTACATAAGACTAGGTATGCTCAGGTTATATTTGTTATTACACATACCACATTGTTTGGTCTAAGTATGTTAAAGCCTTGCAGAGATATAGCCTTATGTCCATTTCAACTTATTCTTGGTTGAATTTTATTAAAATCACAGCAACACTGTAGAAGGTTATTATCTTAAAACCTATTAGCGTAAACATGAGTGCAAATTTGAACTGATGGTGGCGCTAGAGAGTTTGAGTTAGAAACTCCAGATTTGCTGTGGTTAACTTTGAGACTATCCTCTATATGTGTGCCAAATTTCATCAGTTTCCTGTAACCGGTTCTATGAGCGGCCATAGACTCAACAGCGGAGGAAGAAGAAGAAGAACACTAATGAATATAATAGGTTCTTACGCACCTCCTGTTCTTGGCCTCTAATAATAACTTTGTTTCCCTTTTGCACTGGTGTGATGTAGCCTGATCTTGAAGCAGAAGGAAATGGATGAATATTTTGAATGTTATCAATTCACAAACTGACTTGTGTTGCAGCCTGGAATTAAACCACACCATGCTGGTTTCATCTAGTCAGAGAAGAACTGAGCCTGGTTTCTCCCAAGTTTTTTCTCCATTTTTGTCACTGATGGAGTTTGGGTTCCTCACCACTTTTGCCTTTTGGCTTGCTTAGTTGGGAACAATTAATATTTAGCAACATTATTGACCTGACTGCACAAACGTTATTGGATGAGAACTGAGCTGATGATGATATCACTGTTTTCAACAGAACTACTTCAAAGATTAATTTTATTATCAATGGACTGTACACACTTATTAAACTTAACTGATTTTAACTGAAAAATGACTGTGTACTATTGTCTTCTTTCTCGTGAATAATTGATCTCTGTATGCATCACTGTCACGTATCTGGTCTATCCTGTCATCATGAACTCTTGCACCACATTTCATGGACTTCATTCCCCACAAGCCACTGCTCTAATCACTGCATTCACCTGCTCTCACTTTACTGATTACTGCTCACAGCTGCACCATCACACTGTCTGCATTTAAGCCACTCACACACACAGCCACCTTGCGAAGTCTTATTGTTCCTATGGTCGTAATTCTAAGCATTTATCTCTGTGTTGGATTCTCTGTGTATGACTCTGGACTGTGTACCCCGTTGACGATTCCTGCTACCTGCCATTGCGACCATTGCCTGTCTATTGAACTGTTTCCCGGATTACCTACGTTGTTCCTGTTTTCTGGTGATTATTCCTGCATGTTGCGATTCTCAATAAATGCTGCAAATGGATCCGCACGTCTCAGTCTGACTCTCTGTGACAGAAGACTTCGCCGCTACAAGGATCCAGCAGCTATTGTGGAGGTATCCGGTTCCAGCATCACAATATAGACCCGCATGAGTCTGTAAGCAAGATGGCCTCCCTTCTAGAGTCTCTTGACAAGATGACCTCCCTTCTAGACTCTGTTCGCAAAATGGCTGCCCTTCCAGAGTCTGCTCTCAAGATGGGCCCCCTTCCACAGCCATGGCACAAGATGGCTACCATCAAATCAGAGACTGCGCCGCCAGAGCGCCCTCCAGTGACTGCGCCGCCAAAGCGCCCTCCAGTGACTGCGCCGCCAGAGCGCCCTCCAGTGACCGCTCGCTCAGAGCCTGCTCTTCCAGAGTCTCCGCTGGAGACGCCCAGCCCTCCTGAATCTCCGCTGGGGTCGTCCAGTTCTCCAGAGCCCGCTCCTCAAGAGCGTTGTCCAGAGCCCGCTTCACAAGAGCGTCGTCCAGAGCCCGCTTCACAAGAGCGTTGTCCAGAGCCCGCTCCTCAAGACAGCCTTCTAGAGACTCCGCTGGTTCAGCCCAGCCTTCCAGAGACTCCGCTGGTTCCGCCCAGCCTTCCTGATCCTCCGCTGGTTCCGCCCAGCCTTCCAGAGCCTCCGCTGGTTCCGCCCGGCCTTCCAGAGCCTCCGCTGGTCCCGCCCGGCCTTCCAGAGCCTCCGCTGATCCCGCCCGGCCTTCCAGAGCCTCCGCTGGTCCCGCCCGGCCTTCCAGAGACTCCGCTGGTTCCGCCCGGCCTTCCAGAGCCTCCGCTGGTTCCGCCCGGCCTTCCAGAGCCTCTGCTGGTTCCGCCCAGCCTTCCAGAGACTCCGCTGGTTCCGCCCAGCCTTCCAGAGCCTCCGCTGGTTCCGTCCAGTCGTCCTGAGATTCCTGTCTGCCCGGTTCTGGTCACGGAGCTCATGCATGGACTGTTCCCACCCACCCTCCCTGCTGCTCCAGTTCCGCCACCTCTGTCTCCTGACAGTCCCTCTGCTCACCCACATCCCACCTTCGGTGCAGAGGACTTGCCGTGGGACTGCCAGTCTCCATCGGTGTCCAGACTGAAGGACCCCTCACCATCACCTCCAGTCTCAGAGTCCTGGACTCCACCTCGGCCCTCCGACCCTGCGGCTCCACCCCGGCTCTGTGCTCCCTCGTCTCCGTTGTCGGCCGTCGGCCCACCAGCTCCTCCGGGCTCCATCGTCTCTCCGGCTCCGCCCCGGTCAGTCGTCGCCCCACCTTCGCCTCTGGACTCTACTCCTCCGGCTGCGCCTCGTCACTCCGTCCTGCCGGCTCTGTGGACCTCCTCCCTCCCGTGGGCACAGCCTCGATCCTCTGTCACTCCGGCTCCGCTGCGTACCTCCGGACCTCCATCTCCGCCGGGGTCGCCAGAGCCTTGGGTTCCGCCTTGGCCCTCCGGATCCTGTGTGTCGCCCAGGACCATCGACTCTCCGGTTCCGCCTCGGGCTCCACCGGCTCCACCTCCGTCGGTCGGCCCCATGCAGGAGCCAACCCTTCCTCCGCCATGGCTTCTCCCTCCGTCGGCTCCGCCTCAGTTCGTGGTTCCAGTACCCCTACATGGACCTGGCCCTCCATCCCTCCCCCTGTTCCGCCTCCGCTCCACCACCCTCCAGGTTGTATTAGGTGGTTAGAGCGTCTGGAAGCCGCTCCTTGGGGAGGGGCTCTGTCACGTATCTGGTCTATCCTGTCATCATGAACTCTTGCACCACACTTCATGGACTTCATTCCCCACAAGCCACTGCTCTAATCACTGCATTCACCTGCTCTCACTTTACTGATTACTGCTCACAGCTGCACCATCACACTGTCTGCATTTAAGCCACTCACACACACAGCCACCTTGCAAAGTCTTATTGTTCCTATGGTCGTAATTCTAAGCATTTATCTCTGTGTTGGATTCTCTGTGTATGACTCTGGACTGTGTACCCCGTTGACGATTCCTGCTACCTGCCATTGCGACCATTGCCTGTCTATTGAACTGTTTCCCGGATTACCTACGTTGTTCCTGTTTTCTGGTGATTATTCCTGCATGTTGCGATTCTCAATAAATGCTGCAAATGGATCCGCACGTCTCAGTCTGACTCTCTGTGACAATCACTGAATCCTAATGTTCTGTTAATATTTGTAAAGCTTTGAAACAATCTGTATTGTGTAAAGAGCTATATAAATCAAGTGTGACTTGACTTGACTTGTCCTTGGCTGTGGGCCAAACACTTCATGTGGAATTACATGCTTCCTGTGGTATTTCCAGAGCTGTGATCTCACTAGAAATATGTTACTCGGAACTTACTTAGTTTGACCACAATAGAGCAGTGATCATCTCTGAACCCAGATTAGACTGATGGGTGTGAATCTGGATACTCATGCTGGTCTTTTTTGAGACTGTCTGTCTGAACACAGGAATGAAAGACTGACAGAAAGAGAAAATGGCTGATAAGTGTCATTTGTATCTGCTGGGACTGATCATTCTCTCTTCACTTCTCACAGGTAAACACATTTCTACATGTTCTTTAAAGTTAAGTGTAAACAAAAATATAAATGTTTTACTAAAGTGACGAATGGCGCAAGTTCCATCATTACCAATGGAGTTCATTGGAACTAATGACCATATAGCTAATGATGCTTTTGGAAAATGCACCCCTGCTCTGGTATGCAGTCTGGGAATGAGTTAGCTTGAACACGTTTTATTCTTCCTGACATTTATTTCATGAAATCAGAGTCTGACTTTTTGCTGTGGTGTTCAGCAAAAGTGAGTGTTTTGCTGTTCAGATTACAAGAATTCTGTAAGTTTAGGAGATTTCCAAGTTCAGCTGATAGTAAAGTGTAATTGTTTAATGTTAACAGCCTGTGATTAGCTGCAAAATGAGGTGTGGCTGCTTGTTGAATGTACAGGGGGTACTGCAGGTTATAGTTCTGAAATAAACCTTTTTACTCTTGCTCTAGTAGTTCCAACACTATTTCAAAACCAATTTGTGCATATTTTATGATGTGGTTAATTTGTACAACCTCACTCTGATTTGTCTAGACCACAGAGATGGGTAGATTCAGGAGTGGGGTTAGGGGTAGGTCATTTTTACTAATGCATTCAAATTGGGGAACTTGTAAAGTACATACTATTTGCAATAGTTTTATTAGTAAGGTCATACTAATTTGTACATTTTAGCCACCTCATGAAATATGTCCGAATTGCCATGAGATCGGGTTGGTTGTTCCTGTGCATGATTCAGCAAAACTTCTAAATAGATTTGCAAATACTGTTTTATTCCTGAATGCACTGAGATCTGACACTGAGAATGACCTGCTGTCACATGGGTTTGATTAAGAAGCTTCATTTATTAATATATCACGCAAATGTTCTTGTGCTTCAGGTACCACTGAAGAGGATGATACTCATGTGTTCATCAGTTCTGGTGAAAATGTCCATCTGCAATGTAATAATGCTCTTCCTGACTGCAAATCAACTACGTGGATCTATAACAGACGTTCAGCAGCAGTTGAACTGATTGGTTTAGGGATAAAGAAGAAAGACATTGAGAAACATGAGAGACTGAGTCTGGGGTCTGACTGCTCTCTGAACATCAAGAACATCACAAAAGAAGATTATGGATTTTACAGCTGCCGACAATATGTGAATAGACAACAACAAGGACCTGATGCACATATTTTTCTGCATGTTCTTCATGGTAATTGTACAATTTTGTGGTCAATTATAAAACTTAAAATTTAATTTCACATGATGATTGAAGAGTCTATGATTTGTGTCTTATTTTCTGTTTCAGTCTCTCCATCATCATCAGCACCATCATCATCATCCTCACAGACTGAGATCAGTCCAGGCAGCTCTGTGTCTCTCTCCTGTCAGTTGTTTTCATATACTGGAGTCTCTTGTGATGATTGGATTCGTTCTGAGAGAATTGAGCTGTTCTGGGTGAATCAGGCTGGTGTTAAACTGATGATATCAGACTCCAGATATCAGATATCAGCTCCAGGACACTGTATCATCACTCTGACTACAACACTCCTGAATGAAGATGACAACAGAGAGTGGAGATGTGAAGTTACGCACAGAAATCAACTCAAAGCCACTGTCAGGAATCCAGGTGAGAAACTAACTTTCCTTACTCACTTTCTTAAGACTCTGGATTAATAATATCATTCATTCAGGAAAAAATGCTTCATGAGGTCATATGGTAATCAGAGCAATTTCTGAGCACAAAAGGGTCCTAAGCTATATCTTAAAGGGATCGTATGATGTGGTTTCTTGTTTTCCTTTGTCTTTGGAGTGTTACAAGCTGTTTGTGCATAGATTAGATCTGTAAAGTGGCAAAGCTTAAAGTTTCAAAACCAAAGAGATATTTATTATAAAACTTAAGACTCAGCCACGCCTCCCTAGAACAGCTCGTTCAAACGCCCCGCTGGTCCACGTCACGGGGTGAGTAGATTAGCATAACACCGGCCATATGTATATGGAAAGAAGTCTGTTTGTCCTGGCTCTAATTGTCATGTATCGCCTCCCTGATCATAACAGTTCAAACAGATCATGTCCAGGGTGTGATGTGTCTTTGAGGATACTTTGGGCTTTCTTAATGCAGTGTAAACTGTGTAGATCATCCAATGTTGAGAGAGGGCAACCCACGATCTTCTGGACTGTATTTATGACCCTCTGGAGCACTTTCCTCTGTGCCACTGTGCAGCTAGTGAACCATATGCCAATGCAGTAGGTTAAGATGCTCTCTACGACGCAGACTTCATGTTGTGGAGATGCAGTGTTTTATTGTGAAAGCGAAAGTACATTGTTTGGCCTTCCAAATGAGGACACTCTAGAAATCAGTGGTTAAGTTATATTTACAACACTGTGCTGGAACAGTACAATGCAAATATTCAAGCAGGTGATGCGCATTTTATGGAGGACTGTTTCCTGAACCTCGGAGAGTAGCTTACAATGCCAGCTGTACACAAAGGGTTAGGGCAAACCAGGGCAATACCCGTGTTGCAAGGACAGTCTGCGCTTCTGACTCACAGCCTGTAAGTACGTTTTCATATTTAAAGAATTCAGTACTGACTATTCAAACACAAGTTTTGAGCAGTGTAGAGTAGTTCTTGTTGTTTCTCATTCTACGATTGCAAATGCAGACATGGTGTTATGTTTATGTGGTTATGAGTCATTATAATCAGTAGTTATGTCTCCACTGGATGCAACAAATGCCTTGTTTATAATGGGTTTTATTGTTTCTGTCTCATTGCATCGAGAAATGGCATGGTAAGGGGCATAATATTTCCGTCACACGCTTGAGGTATTCGGCCAATCACAATGCACCAGAAAGCTGGCCAATTAGAGAACACCTCGGTTTCCATCAACGATGAGTTTTGTAAAAATCGAAGTATTTCAAAAAGGCGAGGCAGAGAAGAGCAACAATAACCTCAAACTGCATAAACACATTTCATTACAACAAAATAATGCTCTTTTTAGCAACATCATATGACCCTTTTAAATGATAGATTACAGACTCATGAAGCAGTGGAAATTCACACAGGCTCCAGTACATACTTATCATTTGTGAGATGTAAGGCTCAAGTATGATGTGAGGATGATAAGGTTTGGTTAATATGTTCATTATGTTTGAACTTAACTAACAGGCAATATCACAGGTCCAGGAGATACTAAAGTCAGTAAGACTACTGGATCATTATACAGAGGTACAACATGTCTTTGCATTATTCATTGTTTTATACCTTTGATTTCATTTAAAGTTCACAGATTGACTAATTTTTCTCATAATCCTCTCTCTCTTATCTGTCCACACATCTTTCCTGCAGTGATTGTGATTATTGTTGAGTTTGCAGTGTTTGCTGCTCCTACTGTGATTCTTCTTCAGATCATCTGTGCAAGAAGAGCTGGTGAGTTTTTGAGACGATTCAAGCTGATCTGAAACTACAATCATTCGCGTTCAGTAAATACTTTTGTGTTTAATTATTTTGCAGGGAGGAAGGACTCGCAGCACAGAGAAGAAATAGTGATGAATACGATATTAGAATATCAGCAAGATTTATCTTCATCTCAATGATATTTTGGATATATGCATACAACTTTCACTGATATTTTCCATATTTAACTGAATACTTTAAATATAATATACGAATACTGTCATCAAGACAGATACCTTCAATGACCATGAATGATTATCATAGAAATCATAATAGAAATACATGGTAATTTAATTTTCTAACCTTGATTCTGTCACAGCTCAGTCATAGTTAAGCACTACATTTCCCATCCTTAAGTTAATGAATTACCTAGTCACCTGCTTGTTTCAGTGGTCTTGAACTGCTTAGAAGAAATAAAGACTGCTTCATTTGCATTTCCATTGTCTTCCACTTTTGTTACTGTGACAGAAGACCAGACCTCAACAGAAGAGAAATGGAGAAATGTAGCTCCAATGGCGAATTCTCACAGGGTTCAAGGTCTACAGAATTTATTTTTCAGAATGGAAAATCATTTATTTTTCAAACAAGGAGCATCTGCCGCCCATTGTGGAAAAGGAGCCCAAGCATGTTCCATAGTCCGTTCCAGAATTTCAGCCCAGTACAGAGTCTGCTCCTGTCCAAGCCAATTCAAAATCCATTCCAGAACTTACTTCAGTCCCTGAGTAAGCTCAGAAGCCCACTCCTTTCCAAGTTTACTCCAAAATATCAGTCCAGTCCATGAATCTACTTATTCCCTTCACCTCAGTCAAAAGCCTGATCCAGTCAAAAGCCTGATGCTGCCCCAAGTTCATTTCTGATCCTGCTCCGGAATCTGAGCTAAGCCAAGTCTAAGTCTAAGTCCCCGTAATTATATAGTGCTTTTTGCAATACAGATTGTATCAAAGCAGCTTTATAGTATTAAACTGGAAAATGGTGTGTTGATAATGCAAAAGGGCAATAGTTATGTCAGATCATCATTTATTCATTGATGTCATCATCCAGTTAAGTTATCAATGACATAATCACATAATTATGTAATTAATCACGTAAAAAAGTTAGTTTTCAAACCAAAACACACAAAACAAAAAAAAATGAATGAATGTAAAATCCAGTAAACCTTAAGATTATTATCTGTGACATTAGAATAAAATATATGGGTATAATAGTGTATAAACAAATTTAAATTTTACAACAGTCTCATAACTTTTTTTTTTCACATTTTCATTTCATTGACAAATTAATTAAACATGGACCTTTACTTTTTTATTAAAAAGGCTTATTTCTGCTATTGTGGGCTCATTTTGTAAATGCAAGCAATTCATTTGAACGATAGACAAGTGCAAACTGGATGCTTAATGCAAATGTAATTGGCCACATTTACAAAATCAAGTGATTATCTTTGCCCATCTACACTAATGTCTCTTTATGTAAAGAGGTTAATCCCTGTCTATCAGTTTATAGTGATCATGTAGATTTGAAAAGACACTGATGGAAGGCACACCACAGAAAACAACTTTAAGCAGATAGTGTTAAATCATATCTAAACGAACTCTAATGTAATTTAATTTTAATTGGCTCCACTTCCAAAGATGCATGACTTCAAGGCTACTTTCGATGTGTAAGTCTGTGCACTTAAAAATGCATGGGTTCTCTGTTTTGCTAAAGATCTAAAAGCATGCAGCATTGTTCCCCTCCCTCCTGATTTCTGGTGATCTCAACATTAATAGTTTTCTCGTGATCTAGACATAACAAAATAGCTGGGAAATCCAGCTGGGAAATCCAGAAATCCAGAAAGTAATAACACGGCCTCTTCTTAGGGCTTTTCTGATTGGATGGTTGGAGACGCCTATCCAGCCCAGCAATTGGGAAACGCCCCCTTCATGTTCCGTAAGGACCTTACTTGAGCTCAGCGGCTGCAGTCCTCAAACATTCAAGTATTCGCAAAGCTCTCTTGTTGTGGATTATTAAACTCAGAGGTCTGTCTGAAATCACTTTGGGGAGGAAGCGTGAACAGAGCCTGTCTGTAAAGTCTTTGTCTGATGAGGGATCAAGAGACT
This sequence comes from Garra rufa, assembly GCF_049309525.1. Classification (NCBI taxonomy): domain Eukaryota; kingdom Metazoa; phylum Chordata; class Actinopteri; order Cypriniformes; family Cyprinidae; genus Garra; species Garra rufa. Next base: position 32,826,881 of record NC_133370.1, read on the forward strand.
TATTAAAGCTTTCGGACACATTCGTCGAGTTTTCTGAGGAAAGGTGAGCTATTCATGATATTTCACATATAAACATAAACATGGAACACTTTTTCCACAAGCTCATTTATTTTGTTTTCATAGAGTTTGTGTGTTTGCTGAGTTAAATAAACACTAAGAACAACACACAAAAGCATGTGAAGACAACATGCCAAGTTCATTCAGTTCTGAGTCATGATGTGTTTTTGTGTGTTCGTGTAAATAACAGTTTTGTTATTTGGAGTTTAGTGGGAAATGAATGCTAATGGCCAGACTGACTTACAGAATGTAAACTACAACATTTGTTAGAGATAATCAAGTGATAATGTCTGTGTCTTAAAAAAATTTAAATGCACGACGCCAAGGGGAAAAAAAAAAAAACAGTTGTCAAAACTAACTGTGATAATGATATCTTTGTTAGACTGTTGACTCTATGTAACAAAGGCCAAAGAAAATAACATCCGATTAATACCAACCCTAAACTAAATTTAATTTCGGCTATTTAAATGTTTGAAATTAAAAACAGGTACTGCTATACTTTAATTTGTGACACGTGGGACATTTCAAATCTATACATGAATTTGTAAATATTTATAAAGTAGAATCGAAATATAAAAAAATGTTGCTTTGTGGTATATAAAACTATAATATAATTTATTTATTTTATTGCTCTAGATAATTAGGAAATGAAACCTTATTTCTATATGATGTGCTCTAGTGTGTAGTTACTTATCAAATGAAGATGGGTGTCATCACATTTCTGTTTTTATGCTTTTGTTTTTCATTTTTACTGTTATTATTATTTGGACGAATTTATATTATTTTGTTTCTGTATTTTTAAACATGTATTTGAATGTGTTAATACTGAGGGGAAGAATGAGAAAATATAGATAGAAATGTTAACAAAATTTGTTACAAAAAGTAACTGTTATATGTAGCCCTATGTTTTGTGTCTTTTGCCTTGTTTTTGCACTGCTTGTCATTTGGTTTCTCCCGCTGTCTTCCCCTGTCTGTTTGTGATTATTTGGTTTAGTCCTGTGATTAGTCCTCGTTTGCTCATTATCTGTATCACCTGTGTTCTCTTGATTAGTTTGCCTTTATAAGTCTGTCTTTGAGTTCTGTCTTTGTCGGTCATCAACTGTAGTACGTGTATGGTAATCTCCTGTCTTTCATTTGAAGAGCAAGATTAAAAGTGTGTGTTATTCAAGTTCTGACTTCCGTCTCGTTGAACCAGCACCAGTCTATGACAGAATGACCGACCTAAACATGACGGCTGGAGGGCGGCTTTGGAGCTTGCGGCAAGGCGGACGAGAGTTGGAGCGGTATGTGACAGAATTCATTGAGCTGTACCATCTGGTGAGCTGGCCCGATACCACTCTCGGCATTGTGTTTCTGTCGGGGCTGGACGAGGATATAATCCAGTGCGATATTCCTGATCACGATTTTCCGTTTGTCGAATTGGTCAATTTCATTCTTTATTTAAACTGCTCTAATTTCGAGGTAGAACAAATAAAGGGAGAGATTCAGACGCATCGCCCAGCCCCCTCAGAAACATGCCACATCGCACCAGCTCACCCGAAGCCAAGAACTGCCACATGCCGATCCAACGTCTCAGACCGCCTACCACGCCCCGAACACCCCGAAGTCCTCTTAAGCTCCATAGTCGCCCTCAGTTCAGTACCACCGGCAGCTACAATGCTTAAGTCCGCACGCAAGAGGGCGCCAACACCTGAGTCTGCATGCAAGAAGGCTGCAACGCCCGAGTCTGCATACAAAGTGGCCGAAATGGCCTTTGTTCCTGTGTTCCCGGCCAAGATGGCCGATGTTCCCGAGTCTCCGGCCAAGAGGGGTGAAATCGACATTATGGACAATGTTGACGAGGATTTGATTGACTGGTTTGGAGAGATCGTTCTGCCCAGCCGTCCTGAGTTCCCGCTGGTTCCGCCCAGCCGTCCTGAATCTCCGCCAGTCTCATCCAGTCGTCCAGAATCCCCGCTGGCTCCGCCCAGCCTTCCTGACCCTCCAGTGTCCGCGCCTCCTGAGCGCCCTCGAGTGACCGCGCCCCCCGAGCGCCCCCCAGTGACCGCGCCGCCAGAGCGCCCGCCAGTGACCGCTCGCTCAGAGCATACTCATTCTGTGTCTCCGCTGGAGACGCCCAGCCTTCTTGAATCTCCGCTGGGGTCGTCCAGCCGTCCAGAACCCGCTCCTCAAGAGCGCCGTCCAGAGCCCGCGCCTCAAGAGCGCCGTCCAGAGCCCGCTCCTCAAGAGCGCCGTCCAGAGCCCGCTCCTCAAGAGCGCCGTCCAGAGCCCGCTCCTCAAGAGCGCCGTCCAGAGCCCGCTCCTCAAGAGCGCCGTCCAGAGCCCGCTCCTCAAGAGCGCCGTCCAGAGCCCGCGCCTCAAGAGCGCCGTCCAGAGCCCGCTCCTCAAGAGCGCCGTCCAGAGCCCGCTCCTCAAGAGCGCCGTCCAGAGCCCGCTCCTCAAGAGCGCCGTCCAGAGCCCGCTCCTCAAGAGCGCCGTCCAGAGCCCGCTCCTCAAGAGCGCCGTCCAGAGCCCGCTCCTCAAGAGCGCCGTCCAGAGCCCGCTCCTCCAGAGCGCCGTCCAGATCCTTCGCTGGTCCCGTCCAGCCGTCCAGAGCCCTCGCTGGTCCCGTCCAGCCGTCCAGAGCCCTCGCTGGTCCCGTCCAGCCGTCCAGAGCCCTCGCTGGTCCCGTCCAGCCGTCCAGAGCCCTCGCTGGTCCCGTCCAGCCGTCCAGAGCCCTCGCTGGTCCCGTCCAGCCGTCCAGAGCCCTCGCTGGTCCCGTCCAGCCGTCCAGAGCCCTCGCTGGTCCCGTCCAGCCGTCCAGAGCCTACACTGGTCTCGTCCTGCCGTCCAGAGTCTCAGCTGGTTCCGTCCAGCCGTCCAGAGTATCCCCCCTATGAACTGCTGAATCTCCCCAAGAAAATTTTGGGGGGGGGGCTACATACCCCGAGTCCACGTGGTCTGGCCGAGGACTGAGGCCAGGGCCACGGGGACTGCCCAGCCGTGGCCACCTGAACTGACTGTCCGGCCGTGGCCGCCTGACCCGCCATGGCAGTATGAACTACCTGTCTGGCCGTGGCCGCCTGATCCGCCATGGCCACCTGAACTGCCTGTCTGGCCGTGGCCTCCTGATCCGCCATGGCCACCTGAACTGCCTGTCTGGCCGTGGCCGCCTGATCCGCCATGGCCACTTGAACTGCCTGTCCGGCCGTGGCCACCTGAACCGCCATGGCCAAAGGAACTGACTGTCCGGCCGTGGCCGCCTGATCCGCCATGGCTTCCTGTTCCGCCCTGGAGGCCTCCCCAACCCAGGAAGGTCCTGCCCCGTAGCGGCCTCCAGGGCGCCCGCCCTCCCTCCCTGGTGTTTCCGTCACGGCGCGGGACGCGCTTACCGGGAGGGGGAGGTAGTGTTATATGTAGCCCTATGTTTTGTGTCTTTTGCCTTGTTTTTGCACTGCTTGTCATTTGGTTTCTCCCGCTGTCTTCCCCTGTCTGTTTGTGATTTTTTGGTTTAGTCCTGTGATTAGTCCTCGTTTGCTCATTATCTGTATCACCTGTGTTCTCTTGATTAGTTTGCCTTTATAAGTCTGTCTTTGAGTTCTGTCTTTGTCGGTCATCAACTGTAGTACGTGTATGGTAATCTCCTGTCTTTCATTTGAAGAGCAAGATTAAAAGTGTGTGTTATTCAAGTTCTGACTTCCGTCTCGTTGAACCAGCACCAGTCTATGACAGTAACTGATTTATTGATAATTTTTGGCAAATCTGCTTTTTCCACACAGAAATTCATGTTCAGTGAAGCTCCTTGGTGTTTATTCTTTATTCTTCATTAATGAGGCTGACGGTTATAAAGTAGATTTAAATTTGTAATAATAGGGTACTTTTTCCAATAACCTAACATTAGTAGATGAGAAAACATACTCAATAGTTCTCCCAATAGAAACATTGGAGTTGTGCCTATAATGTTTTAAAAATATTAATAATTGGAAGATCAATGTACATCATTCATAGAAATTCTCAAGGACATATAATGTACAAAAATACATCAAAATTTCCCAAAAAATGTGGTATAGCAAATGTCTGCTTTCCACAAGTTACTGAAAATCAATCATTTCTACTTTTATTTCAGAGCTGTTTGAAGAAAACAAGGAGAATGAAGAACTGAGCGAAGTTGAGGAGAAAAATCATGTCAAAACTGAAGAAAAAACATTGAGTTGCTCTCAAAGACAGAAAGATTTAAAGACAATAGGAGCCAAGAAATCTTTCACCTGCACTCAGTGTGGAAAGGGTTTCTCAAACAAACATAACCTTGAGCGTCACATGAGAGTTCACACTGGAGAGAAGCTGTTCTCATGTGATCAATGCAGCAAAACGTTTCTGAGAGCTTCAGACCTGAAGATACACCTGAGAGTTCATACAAAAGAGAAGCCACATTCATGTGATTTGTGTGGAAAGAGTTTTTCACATCTATCAATTTTGAAAGAACATCAGAAAACACACACTGCTGTGAGAGACTACATGTGCTTTGAGTGTGAAAAGACTTTTACTACATCATACCGTTTAAAACAGCACCAGATGATCCACACTGGAGAAAAACCTTGTAAGTGTTTACACTGCGACAAGAGATTCAATTGGTCAGGAGCCCTGAAAGCACATGAGAGGATCCACACTGGAGAGAAACCGTATCACTGCACTGAATGTGGGAAGAGTTTCATTCAACTATCTGCTCTAAACAGTCATACAAAATACAAACACAGCAAGTAGATCATCTTCAGATCCAGTACTTTCAGGTCTGATGATGGATCATCACCAAATGTGACTCAATAATGCATCAAGCAATAAAATATAATCTGGATAAGTCTGTTCTAACTGGTCATTACAAATAACAAGACAAAGAAGTATTGTTAAGTTTTCACAGTAAGAAGCTCATCTTCAAAACCAGCAGATTCAACTGTGAGATTCAGATCAACTTAGAGATGATATTGTTGTGTTTTCTTGTGAGTTTCATATATATATATATTTTTTTTTTCTCATTTCTCCATTTTTGTCCCCAATGGACTTTTGGTTCCTTACCACTGCCATCTTTGTCTTGCTTATTTGGTGACACCTAATTTCTGTCACAATAGTTGTGTTGCACAGACACTGTTTGAACTGAACTGAGCTGGACGATGTAAGACTGAATCAATGATAAACTGATTTTAACTGGAAAACTGTCTGTTCTCTATTGTCCTCTTGCATTATCAGCACATGTTTTTCCTGTGTAACATTGTAAATCTTTCTTGACACAATGAATCTGAATTTTATAAAGTGCAATAGAAATAAAGTTGACTTGACAATCTAATGATTCACATTGATCTGGAACAATCTGCCATCATGAGAGCTCACTAAATGTTTTTGTGTT
>NC_133370.1:32832814-32859748 GCF_049309525.1 Garra rufa
GTCTCTCTGCTGCCGAAAAGCGTCAAATAGTGCAATGCTTTGGACAAGGTATGAAAACATTAGATATTTCACGAAAACGTAAGCGTGATCATTGTACTGTGAAGAGATTTGAGGCTGATTCAGAGCACAGACAGGTTCGTGCAGGTAAAGGCAGAATGAGGAAGGTTTCTGCCAGACAAATTCATCAGATTAAGAGAGCAGCTACTAAAATGCCATTACAAAGTAGCAAACAGGTTTTTGAAGCTGCTAGTGCCTCTTGAGTCCCGCGAACATCAAGGTGTAGGATCCTCCAGAGGCTTGCAGTTGTGCATAAACCTACTATTCGGCCACTCCTAACTAATGCTCACAAGCAGAAACGGATGCAGTGGGCCCAGACATACATCAAGACTCATTTTCAAACAGTCTTGTTTACTGATGAGTGTTGTGCATCTTTGGATGGTCCAGATGGATGGAGTAGTGGATGGAACATGTCCCAACAAGGCTGCGACCACAACAAGGAGGTGGCGTTTTTGGCCGGAATCATAGGGAGAGAGCTGGTTGGCCCCTTTAGGATCCCTAAAGGTATTAAAATGACCTCGGCAAAGTATGTCGAGTTTTTGACTGACCACTTTCTTTCATGGTACAAAAAGAAGAACTGTGCCTTCTGTAGCAAAATCATCTTCATGCATGACAATGCACCATCTCATGCTGCAAATAATACCTCTGTGTCATTGGCTGCTATCTGCATAAAAGATGAGAAACTCATGGTGTGGTCACCATCCTCCCCTGACCTCAACCAGATTGAGAACCTTTGAAGCATCCTCAAGCAAAAGATCTAAGAGGGTGGGAGGCAGTTCACATCAAAACAGCAGCTCTGGGAGGCTATTCTGGCATCCTGCAAACAAATTCAATCAGAAACTCTCCAAAAACTCACAAATTCAATGGATGCAAGAATTGTGATAGCGATATCAAAGAAGGGGTCCTATGGTAAGATGTAACTTGCCCAGTTAGGATGTTTTTGATTGAAATAGATTTAGATTTCAGTAAATATGACCACCTAATGCTGCAAATTCAGCAAATGCCCATTTTCAGTTCTTTACAACCTATACAATGTTTTAACTCTGTTGTGCATAATAATGTGGAACAGTGCATTTTCAGTTTTTTTATTTTTGAAATAAATACTGTTATCATTAGGAGGTTTGTTCAATAAAATTCGAATTATACCCTAATGGTTGATGACTTAAAAATTATACTGACTGTCATTTGCATTGACTAATTATGAAAACCAGAGAAAGATATAATTTGCATAATAATTTGGAACGCGGTGTATTGTGCTTTAATGTTTAATCAGGAAGTTTGCTTTTAAATGTTTTTTTTTTTTTTTTCATTTTGTACAAAAGGTTTGAGACTATTATTTATGACATTCAAATTAAAAAGATGGATATAATAATGCACAACAATTTTTTTTTCTAATTAATTTTCACATTTTTATTTCATTGACAATCAAACATAGACCTTTACTTGCATTAAAAAAGGCTTGTTTCTGTTATTGTTGACTCATTTTGTAAATGTAAGCTGTCTCTATGATTTAAATCATAGAGAGGCGCAAAACTGTGGCCTTGATGCAAATGTAATTGGCCACATTTACAAAACCAGCTGGTTAATCACTGACTATCAGTGTATAGTGATTGTGTAGATTTGCAAAGACACTGATGGAAGGTAAAAAAAAAAAAAAAAACTCAAATCTAATTGAATACAATTACTGGCTCCACTTCTGAAGATTAATGACTTCAAGGTGATTTTGTTTTCAGAAAATGCATGGGTTCTATGTTTTTTACGAATGTCCTAAAATCATTCAGGATTTATTTATTTATTTATTTATTTATTTTTTCCCCTCCTGATTTCACATGATCTGGGGGGTGTTCCATAAAACAAATTTACCAAATAAGCCAGGCTTCTTTCAGTTAGTCTGACTTATTGCCACTGGATTTGGCTCAAAATAAGTCAGACTATCTGAAATTAGCCTGACTTGTTTCAGATAGTCTGAACTTAACTTTTTTATGGAACACTCCCTGGACTTAAGTTTTTTTTTTTGTTTGTTTGTTTTTTTTTTTGTTTTTTTTTTGGATCTAGAAATAAAAACAGCTGAGAAGTCCAGAAAGTAAAAAACTTAAATAATAACACCAAGCGCCTTCTAAGGGCTTTTCTGATTGGATAGTTAAACGCCTATCCCGGTGTGAAAACGGCCAGTCCGACTGACAGCCTGTGAGTACGGTTTCATATTTAAAGAATTCAGTACTGACTATTCAAACGTGAATTTTGAGTAGTGTAGAGTAGTGTTTGTTGTTGTTTCTTGTTCTATGATCACAAATTCAGACATGGTGTTATGTTTACGCGGTTATGAGTCATTATATTCAGTAGTTACGTCTCCACTGGATGCAACAAATGCCTCGTTTATAATGGGTTTTATTGTTTCTGTCTCATTGCACCGAGAAACGGTATGGTAAGGGGCATAATATTTCCGTCACACGCTCGAGGTATTCAGCCAATCACAACGCACCAGATAGCTGGCCAATCAGAGAACACCTCGGGTTCCATCAATGATGAGTTTTGTAAAAATCGAAACATTTCAAAAAGGCAGGGCAGAGAGGAGCAACAGTAACCTCAAAATGCATAAAAACATTTCATCACAAAAAATACACAAAATAATGCTCTTTTTAGCAACATCAAATGACCCTATTAAATGATAGTATATGACAGACTCATGAAGCAGAGGAAATTAACACAAGCTCCAGTACATACTTATCATTTGTGAGATGTGAAGCTCAAGTATGATGTGAGGATGATAAGGTTTGGTTAATATGTTCATTATGTTTGAACTTAACTAACAGACATGATCACAGATCCAGGAGATACTAAAGTCAGTAAGACTACTGAAGCATTATACAGAGGTACAACATGTCTTTGCATTATTCATTGTTTTATACCTTTGATTTCATTTAAAGTTCATCCTCTCTCTTATCTGTCCACACATCTTTCCTGCAGTGATTGTGATTATTGTTGAGTTTGCAGTGTTTGCTGCTCCTACTGTGATTCTTCTTCAGATCATCTGTGCAAGAAGAGCTGGTGAGTTTTTGAGACGATTCCGGTTATTATGTTACAATCTGCGATCATTAGAGTTCAGTAAATGCTTTTGTTTTTCATTATTTTTCAGGGAGGAAGGACTCACAGCACAGAGAGGAAATAGTGATGAATGCAATTTTAGAATAAAGCTCTTTCTACAAATAGAAGGCCAGATTCTATGAAGATTTATCTTCATCTCAATTATATTTTGGATATTTGCACACAGCTTTCACTGATATTTTCCATATTTAACTGAGTACTTTAACTGAGGGGATACACCATTCTACAGTATTTTGAAAGTGATTGCAGTACCAGTTTTGGCCGCAATCCTACATACGGTTCCTTTAAGTAAGGTCCTCATTATTCTATAAATTACCTAGTGGTCTTGAACTGCTTAGAAGAAATAAAGACTGCTTCATTTGCATTTCCATTGTCTTCACCTTTTGTTACTGTGACAGAAGACCAGACCTCAACAGAATGGAGACTGCCTCCATAAATGTAGCTCCAATGGGGAATTCTCGCAGGGTTCAGGGTCTACAGCGTTTATTTTTCAAAATGGAAAATCATTTATTTTTCAAACAAGGAGCATCTGCCGCCCATTGTGGAAAAGGAGCCCAAGCATGTTCCAGAGTCCGTTCCGGAATTTCAGGCCAATACAGAGTCTGCTCCTGTCCGAGCCAATTCAGAATCCATTCCAGAACTTACTTCAGTCCATGAGTAAGATCAGAAGCCCACTCCTTTCCAAGGTTACTCCAAAATATTAGTCCAGTCCATGAATATGCTTATTCCGTTGACTTCAGTCAAAAGCCCATTCCTGCATCAAGTTCAGTTTTGATCCTGCTCTGGAATCTGAGCTAAGACCAGAGTCTGCTCCTGTCCGAGCCAATTCACAATCCATTCCAGATCTTACTTCAGTCCAAGAGTAAACTCAGAATCCCACTCCTTTCCAAGTTTACTCCAAAACATTAGTGTAAGCCATGAATCTGCTTAATCTATTGACCTAAATCAAAAGCCTGAACCTGCCCCAATTTAATTTCCGATCCTGCTCCAGAATCTGAGCTAAACCAAGTCTAGTCAATTCAACTTTATTTATATAGATTTTTGCAATACAGATTGTGTCAAAGCAGCTTTATAGTATTAAACAGGAAAACTGTGTGTAGATAATGCAAAACGGCAATAGTTAATGTCAGTTCATCATTGATTCAGTGATGTCATCATCCAGCTCAGTTATTAATGACGTAATTATGTAATTAATCACGTAAAAAGTTAGTTTTTACACCAAATAAACAAAACAAAAGAATCAATGAATGTAAAATCCAGTAAACCTTGAGATTATTATTATGTGACATTAAAATAAAATATATGTGTATAATAGTGCATAAACAAATTTAAATTGTACAACAGTCTCTTAAACTTTTTTTTTTCACGTTTTCATTTCATTGACAAATTAATTAAACATGGACCTTTACTTTCATTAAAAAGGCTTATTTCTGCCATTGCAGGCTCATTTTGTAAATGCAAGCTATTCATTTAAATTATAGACAAGTGCAAACTGGATGCTTAATGCAAATGTAATTGGCCACATTTACACAATCAAGTGATTATCTTTGTCCATCTACACTAATGTCTCTTTATGTATAGAGACAAAAGAACGAGGTTAATCGCTGTCTATCAGTTTATAGTGATCATGTTTGAAAAGACACTGATGGAAGGCACACCACAGAAAAATCCCTAAAATAGCTAAAAAGCAAATAGTGTTAAATCATATCTAAACGAATTCTAATCTTACTGAATTTTAATCAGCTCCACTTTCGAAGATTCATGACTTAAAGGCGACTTTCGATATGTGTAAGTATGTGCACTTAAACATGCATGGGATCTCTGTTTTGCTAAAGATCTAAAAGCATGCAGCATTGTTCCCCTCCCTCCTGATTTCTCCTGATCTCAACATAAATATTTTTCTCGTGATCTAGACATAACAAAATAGCTGGTAAATCCAGAAAGTAAAACAAGAAATTAATAACACGGTCTCTTCTTAGGGCTTTTCTGATTGGATGGTTAAAGACGCCTATCCCGCCCAGCAATTGGGAAACGCCCCCTTTATGTTCCTAAGGACTGTACTTGAGCTCAGCGACTGCAGTCCTCAAACATTCAAGTATTCGCAAAGCTCTCTTGTTGTGGATTATTAAACTCAGAGGTCTGTCTGAAATCACTTTGGAGAGGAAGCGTGAACAAACCCTGTCTGTAAAGTCTTTGTCTGATGAGGGATCAAGAGACTTATTAAAGCTTTCGGACGCATTCGTCGAGTTTTCTGAGGAAAGGTGAGCTATTCATGATATTTCACATATAAACATAAACATGGAACACTTTTTCCACAAGCTCATTTATTTTGTTTTCATCGAGTACAGGGCTGTTTGTGTGTTTGCTGAGTTAAATAAACACTAAGAACAACACACAAGCATGTGCAGACAACATGCCAAGTTCATTCAGTTCTGAGTCATGATGTGTTTTTTTTTTTTTTTGTGTGTGTGTTTGTGTAAATAACAGTTTTGTTATTTGGAGTTTAGTGGGAAATGAATGCTAATGGCCAGACTGACTTACAGAATGTCAACTACAACATTTGTTAGAGATAATCAAGTGATAATGTCTGTGTCTTAAATTTTTTTAAAATGCACGACGAGAAGGGAAAAAAACACACTCAGTTGTCAAAACTAACTGTAATATTGATATCTTTGTTAGACTGTTGACTCTATATAACAAAGGCCAAAGAAAATAACATCCGATTAATACCAACCCTAAACTAACTTTAATTTCGGCTATTTAAATGTTTGAAATTAAAAACAGATACTGCTATACTTTAATTTGTGACACGTGGGACATTTCAAATCTATACATGAATATGAAAAGATTTATAAAGTAGACTCGAAATATAAAAATGTTGCTTTGTGGTATATAAATCATTTATTTATTTTATTGCTCTAGATAATTAGGAAATGAAACCTTATTTCTATATGATGTGCTCTAGTGTGTAGTTACTTATCTGATGAAGATGGGTGTCATCACATTTCAGTTTTTATGCTTTTGTTTTTAATATTTACTGTTATTATTTGGAAGAATTTATATTATTTTGTTTCTGTATTTTTAAACATGTATTTGAATGTGTTAATACTGAGGGGAAGAATGAGAAAATATAGATAGAAATGTTAACAAAATTTGTTACAAAAAGTAACTGATTTATTGATAATTTTGGCAAATCTGATTTTTCCTCACAGAAATTCATGTTCAGTGAAGCTCCTTCCACAAACCCTGCAGAATGAAACACACTGAGGATACTGAAGAGCAAACAGGTTGGTGTTTATTCTTTAATTCTTCATTAATGAGGCTGAAGGTTATAAAGTAGATTTAAATTTGTAATAATAGGGTACTTTTTTCAATAACCTAACATTAGTAGATGAGAAAACATACTCAATAGTTCTCCCAATAGAAACATTGGAGTTGTGCCTACAATGTTTTAAAAATATTAATAATTGGAAGATCAATGTACATCATTCATAGAGATTCTCAAGGACATATAATGTACAAAAATACATCAAAATTTAGCGAGCTCAAAATAGCAAATGTCTGCTTTCCACAAGTTACTGAAAATCAATCATTTCTACTTTTATTTCAGAGCTGTTTGAAGAAAACAAGGAGAATGAAGAACTGAGCGAAGTTGAGGAGAAAAATCATGTCAAAACTGAAGAAAAAACATTGAGTTGCTCTCAAAGACAGAAAGATTTAAAGACAATAGGAGCCAAGAAGTCTTTCACCTGCACTCAGTGTGGAAAGGGTTTCTCAAACAAACATAACCTTGAGCGTCACATGAGAGTTCACACTGGAGAGAAACCGTTTACATGTGATCAATGTGGGAAGAGTTTCACTGATTCATCAGGTCTTAAGTATCACATGAACATCCACACCAGAGAGAAGCTGTTCTCATGTGATCAATGCGGCAAAACATTTCTGAGGGCTTCATACCTGAAGATACACCTGAGAGTTCATACAAAAGAGAAGCCACATTCATGTGATTTGTGTGGAAAGAGTTATTCATATCTAACAAATTTGAAAGAACATCAGAAAACACACACTGGTGTGAAAGAGTACATGTGCTTTGAGTGTGAAAAGACTTTTGCTACAGCACACTGTTTAAAACGGCACCAGAGGATCCACACTGGAGAAAAACCCTATAAGTGTTTACACTGTGACAAGAGATTCATTCATTCAGGACACCTGAAAACACATGAGAGGATCCACACTGGAGAGAAACCCTATAAGTGTTCACACTGCGACAAGAGATTTGGTCATTCATCAGCTCTGAAAACACACAAGATGATCCACACTGGAGAGAAACCGTATCACTGCACTGAATGTGGGAAGTGTTTCAATCGTTTATATTCTCTACACAGTCATACAAAATACAAACACAGCAAGTAGATCATCTTCAGATCCAGTACTTTCAGGTCTGATGATGGATCATTACCCAAATGTGACTCAATAATGCATCAAGCAATAAAATATAATCTGGATAAGTCTGTTCTAACTGGTCATTACAAATGACAAGACAAATAAGAATTGTGAAGTTTTCACAGTAAGAAGCTCATCTTCAAAACCAGCAGATTCAACTGTGAGATTCAGATCAACTTAGAGATGATGTTGTTGTGTTTTCTTGTGAGTTTCATATAATGTTTTTTTTTTTTTTTTTTCCTCATTTCTCCATTTTTGTCCCCAATGGACTTTTGGTTCCTTACCACTGCCATCTTTGTCTTGCTTATTTGGTGACACCTAACTTCTGTCACTATTGTTGTGTTGCACAGACACTATTTGAACTGAACTGAGCTGGACGATGTTAGACTGAATCAATTATGAACTGACTTTAACTGGAAAACTGTCTGTTCTCTATTGTCCTCTTGCATTATCAGCACACGTTTTTCCTGTGTAACACTGTAAATCTTTCTTGACACAATGAATCTGTATTGTATAAAGTGCTATAGAAATAAAGTTGACTTGACAATCTGATGATTCACATTGATCTGGAACAATCTGCCATCATGAGAGCTCACTAAATGCCTTTGAGTTGACTTATTTTACAGGGAGGAAGAACTCGCAGCACAGAGAGGAAATATTAGAATAAAATAGTCTCTACAAATAACAGGCCAGATTACAGGTTATTTTTTACAAAAGTAGCGTAGATAAGAAAAAAGAAACCAAAATTTCTGCCCCGAGAATACATCACATATGCTCATATCAGTCATACGTCTAGTCAATTCACCTTTACTTATAAAGTTATTTGCAATACAGATTGTCAAAGCAGCTTTATAGTATTAAACAGGAAAACTGTGTGTTGATAATGCAAAACGGCAATAGTTAAATCAGTTCATCATTGATTCAGTGATGTCATCATTCAGCTCAGTTATTAATGATGTAATTACGTAATTATGTAATTAATCACGTAAAAAAAAAGTTAGTTTTTACACCAAACACACAAAACATCCCAGCTGGCATTTTAACGTGGAGTCAGCGTTGAATCAACGTCACTACGTCAGGTGTCAGTGTTGGATAACCGTTGGATTTTGTTTAGATTTTGCAAATCTAAACAACAGTTAATTGATCAGCATTGTTTGAATGTTGGAACAACGTTATTTTTCTACTGATGTATTTCAACAAAATGTTTAAAAGTCATGGTTGTTAAAATAATGTTGATTTGACGTACAACTCAAATTTTATTTATATTTCTTTGTTGAATCCATAGTTAGTTAACAACACCATTTCAACCATTTGGAATTCAACATTGTTTTGACGTTGAATGAATGTTTTTTCATAAACTGACATTATTTCAACCACATTTAAACGTTTAAGGTCGGTCGAATGACAGCTGGGATAAGAATGAATGACTGTAAAATCCAGTAAACCTTGAGATTATTATCTGTGACATTAGAAAAAAATAGATGGGTATAATAGTGTCACGGGGAGAAAGATGAGGTCCGGGTCCAAATGCAGGAAAGGTAATTTTAATTAAAAAAAAAAATCAAACAAAAGGCCAACACGGCACAACACGACATGACATGAAGCAAGACAGAACTCAAATACGATTCAACCAGACAGAGTGGAGGGAGAGGGGAGTCTATATAGTCTGTGATAATGGGGAGCAGCTGTGGGTGTAACAAGACAGGGGTGTACAATTAGAGGAGTGGAGTGCAGGAGGAAAGGAGACAGCGACCTCAAGTGGAGGAGGGAAAACCCGCAGCCCAGAGTCATGACAAATAGTGCATAAACAAATTTAAATTGTACAACAGTCTCTTAAACTTTTTTTTTTTTTTTTTTTTTTTTTTTTGTTTTGTGTAAGTCTGTGCACTTAAAAAATGCAGGGGTTCTCTGTTTTGCTAAAGATCTAAAAGCATGCAGCATTGTTCCCATCCCTCCTTCCTGATTTCTGGTGATCTCAACATAAATAGTTTTCTCGTGATCTGGACATAACAAAATAGCTGGGAAATCCAGAAAGTAAAAACACATGGCCTCTTCTTAGGGCTTTTCTGATTGGATGGTTAAAGACGCCTATCCCGCCCAACAATTGGGAAACGCCCCCTTTATGTTCCGTAAGGACTGTACTTGAGCTCAGCGACTGCAGTCCTCGATTTCATGAGAGCTGAGCTAAGAAACAAAACTTTTGGCAGCTTGTGTGTAAATGTAGGTTTTTGAACAACTTTTTATTCACCATGAATGTCATTTCTAGCAAGAGTTTGTTTTGTGGTATTCAAGTATTCGCAAAGCTCTCTTGTTGTGGATTATTAAACTCAGAGGTCTGTCTGAAATCACTTTGGAGAGGAAGCGTGAACAAACCCTGTCTGTGAAGTCTTTGTCTGATGAGAGATCAAGAGACTCATTAACGTTTTCCGGCGCAGTCTTCGAGTTTTCTGGGGAAAGGTGAGCAATTAATGGTATTTTACATATAAACATAAACATGAAATACATTTCTGTGTTGTTTTCATCGAGTACAGCACTGTTTGTGTGTTTGCTGAGTTAACGACACACAAAAGCATGTGAAGACAACATGCCATGTTCATTCAGTTCGGAGTCATGCTGTGTTTTTGTGTGTTCGTGTAAATAACAGCTTCGTTATTTGGAGTTTAGTGGGAAATGAATGCTAATGGCCAGACTGACTTACAGAATGTAAACTACATCATTTGTAAGAGATAATCAAGATCATTACTGTGCCTTAAATCATTTTAAATGCACAACGCCAAGGCAAAGAACCACTCGATGCAAAGCTGCATATTGTCAAAACTAACTGTGATATTGATATCTTTGTTAGACTATCCACTCTATATAAACAAAGGTCAATGAAAAAGAACATCCGATTAGTACCAACTCTAAACTAACTGTTATTACCGCTCTTTAGATGTTTAAAAGAAAGAAAAAAAAAAGATACTGCTATACTTTAAATTGTGCCACGTGGGACATTTTAAATCTATACATGAATGTGAAAAGATTCATAAAGTAGACTGGAAATATAAAAATGTTGCTTTGTGGTATATAAAACTACAAACATTATATCATTTAATTACTTTATTGCTCTAGATAATTAGGAAATCAAACATTATTTCTATATGATGTGCTCTAGTGTGTAGTTATCTAATGAAGATGGGTGTCATCACATTTCAGTTTTTATGCTTTTGTTTTTAATTTTTACTGTTATTATTATTTTGAAGAATTTATATTATTTTGTTTCTGTATTTTTAAACAAATGTTTGAATGTGTTAATACTGAGGGGAAGAATGAGAAAACATAGATAGAAATGTTAATAATATTTGTTTCAAAAAGTAGCTGAGTTGATATTGATTGATATATTGATATTTTTGGCAAATCTGCTTTTTCCACACAGAAATTGATGTTCAGTGAAGCTCCTTCCACAAACCCTGCAGAATGAAACACACTGAGGATACTGAAGAGCAAACAGGTTGGTGTGTATTCTTTATTCTTCATTAATGAGGATGAAGGTTATAAAGCTTCAAGTAGATTTAATTTAGTTGTAATAGGGTACTTTTTTCAAAAAAATTAGTAGACGAGAAAACATAATAATAGTAACTATAGAAACATTGGAGGTGTCTATAATGTTTTAAAAATATTAATAATTGGAAAATCAATATACATAATTCGTGGAGAGTTTCAGGGACATATAATGTACAAAAATGCATCAAAATTACAAAACATTGGTATAGCAATTGTCTGCTTTCCACAAGTTACTGAAAATCAATAATTTCTACTTTTATTTCAGAGCTGTTTGAACAAAACAAGGAAAATGAAGTACTGAGCGAAGTTGAGCAGAAAAATCATGTCAAAACTAAAGAAAAAAAATTGAGTTGCTCTTAAAGACAGAAAGATTTAAAGACAATAGGAGCTGAGAAATCTTTTACCTGCACTCAGTGTGGAAAGGGTTTCTCAAACAAACATCACCTTCATGTTCACACGAGAATTCATACTGATATGTGATCAGTGCGGGAAGAGTTTCACTGCTTCATCAAGCCTTAAGTATCACATGAGCATCCACACCGGAGAGAAGCTGTTCTCATGTGATCAATGCGGCAAAACGTTTCTGAGAGCTTCATACCTGAAGATACACCTGAGAGTTCATATAAAAGACAAGACACATTCATGTGATTTGTGTGGAAAAAGTTTTTCATGTCTAACACATTTGAAAGCACATCAGAAAATACATACTGCTGTGAGAGAGTACATGTGCTTTGAGTGTGAAAAGACTTTTACTGCAGCACAGTGTTTAAAACGGCACCAGAGGATCCACACTGGAGAAAAACCCTATGAGTGTTCACACTGTGACAAGAGATTCAATCGGTTGACACACCTAAAAACACACGAAATGATCCACACTGGAGAAAAAAACCTTATAAGTGTTCACACTGCGACCAGAAATTATGTTATTCAGGACATCTTACAATACATGAGAGAAAAGACATGAGAGGATCCACACTGGAGAGAAACCGTATCACTGCACTGAATGTGGGAAGTGTTTCACTCAACTATCTTCTCTACACAGTCATACAAAACACAGTCACAGCAAGTAGATCATCTTCAGATCCAGTACTTTCAGGTCTGATGATGGATCATCACCAAATGTGACTCAATAATGCATCAAGCAATAAAATATAATCTGGATAAGTCTGTTTTAACCAGTCATTACAAATGACAAGACAAATAAGCATTGTAAAGTGTTCACAGTAAGAAGCTCATCTTCAAAACCAGCAGATTCAACTGTGAGATTCAGATCAATTAAATATGAAGTTTCTTCCCAAATAACAATGTCAAAGTTTTAGTTTTGTATGCCATTTTTTTGTATGTGTGTTTTCTTGTGAGTTTCATATAATGTTCATTTGTTTTATAGTGCATATGTGTCACTTGTACTGTGAGATTCAGACACTCTGAGATTAAAATAACATGATAATAGATGATGGACTCATAAAGCAGTGGAGATGTGACAATGAAGATGTTTGGTTTATACTGTGTGTTCATTATGTTGAACTGAACTCACAGACATGATCACAACAGTCCTACTGACTTCAGTTACTGCTGGATCATTATTTAGAGGAACACACGTCTTTACATTGTTTGTCATTTTATACCATTCTGTTTCATTCTTTGTTTCATTTTTTTTAGTCTTTTTTTTTTTTAGTTTTTTACCCACTTGTGGATTATTAAAGATTGTTTGCATTATCTTCATCTTCTTCATGCATTCATTTCCACCATAGCATGACAGAGACCCTCATGACAGGTGTGTGCAATGACATTATTTTGTTTCCTTTTTCTTGTCTTCACCATCTGGCTACTTGTGTTAAATGTCAAGAGATTCAATTTAAAAATAATTACGAAATGAAACAAAAAATATGTGACCCTGGACCACAAAACCAGTCTTAAGTAGCACGGGTATATTTGTAGCAACAGCCAAAAATACATATGGGTCAAACTTATTGATTTTTCTTTTATACCAAAAAGCATTAGCATATTAAGTAAAGATCATGTTCCATGAAGATATTTTGTAAATTTTTTACCATAAATATATACAAACTTGATTTTTGATTAGTAATATGCATTGCTAAGATGTTCATTTGGACGACTTTTAAGGCGATTTTCTCAATATTTAGATTTTTTTGCACCCTCAGATTCCAGGTTTTCAAATAGTTGTATCTCTGCCAAACATTGTCCTATTTTAACAAACCATATATCAATGAAAAGCTTATTTACTCAGCTTTCAGATGACTTATGAATCTCAATTTCGACAAATTTACACTTATGGTTTTGTGGTCCAGGGTCACATATTGCAAGTGAGGTCACTTGTGGTATCTGTATCACAGGTATCTAAGAGTGCAAGTCAGTGGCGGAGCTACAATTTCTTACATGGGGTGGCCAGGGGGTGGCCACTGCTATTTCAGGGGGTCCACACACAGACATGCACTGTACTCATAAAGTTGAAATAATAAATTAGGGAATTCTAAAGTTTTATTTGCAAAAACTATGCTGAGTTCATTTACAAAAACATTAGCATAAAGAAAAAACAACCAAACAAAAAATACTGCAATTAGACATAGCAGACATCAAACAGACCTGGGGGGTGTTCCATAAAACAAGTTTACCAAATAAGTCAGGCTTATTTCAGTTAGTCTGACTTAATTTTGAGCCAAATCAAGTGACAATAAGTCAGACTAACTGAAATAAGCCTGGCTTATTTGGTAAACTTGTTTTATGGAACACCCCCTTGGATTTGAAAAAAAAAAAACAGTTTAAGTCATCAGTTACAAACTTATCCTAGGTATGTTTAAAACAACATAATTCTGCGGTTCTGATGAGAACTGGCGAAACGTTTCACGAATTCATCCATGTTGAGGGAGTGTGCCCTCCTTGACTCAACACTGAGGATCACTAGGTGACTTAACCTGTCATCAGGGTGGGGTTTAATAAGTTTTAACGCAGAGAAGCTTCTCTCGCAAGTTGCATTGCTCACTGGTGTAACAAGAGAAAGTGTACAAAGTCGAAATAACATTGTTAATTAAATATAATAATTTACATACAGGGCCAGAAATTAACTTTTTTACCTGGAAGCACTGGTGCTCCCAACTTCAAAAAGTTAGGAGCAGCATAAAAAAATTTAGGAGCACCCTATTTCTTTTTTAGTACTGCACTGATATCGATTCTTTATGGGGCTTCATTTTGACTGCCGATGTTTTACAAGCAAATGGGCTGATTCTGAAAGCCTTTCTTATATATTTATTATACGCCTTAAGCAACACTGTTAAAAATGATTTGGGCTTTTAGTCAGAGGGACTATTGTTGTCAAGTTGAGAGAACTCATTGCCCATTACAACACAGCAAGAAGAGTTACAACAACTTCAACTTGAAAAAAGCGCGGAAACTCATTAAAAACTCATAATAATCCGTTCAGTTCACTTCAGAAAATAGGTCAAGGTGGACATTTCAACCAACACGCATGCGCCCGCGGTGACGTCACGCGCCATGATCAACTCTGGAAAATCCGAGCTGACCGCCATCTTTTTTCCTCGGAGCCGAGCCGTCCAAGTAAGTACATTTAAAATTGTTTTAACTTGTTTTAAGTTCATCTGTTGGTAATGTGCATTCGTCGTCTAATGTCTATCCTTCTCAAGTGATCCGTAAACATAACCTGTGATGAATATTTCATGTTCGTTCGTTTTTTGGAAATACGTTAGCATGTCACAGCAAGTATTTAATGTAGGGTTGAGCCTCATATTCGACATTAACAAGTATTCGGCACCCATACTCTTATACAAGTAAAACGGTGCGAGACCTGTCCTCATTATTATGGAAAAATGTGTGAACAGTGGGAACATTATACCCGGGTCAACCCGCCAATTTACATGACGTCGCGACTGTACAAGAAGCTTTGCTTGCACTCAATCAACCTGGCACAACATTAACAGACAGCGAGATAGCAAAAAACACTGACCACCGCCGTAGTATATGGACTATATTTTTTATGTTGAGTTAGATGCGGTATAAACACGTAGTGATAGGTGATTGTTTTCATGTGTAGTGATATGTGTGCCATTACACTCTGTATCCATGGCAACGCGCAGCAGTGGGGGTGGGGTGAACGGTCGCGCAGACTGCCAGTTGGAGATCAGACGTGGGTTTTTTGCAAGGGGGAAAGTAAAGTATGAAGAGTTACAACAACTTCAACTTGAAAAAAGCGCGGAAACTCATTAAAAACTCATAATCCGTTCAGTTCACTTCAGAAAATAGTTCAAGGTGGACATTTCAACCAACACGCATGCGCCCGCGGTGACGTCACGCGCAATTTTCAACTCTTGAAAATCCGAGCTGACCGTCATCTTTTTTCCTCGGCGCCGAGCCGTCCAAGTAAGTAGAGAACTTCGTTCATCTGTTGGTAATGTGCATTCGTCGTCTAATGTCTCTCCGTCTCAAATGATCCGTAAAAATAACCTGTGATGAATATTTCATGTTCGTTCGTTTTTTGAAAATACGTTAGCATGTTAGTGCCGGAGTGTCACAGCAAGTATTTAATGTAGGGTTGAGCCTTATATTCGACATTATATTAAACATAAATTGATATTTCCTGTAGGCCACTCCTATATGTTATGATATGATATGAAATAATGCTTGAACTGATATGAATTACATATTTTTATTTAACTACTTAAATCATTGTAGTACATACTGATTTGTTAAACTTACAGCCTTGGTACTTAGCATGTATGAATTATCATGACAACTTAAAGCACTGACATATCAGTCTGATGTAAACATTAATAAAACTCAATAACCTGTCCCACAAGCCAATCTGCCTGTCTGAGGACACAGACCGTTGAGGTTGAAGTTAATATTAATGAAATATGCACCTTGAGACAGGTCTCCGCTGTACGTCACATGTCTGACAACATGTCAGTTGTAGTGCTGAAATGTGAACATTTAGGTGACTTTTAACTTGAACTAAAACAGTAATGTTACTTCTCCACATAGATCGCCAAGGAATTCACCAGGCTCACTTCAATGGACATCAATAAATTCTATGAGGGTCTGGACAGCCATCTGCATAAACTTCTTCAGTTATTCCGGTTGAAGCGCTTCGAGGAAGTTCAAGACATGACATCCTTAATGGAGAGTCTCGACAAGGATGTAAGTGCATATTTGTTGTAGTTGTGGTCCACATTAATTGTGCAACCTCACTGAGGAGAGGGACCAGGATGTAGATTATGACAGACAGTAAACCTCTAATTAATGTACTTGGATAGGCATTTGATACAGACTGAATAAATAAGAAAATGGCTCTGTAAGATGGAGTAGATAGAGAGAAGGCCAGAGTTCAAGTTACCTCTTTGAACTGAAAGCTCAGTTTCCGTCATTTGAGGGTTGACAAATATCAGAGTTCTGATATCAACTGAATTCATGTATTGTGTTTTTGCAGGCATCAAACCAAAGGAAGAGAGCAGCAGCTTTGCAGGGACTGCCATGGTACATGAAGGAAAATCCTTCAACATTGATGAAGAGATGTGAGGTAAGCAGCAAAATGTTGTTTATTGATACAAAAACTAGTTCACAATGGGCATGGTTACACATTTCAGGCATCCTCTGTGTGGATACACTATATAGCCAAACATGTCTAAAGCACAGGCACCTTTTTGTTTTTTGTTTGTTTTTGCATGAAGCCAAAAGATCCTGGGGAGGACTTCATCAAAGGAATGGTGATTGGAATCCTTTTGGTTGTTGAAGATGTGAAAGAGCCCCTTCCAGTTTCCTACAACGATGTTGCCATTGTCATTGAGGAAAAGATTGTCATGCGTCATCTTGGTGATGTACCACAACGCTTTTGTGAACCTGATGGGCCTGCTGTACATGCTGAACCTTGACTATCCAAAAGAGATTAAATATACTTTTGAGGTGATTCAGCACCTGTTCATGGGAATCGGGTCTGAGATGTGCACTCCCAGGGTTCACTCTCTAAATAATAAACTGCTCAGTTAGAGGGATGGCTCAGGAGGATGTTTCTGCATTTGGCCATGAGGAAGAATTCTAATTTTCTTGCCATTTGGTAAAAAAGTTTGTCGAGACAAACTTAAAGTTGGCTTGAGAAAGCCGGACCAGAAAGTTTAAAGAAGTTTATGTTAGTTTGAAGTTTAAATTAGTTTGAAGTAGATAGATAAACGAGTTTGTTAGTTTAAATTTCACACACAGGCAAGCTCACTAACTCTCTTTCACACACGCACACATACACTCACACAAGCACACACTCACTCACACACACACACACACATACACACACGCACAGACACGCTCACTAACTCTCACACACTCATGCACATACAAGAACACACACACACACACACACACACACACACACACACACACACACACACACACACACACACACACACACACTCATTAACTCACTCTCACACACACACTCATTAACTCACTCTAACACTCACTCTCACACGCACACACACTCACGCACACACACATGTTTGTTTTTGTGAATTGTGGGGACATTCCATAGACGTAATGGTTTTTATACTGTACAAACGATATTTGCTATCACCCTACACCTTCCCTACACCTAAACCTAGCCCTCACAGGAGACTGTGCATATCTTTACATTCTCAAAAAACCGTATTCTGTATGATTTATAAGCCTTTTGAAAAGTGGGGACATGGGCAATGTCCTCATAAGTCACCCTCTCCTTGTAATACCTATGTCATACCCATGTTATTACACCAATTTGTGTCCTGATATGTCACAAAAACAAACACACTCGCTCACACACACACACACACACACACACACACACACACACACACACACACACACACACTCGCTCACACACACACACACGCACACACTCACACTCACACTCACACACACACACACACACACACACTCGCTCACACACACACACACACACACACACACACACACACACACTCACACACTCATTAACTCACTCTCACACACACACTCATTAACTCACTCTAACACTCACTCTCACACGCACACACACTCACGCACACACTCGCTCACACACACACACACACACACACACACACACACACACACACACACACACACACACACACACACACACACACACACACTCACTCACACACTCATTAACTCACTCTCACACACACACACTCATTAACTCACTCTAACACTCACTCTCACACGCACACACACTCACGCACACACTCGCTCACACACACACACACACACACACACACACACACACACACACACACACACACACTCACTCATTAACTCACTCACACACACACACACACACACACACACACACACACACTCATTAACTCACTCTCACACACGCACATACACTCACAAGCACACACTCGCACAGACACACACTCATTAACTCACACTCACACTCACACACACAAGCACACACACACACACACACACACACACACACACACACACACACAAGCACACACACACGCACATACACTGACACAAGCAATACAAATGTAGTAAGAGGAAATAAATGTAAAGCCCTTCTGTGGGTCACAACAGTTTATGTTTTTATGTTCTTATAGATGTCTATTGCTCTCTGTGGAGGAAATGTCACTTGCATACACTAAATTGTATTTTATGTTGTAGAGCAGACATGAACAGAGTGGTGACTTCTGTAATGTTTGAACGTGTTCATTTTCTGGCTGACATTTGAGCAAGTTTCTCAGAGATACATTTTTTTGTTTGTTTTGTTTTTACAAATCTTTCTGCAATTTACTGCAGCAACTCTGAACATCCACAACAATTGACTCAGTTGAATTCAGAGAGTTATTGTTTTTCCCCAAAGGAAGGCTGCACTTATTTTTATGTATTATATTATTATTTGTGGAACAGTGTAATTTCAGTTAGTAAGCAGCCCCAAGCAAAAGTGTGTTAGAGAGTGTAAAGGCAAAATTTTGAACATGTCCCAAGGAAGGTCTTTTTTTGATGTCTCAATTTTAAAGCAAGGCTGGGTGAAGTTGGACTTGTTGGGGTTTTAAAGGAGAACTCCGGTGTGATATTGACCTAAAGTGTATTGAATCATGATACCGAGTGTAAACGTACCTTGCATATCTCATCTCGTCTTGTCCACTGCTGTCCGAAATCTGGGGTCAGTTAGCCGATGCTCACAACAGCTTGTCAATGAAAGTCAATCGGGCATCGAAGGAGCCATGTAAATAAATCACTGTTTTACGCCATTTACGAGGCACAAAGTAGCTCCACACTTCATTGGTAGACTTCCAAGGGCCCTGACATTTAAAACGAGACATTGAGAACTCAGAAAAAGCACCGGTAGTTTATTTACAAGTAGATTTATACAGACAGTAACTACAAGAAGTTTAGCGGCCGCCGCCATCTTAAATGTAGTCACGATAAGTCGAGTGTCGAGCACCAAGGAATTTATCAGCTTATCAACTTATCAGGTTGTAGTTTCCTTGGTGCTCGACACTCGACTTATCGTGACTACATTTAAGATGGCGGCGGCCGCTAAACTTCTTGCAGTTACTGTCTGTATAAATCTACTTGTAAATAAACTACCGGTGCTTTTTCTGAGTTCTCAATGTCTCGTTTTAAATGTCAGGGCCCTTGGAAGTCTACCAATGAAGTGTGGAGCTACTTTGTGCCTCGTAAATGGCGTAAAACAGTGATTTATTTACATGGCTCCTTCGATGCCCGATTGACTTTCATTGACAAGCTGTTGTGAGCATTGGCTAACTGACCCCAGATTTCGGACAGCAGTGGACAAGACGAGATGAGATATGCAAGGTACGTTCACACTCGGTATCATGATTCAATACACTTTAGGTCAAAATCACACCGGAGTTCTCCTTTAATAAAGGTCCTTATTGAATTGGATTTCATCTCTTTCATCTCTTACTTTTTATATAATTTCATCTCTTACTTTTCAGCTATTTTTTCATGTGTTAATATTTAAGTTTGACTGGCCAATTCTCATGTAGATTTTTTGTAGATATTAGTTTGCTTAAATTTTTGAAATCTAGCAATTTCTGTAAACTCAAGTAACTTGGCAATAGAGCATGATAATTTTTTTTTTAATGTTGACCTAACTTGATAAAACAAGTTAAACCAACATCTTTTTTTAGTTCTCTCAAGTAATGTTTTCCAGTCCACATTACTTGATACAGAAAGTTGAGTCAACAAATCGCAAGTTGTATCAATTATGTATTCCATGTTTAGCTGACTTGATTCACAGTTGTAGGAACTTGATCAAATAAATTCAACCAACATCTCTTAAAGTTATCTCAAATAATATTTTAAAGTCCAACTTACTTGATACAGGAAGTTGAGTAAACAGACGGCATGTTGCATCAATTCGTGTTTTGAAGTGTAATAAACTTGACACTATAAGTTGACTCAAATTAACTCAGTCAAAGCAACAAGATGACTTGACTTAGTTAAGTTGAGTCAACTAATCTTTTTTTACAGTGAAGGGACAAGAATGAATGAAAATATGAGTTCATGAACAAGATGTTTATTTTCTCTATTATAGGTACAGTCATTTAAACTAGAGGCAACCACTGCATTTTTTAACAACCTACATAAATAACAAAATATATTATAAATAACAAAAAATAAACGACACAGTTCTTTTTTAGTTGTGTAGACAATAAATGCAGCCATAATCAAAGTAGGCCACTCTTTCAATATTCAAAGTGCAAACAGAGACCGAATCTTTCAAGCATTATACAGAGCTAGACAACTACACAACTTATTATAGCCCATGCACATACTAATATTTAATAACAGCTTCGATATTTTATGTAGTCTACTTTTCGCGCATTGAGGAGTTGCTCTCTAAATGTGGGGTATTAAAATTGCTTTTGAATGCGCGTGCGGGTTTTACTTTTGGTTTCGTTTTAACAATCAAGCGAAACTCGGCGGTGCTGAGCGTGCGTTCTACAACACAAGAGATTACTTTAACAAAAGTGGGAGGACACAAACGGGATTTTGAAAAGCGTGTCCCCAGTGAAAATTACGCCCCTGCCTGAGTGCAACTCTGCCGCTGAATTATCATCATAAATGCTCCCAAATAATTTGAGGTCGCGCAGATTAAATTTTGGGAGCATATGCGACAAAAACAGTCGAAATTTCGAGCCCTGTACATACATGGAATGTGCATGTAATACTAGCACAGATGAAGTATAGCGTTAACGGTCCAAAGTGCGAATTGCATTTTTTTATCTACACGACTAAGAAAGAACGGTGACATTTATTTTTTGTTACTAATTCTGTAGAAGGTACTTGCAGCCAGACAAAGCAAACGTCAGTTAGAGCAACATTTTTCAATGCAACACCCTCCCTGAGACACAAAGAAATAACAGACGCAATCGTGTTTCCCGTGACCACTGTTGAAAAAGACGGGTTAAAAAAACTCACGCAAACATGTTACATTATTTTATTCTTTTCATTACATTTAATTTTAGTCAGGTGGACAATTATACATTTACATGAACTTTTATTGTCCACCTGACTAAAATTAAATGTAAAGTTCTATTAATTAAAGCGGAAATTCATGTAATTGTATAATAGTCTACCTGACTGTAGGAAAAATAAACAACTTTAAAGAGAGAATCATGATCTTTATTTCTAAGCAAAAAAAATAATAAAAAATCGAGATTCTCATTTTATTCAGAATCGTGCAGCTCTACCTCACAGTAATATTAAATGTAAAGTTCTATTAAAATTAAGGCTGAAGTTCATGTAAATGTATAATTGTCCACCTGACTGTAAAATTAAATGTAAAGTTCTATTAATTAAAGCTGAAATTCATGTAATTGTATAATAGTCTACCTGACTGTATAGTATATTAAACATTTTTTTTTCACTCGTTCATTTTATTGACAAATTAATTAAACATAGACCTTTAATTAAAAAGGCTTATTTCTGCTATTGCGAACTCATTTTGTAAATGCAAGCTATTCATTTAAATTATAGACAAGTGCAAACTGGATGCTTGATGCAAATGTAATTGGCCACATTTACAAAATCAAGTGATTATCTTTGCCCATCTACACTAATGTCTCTTTATGTATAGAGACAAAAGAACGAGGTTAATCACTGTCTATCAGTTTATAGTGATCAAATAGATGATGGAAGGCACACCACAGAAAAATCCCTAAAATAACTAAAAAGCAGATAGTGTTAAATCATATCTAAACGAATTCTAATCTAATTTAATTTTAATTAGCTCCACTTTCGAAGATGCATGACTTCAAGGCGACTTTCGATGTGTGTAAGTCTGTGCACTTAAAAAATGCATGGGTTCTCTGTTTTGCTAAAGATCTAAAAGCATGCAGCATTGTTCCCCTCCCTCCTGATTTCTCCTGATCTCAACATAAATAGTTTTCTCGTAATCTAGACATAACAAAATAGCTGGGAAATCCAGAAAGTAAAAAAAAAGAAAGTAATAACATGGCCTCTTCTTAGGGCTTTCCTGATTGGATGGTTAAAAACTATCCCGCCCAACAATTGAGAAACGCCCCCTTTATGTTCCGTAAGGACTGTACTTGAGCTCAGCGACTGCAGTCCTCGATTTCCTGAAAGCTGAGCTAAGAAACAAACGGTTTGGCAGCTTGTGTGTAAATGTTGGTTTTTGGCTAGCTTTTTTTACCCTTAATGTTGATTCTAGCGAGAATTGCGTTTTGTGGTATTCAAGTATTCGCAAAGCTCTCTTGTTGTGGATTATTAAACTCAGAGGTCTGTCTGAAATCACTCTGGAGAGGAAGAGTGAACAAACGCTGTCTGTAAAGTCTTTGTCTGAAGAGGGATCAAGAGACTCATCAAAGCTTTCGGACGCAGCGGTCGAGTTTTCTGAGGAGAGGTGAGCAATTCATGGTATTTCACAAACAGACATAAACATGAAACACATTTTAAACGAGCTCATTTCTGTGTTTTTTCATCGAGTACAGGGCTGTTTGTGTGTTTGCTGAGGTAAACAAACACTAAGAACATAACGCAAACAGCATGTGGAGACAACATGCCAAGTTCATTCAATTTTGAGCCATGCTGTGTTTTTGTGTGTTCAATAACAGTTTCGTTATTTGGAGTTTAGTGGGAATGAATGCTAATGGCCAGACTGACTTACAGAATGTAAACTACATCATTTGTAAGAGATAGTCAAGTGATCATTTCTGTGCCTTAAATGCCTTTAAACGCACGATGCCAAGGCAAAGAACCACCCGATGTGAAGCTGCATATTGTCAAAACTAACTGTAATATTGATATCTTTGTTAGACTATCGACTCTATATAACAAAGGGCAATGAAAAGAACATCTGATAAATAACTGGGGTACTACTAGGACTTGTACTCGGACTCGAGTCGGGTCTCGAGTACAATTTTTAGAGGACTCGGACTTGTCACGGACTCTGATGCATTTTGACTCGGACTTGACTCGAAAGTTTTACTGACTCAATGCATTATTGCATTATAAAGTGACATTCAGTATTCACATGTGTTTAAAAGTATTGCCATTACTTGAAAGCCAGCTGGTTTCTTTGCATACACACACCTAAAGCGGGCTCACCGAAAGCGCCTCTCAGTCAGCATGTGAATGCTGAATTAAGCATTCTTTTGCATGTTATTTGCTACATGCTTACACGAAAAATTATGTCAAAATGCACCATCTTGGACAGTAATCATGCAAATGCAGCGGTTTTGTCTTGAGTGAATTTGAACAGTTGGGAGAAATACAGATGTGTCAAAATATATGATCTGTGCGTCCAGTCTTAAAGCGACAGCAGCATAAACATACTGCAGCAGACTGTATCATATTAAATTTACCTATTTTATCTCACAATTCAGAATTGTTTTTATATGTCGCTTATATGCTGTATTTCGGACTTTATAACTCAATTTACCTCAACAGTAGTGAGTTTGTCAGTTATGAGGGAAAAATGTCAGAAGTGTGGGATATAAACTCATTAATTTTGAGTTGAAAAGGGAAAAGGGATAATGACTTTTCTTATCAGAATTGTGAGATATAATCTCGGAATCGTGAAATTTTTAAATATAAACTCAAATATACCTTTTTTACTCTTTTATTCCATGACTTCCATAGACAGCTACTTAAAAACTGTAATTAACCCTCACAGCCTCATTTTCATCCAAGAAAAAAAAAATTAAATGCCATCTACCTTATCTAAGGTCTAACCATTCATCATAAAAACCCAAAACACAGCCACAGAGATACAAGGTGCATTCTCTGCTCCTCAACTCTCATTCACTAAGCTTCCTATACCCACCCCATTGAATTTATACATTTACTAAATAACAACAAATAAAGTCAAGTTCTGTCCTGCCTTATAATTTTTCACATTCTAAAAGCTATTTCACTCTGAAATATGTCACAATACATAAGCTATAACTTCTGTTACATGACTTTAAGTGTGCTGCGCAGGACACTAATTATGAGATGGTGTGATCAAAAATCAAAATGGCAATATGCAATAGAGGTTTGCTTTTGTTAGATTTAAATTGGCATTGCCTTATTCTAGTTGTAAAGGTTAAAACAAGGTTAAGATACTGACAAACAGTAGTGTTTAGTTGGACTCGGACTCGACTCGGACTTGACCCATTTGGACTCAGACTTGACTTGACTTGAACTCGACTTAGGTGGACTCGAACCTAACACTATTAATAACAAACCCTAAACTAACTGTAATTACCGCGCTTTATATGTTTAAAATTAAATCAGATGCTCCTATAGGTCATTTTGTGCCACATGGGACATTTTAAATATATATAAATATGAAACGATTTATACGGTAGACTGGAAATATTAAACTTGGCTTTGTGGTATATAAAACTATAGCATAAAATCATTTAATTACTTTATTGCTCTAGATAATTAGGAAATCAAACGTTTTTTATATGATATATGATGTGCTTTAGAGTGTTACTTATCTTATTATGTTGGGTGCCATCACATTTCAGTTTTTATGCTTTTATTTTTGTTTGGTTATGTTATTTATTTATTTATTTATTGTCACAGTAAAGTGTTATTTTTCATTCCAACTTCTGGTGTCCTCTAATTTTTATATCTACCTCCCTCACTCAAGTCTAGACCTGGTCCAGTGAAGTATTTGCATTGAAGGACAGTGCTACTGTGTGTGTGTGTGTGTGTGTGTGTGTGTGTGTGTGTGAGAGAGAGAGAGAGAGAGAGAGTGTGTGTATGTGTTTGCACTAAGGCTGTGTGCTGCACAAATCAGCTCACAATGTTGTTTACAATGCTAGTGAAAAAGGTGATGTAAACAGCAAACTGTTACTGTTATTATTATTTGGAAGAATTTATATTATTTTGTTTTTTTGTATTTTTAGACATATACACATAATTAATAAATACATAACTGTGTTATTGATATTTTTGGCAAATCTGCTTTTTCCTCACAGAAATTCATGTTCAGTGAAGCTCCTTCCACAAAACCTGCAGAATGAAACACACTGAGGATACTGAAGAGCAAACAGGTTGGTGTTTATTCTTTATTCTTCATTAATGAGGCTGAAGGTTATAAAGCCTTAAGTAGATTTAAATTTGTTGTAATAGTGTTTCAATAACATTATGAGGAAACATTTAATAGTTCTCCCAATAGAAACATTGGAGTTGTGCCTATAATGTTTTAAAAATATTAATAATTGGAAGATCAATGTGCATCATTCATAGAAAGAGTCTCAAGGACATATAATGTACAAAAATGCTTCAAAATTACCAAAGAATTGGGGTATAGCAATTGTCTGCTTTCCACAGGTTACTGAAAATCAATTATTTCTACTTTTATTTCAGAGCTGTTTGAAGAAAATAAGGAGAATCAAGAATTGAGCGAAGTTGAGGAGAAAAACCATGTCAAAACTGAAGAAAAACCTTTGAGTTGCTCTCAAAGACACAAAGATTTAAAGACAATAGGAGCCAAGAAGTCTTTCACCTGCACTCAGTGTGGAAAGGGTTTCTCATACAAACATTGCCTTGAGCGTCACATGAGAGTTCACACTGGAGAGAAACCGTTTACATGTGATCAATGTGGGAAGAGTTTCACTGATTCATCAAGCCTTAAGTATCACATGAGCATCCACACCGGAGAGAAGCTGTTCTCATGTGATCAATGCTGCAAAATGTTTCTGAGAGCTTCAAACCTGAAGATGCACCTGAGAGTTCATATAAAGGAGAAGCCACATTCATGTGATTTGTGTGGAAAGAGTTTTTCATGTCTAAAAAATTTGAAAGCACATCAGAAAATACACACTGGTGTGAGAGACTACATGTGCTTTGAGTGTGAAAAGACTTTTACTAGAGCAAACCATTTAAAAGAGCACCAGATGATCCACACTGGAGAAAAACCTTATGAGTGTTCACACTGCGACAAGAGATTCAGTTTTTTAGGGAATCTGAAAAATCATGAAAGGATCCACACTGGAGAGAAACCTTATGAGTGTTCACACTGCGACAAGAGATTCAGTTTTTTAGGGAATCTGAAAACACATGAGAGGATCCACACTGGAGAGAAACCTTATAAGTGTTCACACTGCGACATGAGATTTAATCAGTCATCAACTCTGAAAATACATGAGAGGATCCACACTGGAGAGAAACCGTATCACTGCACTGAATGTGGGAAGTGTTTTATTCAATCATCTTCTCTACGCAGTCATACAAAACACATTCACAGCAAGTAGATCATCTTCAGATCCAGTACTTTCAGGTCTGATGATCCCTCCA
>NC_133370.1:32860248-32877431 GCF_049309525.1 Garra rufa
GCATCTAAACTTGACAAAGGTTCTAAAAAGGGCCAAAATCGGCCCAGTCATACCGAAACGTCCAGATAAAAACACGTTATAATCACGTGTAGATCAAACAACACATTACTTTACTTATACATTTAAGTACTTAATATAATTAACTGCATCTGAATATAAGGTTAAGGTTTGATACATGCAATTATGCATAATTTATAGTTATTACAGTAACTACATGTAACAAGGTCACTGTAAAATAAAGTGTTATCCCAGCAAACATTTGGACGTGTAATGACCGTTGAAAAGACGTCCGTCCGACACGTCCCGTCATGGTTGAAAAATAGTTCCAAAATGGAAGTTGAACCGACGTCTTTTCTGGCCGTGAATTCCACGTCTTTTCTGGCCGTGAATTCCACGTCTCTTCAGCGCGTCCATGGACGTCAGAATTAGTCTTCTTATGGATGTTTATGTGGTGTGTTTATGCATAAGTGTAGGCATATAAGCCTGCATATAAAATTCCTGGAGCATGTTTTAGATGTTCAGCCATAGCGCCATCAATTTCCGATTCCGTTGAATTGGGGTTCCACCTCTTCACAGCATCTGAGGGAAGAAAATATGAATGTAAAAAGCAAAAAGTTAAACAAGCACTTATTTTTAAAGTGTTTTTATCTATCAAACTAATTGTACAATGCAGTCGAACAAGACTTTTCCCATCCATTTCATGAACACATTAACCTGTGATATGAGTAACATGAGAACATTATATTTTAGTGGATTTCTCTGACACTCTACATGTCACAGTATTGAGAGCTTCTCTGAGATACCAAATGATTGAATGTTTCACCAGGACCACTCCCTCTCCTTAGTCTTCAAAAAGTCTAAAAGTAATGTAGTGACACTCTTATGGAAATAAGATAATTTGCAATTATTTAAATTTGTCTAATTTTTAAACTGTGTGTCATGAATCAACATCTCAGAAAAATGTTATGCATTTCAAAACAAAGTGACGACTTAATTCGTGATGCAGGATGTTGATTTCATACATGTCCACATATGAGAACACCGGGACTAAAACATGTTAATTATGCGTTTGGACATTTCTGATAAAAACAGGTCTTTTAAATAAGACACAAGGAACATACGATGTGTCACAAATTACCTTGTATTATATTATATAAAGGTGTAGCCTTGAATGCAGCCTTTTCCAGCTGGCCACCACCCTGCATGTTGAATTTTGCCATTAAGGCATTTGACATGATTCTGCGAAATAAACGATTCAGTCATAATATTAAAATGCATTGTAAGATCAGTATTACAAATTAGCAGTACTGTGCAGCTTGCCAATTGCATGCAGTGTTAAAACATACACTTTCACAACCACTCTCTATCATGTAATAAGTGCTCTATCCCTATCCAAAGTTTTTGTGACAAGTAATGACTCATTCATTTCTTACACTAACATTATGTTTTTATATCTTGTTTTAAGTCCTACGAACAACCTGATTTAGCACAGACATTACAACTTCAACACAAAAACAGGCAATTATATAAGTAGATATAGTGTGTGACAGAATTATAGTATTACCAAAGGTTGAGGTTATTATTGTGGATACTGTTACTATTGTCATTTTTTTCTGAAATACGACACAGCAAAACACACAAACAATGCTAGGTAAATGCATACCTGTTCATACACAGTCTCTGACTGACATTCGGCCAACTCTGGACAGTTGCTGAACCTAAAAGTGACACCACAATCAAAATAATGTAATAATGTTTCGAAAAATCAAGAGCAAGACAGAATTGACAGCAAACAAAAACAATGGTATCGATATTGGCATTAGATTATGGATAAACAACTACTTGTACCTCTAATAAAAGATTTACAAACTGACTGTTTGCAAACTTTGCTTTAATGAATTTCCCATAAATGGCCTGCGTTTCAAACACCATATAATATTCCTTACTTGCTGATGGCATGGGGTAATTATCTGGTTCCACCTATTTGAAATTGTAAAACACCAAGGCAGGCTCCACTGTCCCCTCGGATTCTGAGCTGCTGTCCTCTTCCGCTAAGGCATCAACTCTTGCCCTTCGACATCTCCAGTTTCTTTGATAGTCAGAGGACATGTTTAGCAAATCTGAAATTACAAAATACTTTTAAAGCACTTATTGAAGTCAGCCATGCTCAAATTAATTTACAGATTTCAGTGAATTATTCCTGAGCTCCTCCTACAGTTTTAACATATCACAGTCTTTCATTGCATTTATTTTCAGAAATAAACTTTCAGAATGCTACATCTGAGTAGTACTTTTTAATTTAATCTTTAAACATGTTTAATCAACCGATGTGCTCTTATGTGCTGCATGTCATTGATATCAAAGTACATATATACATGTATACATATATATATATATATATATATATGCCACAGATGAGTTTCTTTTTAGGGTTAAAAAAGACCATAGCATTAAACATTACCTTTTAGCATACTAGCTAACTTTAGCCCAAGTTAATTTAACTTGACAGTGTGCTTATACTTGCTTTTGGTTCCTCCGAGTCAAACAAGTAAAAATAAAATACATTAATAAAATACCTCAAAATGTACTTACCCATCGGTGAATTTTTAATGATTTGTAAACTCAAAAAACTCTCTCCTCGTGTACGTTACGGCTCACTCCTCTTCTTCTGGTGTTTTTGGCGATTTTGCCAAACCAGCATAAAAAGATGCATTACCGCCACCTATTGATCTGGAATTTTGAGTATACAAACTGTCATATCTCGAGATAATCTGCTATAGAGATACCATATCGCGAGAATTTGTAACAACATCTTGGCAGCAGTTTTTGCATCCAGCTCAGACTTTAAATTGTGACTTACTTATGTATATAGCCTATATATATTTAATCATTAAAAACGAAATAATTAAATCATATTGTAATGTATGGGAAACTGGTGGAATAATGGGTAAATGCAGTGATTTCACACTTAACTACAAGCAATTTGTGAATAGAATTTGACATAAAACAAGATGTAAAACAAATGGAAGTTTTTTTAAATAAAGATTTCCGTGCTGGTTTGCATGGGTCTTACTAAACGTTTAAAGGACGTCAGTGGACGTCTATTAACAACCTCTTATGAAACTACTTTGGGCACTTAAATTAATTACTGTAGTATGCCAATGTGGATGTGAATGTAAGCACAATTGCTTTTGCATATTTCATAAGGATTTTATAGAGGTTGACGATGGACTATAAATGCACGTGTAAAAGACGTCACCTGCTGGACGTCCTTTCACAACCAAATCACAACCGGGTATATTTTGAACTACACTCAGCTAAAAGTCAAAGTAAAAACTTTACATGCAACCACATATAATTGTAGACATGTACAAATGCATCTGAATGCATTTTTAAGAAATATTTTGTGTTAAAATTTTTTGCATATTTTGTCGTCCTACCGCGACTATTTTTGGCCAGGGACAGGACGTCGCCGTCGGACCAATGTTTGCTGGGAATCCATGATCACCGACCATCCGTTTACGTTAACTCCTCCTGCGCTCTGCTTCTCGCTGCTGCGGTCACGCGACACGCGTTTTTATTTATTTATTTAATCTTCTTTTTTTTTTAATTTCCTTCTCACACTTTTCTTATCATAATTTTACAAGATGCAAGTTACAAAACACGTGCAAAGTGGTGACTGACACTGGAAGGTGCGATGTTCTCCGATCGACATACCCGGGACCCGAAGTAATAGATTTGGACCCGACCCGGACCCGGCTAACCATTTAAAATATAGACCCGAACCCGTACGGGTCCCGGGTCGGGTCCCGGGTCCTCGGGTCTCGGGTCCTCTGCGAAGAGCTCTACTCTGGACATCTGAGCCATGAAGACACAAAGGCGTCGATCCTGATCTAAATATACGTCTATGTTTGTGCAAATCATTCATGATGCAGCTTCACCCACAGCAGAAGTGAGTATAAGGGTTTTTTATGCATTTTTGCAAATGGCCTTTCTTAATAATGTAGCAAGTTTCACAGCTAAACAAGGCTATATTCGGCTAAAGTAAACATTATGGCTTGTCATCCTATAGTCTCAGCCTCAGATGTCACGCCCACTGAACGTTGGCTAAACGTCTGATGCATATGGTACACTTAACTGGAAACACTTCAGGAATGTCGAAGTCGTAATCTGATTAGTTGAATTTGATCGGATTTCCGGTAGACGTGAGTGTCACATTTATTTTCGGTCCGCCGGGAAACAAAGCGCAGACTGATTTACTCTTGTGTTTTGCTAAGAGGTGCTTATGCAGACACCATTCGTCGCCTTAGAATTATAAGGTTCTATCTGACATTTTTGTCAAAATTGAGTTATTCACATATTCTTATTCTGTGACAACTTATTTACATTATGTGATGTTTTTTTTAAAGTTGTGTACATTTTAGGACTTTTTATTTAGAAAAGAAAAAGGTTCTATCTGCAGAGTCGAACTATAACTTGGTTCTATAAGGTTCTATCTGTGAGCCAATCAGCACTTCGAATGCAAACAAGAGGACCAATCAGGATCAACTTTCTTTGTCATGTCACCGGACTGCTCCATAACCGAAGGAAAGATTAAACGTAAAACAACAATTGCACGTCTGTAGAATCAATGAGTGCAATTCACATTTATTCCTCAAAATGGCACTGTTTAAAACATAATGATGGCGTGATTTTTTTTTTCTCATAATTACCGCTACCGGCATTATATACATTACCGGCCTAAAACAAATAATAGTATCTGCAACTGGCTTGAATGGCTTTACTGCAGAGCAATTGCATAATGTAAAGTACATAATGAAATATAAGTGTCACTGTCGTTTGATGGTGAATGTTGTCAATAGCGATCAAACTGTTGTTATTAAAGATGTTGAAAACGATAGTTTTGCGAATATGGTTGAATATGGCTTTTTGTGGAATAAAGTCCTGGTCAGATGGATTAGAGAAGCTGATTTTTTTAACTGTTTC
Source organism: Garra rufa (assembly GCF_049309525.1). Classification (NCBI taxonomy): domain Eukaryota; kingdom Metazoa; phylum Chordata; class Actinopteri; order Cypriniformes; family Cyprinidae; genus Garra; species Garra rufa. Next base: position 32,865,235 of record NC_133370.1, read on the forward strand.
TGCAATAATGTGTTTAATTACCCACTATAATTATAAAATTAACATCTGCTCTTGACAAAATATTCAGCACTGCCTTTTATGCCTAACTTAAACAAGAAAAAAATATTTGTCCTAAAATATTAAATAAACGTGATAAAGAAAGCATTAAAGCATTAAATTCTCATACATGTTGACACATTGTTACAACAGTAATTTATGTTTTAAAACAAATTATAAGTAAACTACTTTTATTTCTTGAAAATTGTTGCTTTAATTAATGTTTTGCAAGATAGAACCTTATAATTCCAAGCAGAAAACGACTTTTTAGAATTAGAAGGTTCTATCTGCATTTGACCTGTTCCCAAAATCCCCATTTAAAAATTTGAGAGGATTTTCATATTGTACATTTAGAATACATTTAGGGTCTCTGTCATTCTCATGTAGGAAAGAGACTTGTTCCCCATATCATTTTTGCTATATAGAATGCAAAAACTTTGAAGTTCAATATCTCAAAACCACTCGGAACGCAGATAGAACCTTATAATTCTAAGGTGACGCATTGTTGTTATACATTTTTGCAACGTTCGCGAACAAATGACTTACTGCTTGTTCTCTTCTTAACTTTCAGTGCTGGTTATTTCAGTGACTGACTCGTTGCACGCCAGTCTGTTGTTGTGGGGAAATTTCCACGCCCCGAAACGTGACGCTGAACGAAACGAACTGTGATTGGCTGTTTGACATGACGGTCAAACGGCCTTTTGGGCGGGCCTTGGCCAATGAAAGCTGCCATGAATTCCAGACCTTCAAAGACCGAGACAGCCGCCGGCGGCTAAAAATAACTATTGTTCTTAAATGTTTAATAACTTTTGAACAGCTAATCCAGCTAATCTCGTAAAGTACAGAGTCTACTCTTTTCAGTGATATCTCATTTGTCTCATTTGGATATTCAGAGGCTCCGTGGTAAGAGTGATTACGTCATCACATTTCCTCAGCACTGATTTGTCAGATGAATCAATACGTTTTGGTCCTCTGAGCCAAACAGGAACGATTGTTGATGCTTAGTCCCACCCCTGTGCCCCGATTGGTTCAAACTGTCATCTATTCAACCAATAAACATAGGTTTTGGTCTTTTGAACCACCGATTAGTATGTTTCTTTGCAAATCTGAACAGACGCAAAGTGAAAGCAAAATGCGTCTTTCGTGCATGAAAACAAACGCAAAATAACTGCATGACAGCATTCTTTGAAAATGTACAGAAATACTCACGACAGAGCCCTTTGACATAAAACAAACCAAAAACAAGGATGAAACAGCAGTACATATCGGATAAGGCACTGGAATGTGGGTTTTCGGTCACTAGGCGATCTCCCGGTAAAATAGATTCCGACGCAGACTACAGCCAGCAGATCCATCTATTTGGTTGTTATATTGTGTGACTAATTATTATATAGTTTTTAAAGATTATTTGTACTATTTTTTCGGTTGCATTCAGTATATTTCTCTCTCATTTTGTGTTTAGTTTGTGAATCATTTGGATTGTTTATTTATTTTTTTGTTGCACAAGACAATTTGTGCAATTTTTCTTGTGCTACTTTTTACACTATTTGTGTTTATTGTTCATCTTTTGGATTAAGAATATATTTATCTGAAAAAGTAAATTATTTTTACTGTGTTTTGCTATTATTTAACACTGTTTCTGCGATGACTTTACTCCTGAAACGTTTTTGGACAGATCTATATTGTCAATAAACGAAATGGGCCTGTTTTTCACTGAAAAGCGCCTAAATAATATTGTAATAATTGGCTATAACTTGCTTGGGGAATGTTATATATAGACAAAATTTTATTTGGAAGTGTAAAACACCTAAATACAAATTTTTAAAGAAAAAAATCCAAACTTCAGGAGTTTTTGTTTGAGTACACAGTAAAAAACACCCAATTGTTGGTAGCGTTTTTTCCTAAAATTCTGGAAATTCACTACTTTTTAGAGAAAACAAAAGGAAATTTGTAATTTTAAATTAGCTAGACATAAAGTTCAAGTTCTTATGTTTATAATGATATATGACAATTGATGCTGACTGCTAGAATAGGTCTGAAAAAACAAAGAAATATACAGGTGCCTCAGGTGCCCCAAAAATGTTCTAGGTCTTTAAGGGTTAAGACCCTAGAGAATCATATCAACTTGTGGAAAATGGGCATCCGATGACCCCTTAAATGGTTGTTTGTTGTTGATTGACAGAAAACAAGGTGTGCATGAACTCAGTTCCAGGGCATAGGGTGTTATGGGAAATGGAGTCCAGGATACAGTGGCAAAGGGCAGAAATGGAGTGCCCTCTAGAGGAGCTCATGGGAACTAGCTGGAGATTGTGACAGTCAGGTCATGCATAGACTCTTGTCTCTTTAAATTGAAATCTAGATTTATTGACACTGGCCATTAAAAACCTTTAGGTGAGCACACTTTTATTGGTCATTGACCCAATACAATTTAGGATCATTGTTCAGTTATGGGTTTATACCTATAAAATGTTTTTTCAAATATTTTATTAAATGTTTTTCTAGATGGAAGACTGACACTGAAAAGAGCTGATGTTGATGCATTTAATCAGTCAAAAATGCTTTTGCTGATTACCCATTTTTATTTACCTCTCTTGAACCTGTGTCAGTTTGTACTTTACACTCTTGCATTGAGTAATATTTACAATGTAATCAAGTAAATATTGACCAGTCCAGTCACAGTCCAAGCACAAAAACACAACGGTCTCCAGAACTTACACTAACATTCAGTGCTCATATAATGAATATAAATTTTAACTACAAGATTAACCTAAACTCTAGTTGAAGGGTATTTTACATAAATGTCAGGTTTATTTAATTTTTGGTAACAATTTAGATGTTTAGATTTGCAGCTTATTGGTGGTAAGTATGTTATGTTTAGGTATAGGGTTGGGTTAAGGAATCTAGTATATGGTCAGTCAGAATAAGCCATTAATATGTGCTACAGTCAAACAGTCAATATGCTAGTAATATGTATGCTAATAACCAACTAGTAAATAGTGAATGGTGTTCTCTAATCTACTGTCTTACCTAATTTTCTAGGTGCATGCACAGTATAATTGTACTGTTCACTGTTAATTGATATGAAAAGACAGCTAATGTTTATTGTTAATAAATGTTTGAATTTAACATTAACTTCAGCAGGGAATTTCCACGATAGAAAATGGCTCCTTCTGCAAAATGTGAACTGGCACATAGCCTGCACAAGCAGATATTGAGAAATCATGAGCAATCGATGATGATGATGATGATGATGATGATGATCTAGTCTTGTGTTTGTCTGATCCAACCCACTAATGCTTTCAGAGCTCCTATAAAAAGCCTTGTCTTTCCTGTCTCCTCCTGTCAAAAATCTTAGGTGAAGGCCTAGCATGAATATCCTGCTCTTCTCGTTGCTGGGGTTCCTTGGTAATTGCCATGTTTGATATTTTTGTCATTTTCTTCTGTTCGTATTTAATCATTGTGCTCAAATGACAATTACTGTGTTGTTTTCTTTGCAGTTGTGGTACTGCCCTCAGCCAGCGCTCAAAAAGTCATATGGTGTGTGACTCCAATATGTTTGGCTAAATGTCAACACCTTGCCACCAAATCACCAGACCTTGAGTGTCTTGTCAAGCCTTCTGTAACTGAATGCATGTGGAGCATCAGGGTAATAAAATATGCTTATCTTTTTACATCACACACACTTGGTTGTTTTGGTTAATTAAAACTATAACATTTAACTGATTCACAGGATGGTGATGCAGATGCTATAACTGTAGATGGAGAACATATTTACCAAGCTGGACTTCGTCCATATGACCTCCGTCCTGTCATCACAGAGATATCAAAAAAAAGTAAATATTTTATTATTTTACTGTGATGTTGATGACAAAAATATATTTAATAATTCATTTAGTGAGATACACACGTCAAACATCTTCATTATTCATCATAACCTATAGACCAAATTACTGGTATCATTCAATGTAAACAGATATTTTACTGTTATTATGATAATTAAATTAATTTTTTTACATAGAATATGCAGAACTATTCAGATGGATCTCTTTAACTCTGATTCTGTTTTTTGATTTGTAATTCATTATTCAGTTATACAACTAAATTGTCATAATATACAATATTTGGTGTAGTTTTCCAGATTAATGACACTTTTTCTGTATATTAAAATAAATAAATAATGATATCATATTATATTTGACATGTTCTGCAAAAAATCAGACAACAGCTGGGATAAGTTTACAGAGAGGGGGCTTCTTTCCCCATGTAGGGAGTTTCTCTTAGCCCTGTAGTGAGGCAAGATGGCCACTTTTTCATGACATTTTATTTTCTGCTATAACAACTGAATGTTTCCTGATTTTGTCTCTTAATAATATATTGGAAGTTACATCATCATTTGGCACATTATTAAATTGTCTGTAAATATTCAATTTATCAGTCAATGGTTTCCGACAGATGTGTTTTTAATTTTCGTCCCCTTCTTTCTTCTTCTTCACTTCTTCTCAAGGATGCTGTTATGCTGTTGCTGTGGTCAAGAAGGACACTGACTTTACCATCAACGATCTCAAGGGAAAGACTTCATGCCACAGTTGTTATAAAAAGCCTGGAGGCTGGAATATACCCATTGGGAGACTGGTTGCACAAAATAAGATTTCCTGGGATGGTCCTGATGACAGAATGCCTCTTGAGAAGGGTTAGTGTGGCTAGATTATTATTGTGTAAATTATTATAACACGGCTCTCTAAAGTATTATAATTCAGTGGTCTAATATTTGAATGCAACTTTGCATCCACCTTATTTTTGATAAAAGAGCAGACATGACCATTTTTAACTTGAATGTGCAAGACTTCCAATTTTATCTCAGTCCAATATGCTGCTTGATGTTGCAAATTTATATTTGTCATATTATTTATTATCAAAATTATGAGGACCTTTTTTTACTGCACATTTTTGATTCTTCTAGTTATCTACAGTATATTACGTTATTTAATTAATGAATCAGAAGACTAACACATTTACAGTAAAAATAGCTTACTTCTGCATTGAAAAATGTTTTGTACATGGACTTTTACATGTATTTATTTAGCAGATGTTTCATCCAAAATACAATTCATCATAAAGAGGCAATAAACATGAGAAGTGCTTGTAATTAGGATTATTTTTGATGAGTAGCTGTGTGATAAACTGGATACAATAAAAGTTGTCACAACACAATATTAGGTTTTTAGTTGTGTTTTTTTTGTGTTCTCCAGCTGTGTCACAGTTCTTTTCAAGCAGTTGTGTTCCTGGAATATCCAAAGCCCAATACCCAAACCTGTGCCAAGCTTGCAAGGGTGACTGCAGCTGCTCACAAAATGAAAAATACTTTGGTGATGAAGGAGCCTTACAGTACGATTCACACTAACACACTCGTATACGTGACCCTGGACCACAAAACCAGTCATATATATATATATATATATATTTGTACTCTAAAAAATTCTGAAAGCAGAACAATAAGCTTTTCATTTATGTATGGTTTGATAGTATAGGACAATTTTGGCTGAGATACAACTATTTGAAAATCTGGAATCTGAGATTACAAAAAAAAAAAAAAAAAAAAAAAACGGATAAAATCGCCTTAAAAGTTGTCCAAATACAGAACACGATCTTGATTTTTGCCATTAAAGAAAAAAATATAATTTTGACCCATACAATGTATTTTTGGCTATTGCTACAAATATACCTGTGCTACTTAAAACTGGTTTTGTGGTCCAGGGTCACACATTGCATTGTCTTCTCTACATATGAACAACAATGTAACTCATGCATTCTCTCCAGGTGCTTGAACAATGGTCATGGACAAGTTGCCTTTGTTTGTCAGGATGCAATCCCATGTGAGTGATATCTTTTGCCCAAATCTAAAATATTATTAACTGTCTTGAAACTGTTAAAGATATTATAGTTGTGGGAGGAGGTTATGATTCCATGGCTCCTGATTTACAAGCTTTTTGTCCAATCTGAATTCTTTAGCGAATGAGAAGCAGAACTACCTGCTGTTGTGCATGAATGGCAGCAGGAAAAGTGTTGACGATTACAAAGATTGCTACCTCGCCAAAGAGCCTCCCCGTGCTGTCATCAGCCGCAAGCATGCAGATTCGCAGCACATTTATAAAGTCCTTAAACAGATTCCGGTATGTCAATTTAAATTAATGTTCTGTGTGTAACTTTTAATTTTACTTGAGGGCTGGGCGATATATCGAGTTTGTACTCTATATTGAGATATTTTTTATAAGCGATACCGATACGGTATGAGGCAATACCGTTTATATCGATATACAGTAGTTTGATATGAGCACATCTTAAAAATATAGGGGGGGACACAGACTGAGCTGCTACAGAGAAAGTTAATCATCGAGTTTGTTCAAAACATGTGACTATATTAAGGGTTTTAAAAACTATGGAATACAGTGCTGTAGTATACAGTAGCCTATAGTTTAAAATGTTGTATAGTCAGAGGCGTACCTACATAAAGTGAGAGCCACAGGCAAAATTAATCAGTGTGGCTCTTCTAAAAGATTTTTTTTTTCTTAAAGCATCTTTGTTACTGATATAATTATACAACATAATGAAATGTGGACAAAAACACATCTAACAGTATCTAATTCTAATGTACAAAACAGGATGTGCTCTCTCTCTCACTCAGATGTACATGCTCAAACCTGTTCACTCAAATCTATGATGAAATAACACATAAGCTACCTTTCAATTGTAAAGAAATGATGGATCCATCTTTGTTAGCACTTTCATGCTTATGTTGGTCAGTGAATTCTCATTATTTATTTTATTATTTAGCCTAGTTATTTGAATTAAGTGCCTATTCTAAATAGCTAGGTATTGACCATATGCATGGATTACTTCCTTGTTTTAGACAAGCCAGCTAAGTCATTTCCAGTCAGCTGTACTGTGCTGTAATAGGAGTGTACTTTGCTTATTTTCTCTACATAATCCATTCACAACATTGACAAATGTGAGTTTAGAAAAATACACGAGTAAAGGCTAAATATGACAGTCATTGCTATGATTGAAAATAATAACCAGAAGAAACATCTGTCAAAAAAAGAGCTGTGCATTAAATGATTCAGACTAAATTCAGAGTAACAAAACTACAGCACAAATCTACACATTTGTGTGGTTAAATATAGGCTATTTAATAGCTTTTGCAGTTCAAGAGCAAGCTTAAAAGGTGTAGTTATTACATTTTATAATATATTTCAAATTCATATCAATTCTTATTAAGTGCATTATTCAATTCTTATACCATTAATATTTAACTTATTTAATTTGTAGTGAACTTTATATAAGTATTTAATAATTCACCATTATAGGCTGTTTGTGCCTGAGCTTATTAATTAATTTATTTATTTTAATGACTTGCTATGCTATATACTTTAGTGCAGTAAAAGTACTACAATTTATTATACTAGTAATTTTATAATAAATGAAACTAGGGAGTTCAAATGGCAGCTGCAGCCCATGATTGATCCTCTGCTGCCATCTTTTGGTTATATGGATAATTTCATGTAATTTTCACCGTAAAAATATTTTTTCCCCATTCTTTATGAATGTAAGGTGAATCTTTGAAGTGACTTTTATTGCACAGCTGTAAAGTTGAAAAATAACAAATGTTTTAAAATATTACTATATTGTGAAAATCTGTTCATGACTTTGAAGGTAAGTTACTGATTATCAAGAATGTGATTAAGATGCCCTTGAAGAGAAGAATTGCTAGCTAGCTAACATTAGCCTAAATACGTTGTGATAGTTTAGCTATCAGCATTTAAATGTACAACTATGCAGGTACTCTCCTGGGATTACCATTCTCTGCATTTAAATGATATGTTGTCAAATTATATGAAACTGAATGATCATGCCGCTATATTATTTACGATGTTGCAATTATTATTTTTCTCAGTTTCTGATAAGAATGAGGCAGTAAGAAGTCTGTAGGAACAACAAATAATGACTTGACTTCTAGTTGATCATTTAGAATCAGAAGTGGCTGATATGAAAGGCAAAGGCCTCTAGATTACAGTTATTTTACTAAAATAAATTATTTTCATGCCTTAATTTTAAATTATTTCATTAGGACAGAAAGGTCAGACTTTGCATAGACAACAGTCTTGTCACTTAACATAAATAATGTACAGTTCAGAACATAAAGTCATGGTGAAGTGGAAAAAGAATTAATATTGTTTATGACTCCCATGAACTTGGAGGACTGCATCCATATATCTTGGCAATGACTCTAATAACTTATTAATAAAGTCATCTGGAATGGCAAAGAAAGCATTCTTGCAGGACTCATCAAGATTCTTTGGTTTCATCTTCAATGCCTCCTCCTTCATCTTACCCCAGACATGCTCAATAATGTGCTCAATAATGTTCATGTCTAGTGACTAATTCGGCCATTGAGACCACTGCGTGAGATAATTCGACAATCTCGACTGCTCTGCTGCAGTTGAAAAAGGCTGACCCTGGACTGTCGAACCAACAAACAGTCCTCTCAAACAGTTGTCTTACAGGGTCTGCCTGACCTGGGCCTGTCATGAACTTCACCAGTTGTTCTTTTTTTTTTTTTTTTCTTATCCTCTCCACTTGACGTTTAAATACATTAAAGATGTCTGCCACCTCAGCAGGAGACTTGCTCTTCAGGCTCTTGATGATCAGCACTTTGGTCTGTGGTTGAATCTTTGGCATGTTGTCAGGTCAGGATGCATTTCAGATGAAGGTTGGGTGTGCTGGGGCTCTTCTTCTACGCACCTGGGAATGTGTAATTACAGTATTTGTCACAGGTGATGCTCTTATCTGTGATTGGTTGAATCCTTTAAAGATGTGACAAGACTTTTGTCTAAGCAAAGTCTGACCTTTCTGTCCTAATTAAATAATTAAAAATCAAGGCATGATAAGATTTTATTTTGGTAAAATAAGCGTAATCTAGAGGCCTTCTTCTGTCATATAAGCCTTCTGATTCCAAATGATCAACTAAAAGTCAAGTTATTATTTGTTGATCCTACAACCTGGATAGGGACAAGACTTTTGTCAGGGAGTGTTTATACCACATATAAAGTCAACTTCAGCGGAAGTGTACGAGCTGGCTTATCATTATGCGGAAGTTCTAAAGAAAGCTCCATGCATACACATAATATATATATATTTGTATTTAGACAATAAATGTGACATGTAGGTTTTTAAACCAATAAGTAAGTGAATTTGTATGATAGATAGCACTACCGTAAAGTGACTGTCTGGTTGGCTAATAATTTGGCTTGATCTGCAAAGCATCTGCTGAGTACAAACATCTAAAAGATGTCTTAAGATATCAGTTTTGCATACATTTTAAACCATAAACATCTTTAAGACATCTAATAGACGTCTATTTGACATTTAATAGGGAATGTCCTACAGACATATTGCAGATGAGGAAAAATATTTAGAGATGTCAAATAGACGTCTTTGAGATGTACGTGTGCTATCAGGATATATACAGTGAGGTCAATAAGCATTTGATCACCCTGTGATTTTGCAAGTTCTCTTACTTATTTGACACAGTAATACACAAATAAATTGTTAAAAAAATCATACAATGTGATTTCTGGATTTTTATTTTTAGATTCTGTCTCAGAGTGGAAATGGACCTATGCTGAAAATTTTAGACCGCTCCATGATTTCTAAGTAAGAGAACTTGCAAAATCACAGGGTGATCAAATACTTATCACGCCTTGATATATATATATATATATATATGTATATATACATTTTAAAAGCAACTTCCCCCAATAAATAAATAAATAAATCTATCTATCTATCTATATATTGTCCGTCAAAATGAAGGTCGTAAAAATTCCGTCATAATCTATTATTACCCGTCATTTAAAAAAAAAAATCATGCTAGGGCTAGTTTAAAAAAATCGATTTCTCGATTTTAATAGATTCTTATTTTATGCATCAATATCTACGTATATTTAAATATCAGTGGATCTTGCTGTTTTCAGTTCACAAATAAACAGATGCGCATATCTAATAAATCACAATAAGCGATTTAGCTCTGTGCTTTCTTACTTTCAATAAGAAAAAGTCTCAGATTTCAAATTCTATCTATTTCATCAGGAAATATAAGCAATAAATACCGTTATGGCGCTCTTTAATGTGGCGTGATAGACCACTATACTGCTTGCATGTGCGTATTAAATGCATAGCGAAAGATTCGTCGTGGCAGTTTCGATTTTGTTCTGTATCCAGTGCTCTGCTGCCACAATGGATCGCGCTCGCCACCAACAGGACAGGTGTGGGAATTACAGTTACAATTTACAACAGATCAGCCGCAGTATAATCTGTCAAAATGAATCAGAATCAGAATCAGAATCAGAATGAGCTTTATTGCCAGGTATGTTTGCACATACTAGGAATTTGTTTTTGTGACAGAGCTCCACAGTGCTACAGAATGACAGTGACAAGACGATACATATTATAAAAAGAACAATATAGAGGTATACAAGACAGACAATGTGCAAAAATAGCAAAGACATTTGAATGGAAGTAAGTATGTGCTTTAAATAAATAACGGAAAAATGAATAAAGAATGTATAGTGTTGTATGTTCCACGATCAAGTGTTCATGAGATGGATTGCCTGAGGAAAGAAACTGTTTCGGTGTCTGGTCGTTCTAGTGCTCAGTGCTCTGTAGCGCCGACCGGATGGTAACAGTTCAAAAAGTGAGTGTGCTGGATGTGAGGGGTCCAGAGTAATTTTGGCAGCCCTTTTTCGTACTCTGGATAAGTACAGATCTTGAAGGGTAGGGAGGGTTGTACCAATGATTCGCTCAGCAGTCCGGACTATCCGACGTAGTCTTCTGAGATCAGAATTTGTAGCTGAGCTGAACCAGATGGTAATTGAAGTGCAGAGGACGGATTCAATGATGGCAGAGTAAAACTGTTTCAGCAGTTCCTGTGGCAGGTTGAGTTTCCTCAGCTGGCGGAGGAAGTACAGCCTCTGCTGGGCCTTTTTCACAATGGAGTCTATGTGAATGTCCCACTTCAGGTCCTGAGAGATGGTATTTCCAAGGAACCTGAATGACTCCACTGTGTTTACAGTGCTGTTCATGATGGTGAGTGGGGGGAGAGCAGGGGGGTTTTTCCTGAAGTCTATGATCATCTCCACAGTTTTGAGCGTGTTGAGCTCCAGGTTGTTATGACTGCACCAGACAGCCAGCTCTTTTACCTCCTGTCTGTAAGCAGACTCGTCACCGTCCTGAATGAGGCCGATAAGTGTGGTGTCGTCTGCAAACTTCAGGAGCTTGACAGAGGGGTCTTTGGAGGTACAGTCATTAGTATACAGGGAGAAGAGCAGTGGGGAGAGGACACAACCCTGAGGGGCGCCAGTGCTGATAGTACGGGTGCTGGATGAGAATTTTCCCAGCCTCACTAGCTGCTGTCTGTTTGTCAGGAAGCTGTTGATCCACTGACAGACTGATGTGGGCACAGAGAGCTGAGTTAGTTTGGGCAGGAGGAGGTTTGGGATGATAGTGTTGAAGGCTGAACTGAAGTCCACAAACAGGATCCTCGCGTAAGTCCCTGATTTGTCCAGATGCTGCAGTATGAAATGTAGACTCATGTTCACTGCATCATCTACAGACCTGTTTGCACGATAAGCAAACTGCAGGGGGTCCAGTAAGGGTCCGGTGATGTCCTTCAGATAAGCCAGAACCAGTTTCTCAAACGACTTCATGACGACAGATGTTAGCGCCACAGGTCTGTAGTCGTTAAGTCCTGTTATTTTGGGTTTCTTTGGAATGGGGATGATTTCAGAACGTTTGAGAGAGGCGGGGACTTCACACAACTCCAAAGACCTATTGAAGATCTGTGAGAAAATGGGTGCCAGCTGATCTGCACAGGTTTTCAGACAGGCTGGTGTGACACCGTCAGGGCCTGGTGCCTTTCTTCTTTTGTTCTTTTTGAAGACCTTGCGTACCTCATCTTCACTGATTTGAATGGGAGTTGCAGGAGTGGGGGAGAGGGGTGATGTTGGAGGTGTAAATGGTGTCTTTTCAAACCGACAATAGAACTCATTCAGATCGTCTGCCAGTTGCTGATTCTGCAAAGTGCTGGGGGATGATGTCTTGTAATT
>NC_133370.1:32877931-33043680 GCF_049309525.1 Garra rufa
AGAGAAGCAGATGCCATTGCGGTTGATGGTGGCCAGGTATATATTGCTGGAAAGTGTGGTCTAGTTCCAGTTATGGTTGAGCAGTATGATCAACGTAAGAATGAACACATATTTCATAAATCAGTTCTGGGCCACCTGTTTGTCAGAATTAACATATTTGATGTAACCTAATATTCTATTCATTCTTTCCTTGCAGAAAGTTGTGATGCTGGTGAAGGTAAGAATAAAATACTTTCACTTTTGTGAAGCACTGCTCTATACTGGTCTGTTACTGTTTTCTATAAAACTGGATCGCTAATCCTGTTTTACAGGAACAATTACTCCAAAAATTAAAATTATGTCATCAGTTACTTAGCCTAATGTCAGTTCAAACCTTTATAAATTTCTTTCTTATGTTAAACAAAAGAAGATATTTTGAAAAATTTTGAAGACTTGGTGCCATAGAAAGAAATGCTATGGAAGTCAATAGGGATGATCAACTGTTTGATTACCAGCATTTTTCGAAATATCTTCTTTCATGTTCAACATAAGAAAGAAACTCATACAGGACATGGAACAACATGAGAGTGAGTACAAACAAGTGATGACAAAATTTTCATTTTTGGGCGAACTATCCCCTTAAGGGATTTGCCATCTTTTGTGCTCAGCAGAAGAAAGAAAGTCGCAGTAAGTAAATGTTGACAGAATTTTCCCTTAAGGTCTGTTGACACCAAGAACGATAATGATATAATTTTTAAATTTATTTTAAATATAAATGGTTGTGTCAACACCACAACCATAACAAAAATGGAACAGAGAAAAGATATAGTTGGAATCACTTTCAACACAATGTTTTCCAGCTGATAAACTATAAAAACATTGACAGCCAATCAGAATTCACCCTGCTTCAAAGAGCTTAAGCATTTAAAGTGGAAGACAGCAAAACTGCAGAGCACACCTCTAACAAACAGACTATTGTCGACTATTGTTCGTGTTGGCGCTAATATCATTATTGTTGTAGTTGTCTTTATAGTTATTGTTCTTTGTGCAAACAGATCTTTAAAGTTAATTTCTGTGATGTGCACAGATGCCTCAAGCTACTATGTCGTGGCTGTGGTGCGTAAGGGCTCAGGTGTAACCTGGAAGAACCTGCGAGGGAGGAAGTCCTGCCACACTGGCCTGAACACCGATGCTGGCTGGTATGTCCCAGATTCAGCCATATGCGACAGAAAACAACATTGTACCCTACGTGAGTATTAATAAATACTCACAATTGGTTTATACATCTTTTCTGTGGACGATCATGCAAAGTTGTTGCAATCACATAAAACAACACATTTTCCCTTCATTTCTTAGACACTTTCTTCAGTAAAGGCTGTCTTCCTGGTGCTGATCCTCATTCAAAAATGTGCGAATTGTGTAAAGGAAGTGGAAAGGCAGTGGGAGATAAGAACAAGTGCAAAGCTTCCTCTGGGGAAAAATATTATGGCTATGATGGGGCTTTCAGGTACTGGACCCTATATCACACAGTGTAACTAAAAGAGAAATGTGCTTTTTAGATTTGTACGCTGACTTCACTGCACAATATAAAGCAAGATATGATGTCACTCCTAGGTGTCTTGCAGAAAACAATGAAGTTGCTTTTATCAGGCACACTATTGTTGAGGATTACACAGATGGTTAGTGTGGTTTGCATTAATAAATAAAGCTTCACATTGTTTCACAGTTTAACATTTTTAAAGTGTTAGATTTTTCTGATATAGCACCTTTTCTATATCTGTATCTGCTTAGGTAAAGGACCAGACTGGGCTAAGGATCTTAAGTCTGCAGATTTTGAACTGATCTGTCCAAAATCACCAGACAAACAGTAAAACACCCTGAATATCTTGACTGTCACCTTGCCATAGTACCAGCTCATGCTGTGGTCACCCGGGAAGATACACGCGCTGATGTGGTGAACGTTCTGAAGGAGGCTCAAGTGAGTTCATTGCAGTTCTGTGTAGATTTTCCTGTGATTTTCCGTTTTTTTCTTTTCTTTTCCACATTCTGCATTTGCGCAGGTTGGTAACAGGTTGGTGTTACAAGACTAGATTTGTAATGGCAATATGTTTCTACATTTTGTCTGCAAGTATTTGTCTTTATTTTGAATCCTCTTCACTATATTTCAGGCCAATTCAGAAGTTCCGCTGTTCAAGTCAGAGGGTAAAAGAAACCTCATTTTCACTGATTCCACTAAATGCCTCCAAGAGAATACTAAACCCCTGGTGGGTTTCCTGACTCAACTGCACATTGACATGATTGAAAGGACCTATGTGAGTGGCCAGGCTGAACCAGGTATACGGTTTGTCTATGATTTCCTACAGTGCCTGGTAAATTAAAAAAATAGATTTTGTTATAAATGTTAAGTTCTATAGCCATTTCTTGTTACTTTTGACTTACAATGGTGTAATGTAGTGATTTATTCTAATGTTTTCTTCACAGATCTGGTGAAGGCATGTACTCGTGTAGACTGCCCTGGCCCACCTCATGCCCAACAACACCACCACCAACACCAACACCAACACCACCAACTCCACACAAAAAAATGACTTAAAATTCATTATTGTACATTTCATAAGAAGAATGCACAATATAGCACATTACATATGGCATAACAGTGACGCTTGGCAGTAATGTATAATTCAGTTCTTGACAGTAGCAATTTCAAAGATTTCTGTTTTAGTTCTGTTTTAGTTGTAGTTCTTTTGAACGTTAATTCAAAGAAATATAAGAAATAAAAATACTACTCAAATTAATATCATATTCCATATTAAAAGTTATCAGAAAAGCTAATCAAAGTATCTGTAGATCTAAATAATCAAATGTAGGGGGTATTCTTTATTTTTCAGATGCTTGCTATGTTTGCCAGATGTTTTCAGAATGTTAATACTTACATTAATTTGAATTCATAAAACTTAGAAGTAATAATTTAATGGAAATTGACCAGAATCTGAAAAATATTTCACCACATGGTATGAAGCAAAACAACATAAGCTTGTTTTCCACTGGATGTGTTTCTGTGAAATATTCAGCTAGTTATTAGGCTAACAGTTCTCATTTCAGGCATTTGTTGTACTTCATCGTGTTTCTAATTTTATGATGCATTTAATCGTTTTATCATATTCTGATCACTTCATTCCTCCTATATTTTTATAGCTATACGCCTCAGGTCAGCTATGAAGGCCTAAGAAGTGCTACAGGGGATCTGTTCCCTTCTCATCCAGTCATTGCTTGGTAGAAAACTTTTCTCTCCAGACACTTGATTGGACCGGCATCTGTGGTTTTGGTTCTTAATCAAATATCATTGGCTACTACATAGCAGGCGCACAGTAGGCACTGGGGACAGTTTTTTTTTTAAAGACAGCAATCGACCCCCACACTTTTAATAAGCCTAAAACTTCTGACAATGGATATCACATTAATTGTAATTCAAACCATGCACATTGTTTTAATATGTTTATTTCAGACATCTTTTAGTGATAAAGAGAAAATAAATTGTTGTTAGCCTATTCCTATTTGACAGTAAACGGTATGTCATCTTCAGTGTTGTCAGGTTTTCACAAAAAAACTGGCCCGATTGCTACACAACACTAGCCTAATCATAACCCAGTCACTTTTCGAAGGTGGTCCACAATTAAAAATTGCATTTAGGGAGTAAATTACATGTTTTTTGGTAGGGTTCTCCTGGTAAATTCACATTCCATGGTATAAATATCAAGTTATTTGGATCACTTCTAAAGTGATAAAGTTGCCCAATTCCACGGGAAAATCGAGGACTTCGCAATACAGGTCGTCTTCTAATGGTGCTTCTTATAGCGATCCTAAACAGGCAGGAAATTTAGTAACTTTCTCTTACTTGTGCCTGTCTCAACTGCAACAAGTTTCTTGTAGTCCACCTTGGTCAACCAGAAAGATGAAGCCAGCAAAACAAAAAAGTACTGCCTTGTTTTTTAGAAGGCAAATAAGGTAAGTTAACATACATTTTATACATGCTCAGCCTACATGAATTACCAGTTGTCAACATTCCCCCATATGCCATTTAGCCATGTTTGTGATGGCCTTAAATTTAGGGTGACCAGATTTCTCATGGTGGAATACAGGATTTATATATTTATATATATAGCAAACTAGATACAAATTAAATCAGTTTGTTTTTCAAGTACAGAGGTTTTTTTAACATGCATACATTTATGTAGTATATTTTGTTGTTTTATTACAGGGATAATTAACCCAACAATGAAAATTTTATGTTTATCTGGTTACCCCCAGGGCATTCGAGATGTAGATGACTTTGTTTCTTCAGCAGAACACAAACAAACATTTTTAACTCAAACCATTGCAGTCTATCAGTCATATAATGGCAGTCAATGGGACCCACGGCTTTGAGAGTCAAAACAAACATACACAGACAAAACCAAATTTAACCCTGCGCTTGTGACGATACACTGAGGTCTTAACACATGAAACAATCGGTCTGTGCAAGAAACTGAACAGTATTTATATAATGTTTACTTCTGATTCACCGCAATGTCCAACTGTCCTGCGCGCATTCAAAACAGCCGGCATGTGACATGTCAATGTGCTCTGGCATAGTGATGCATGCGCAGAAGCGATCTCTCGTGCGTATACGTCATATGATGACTACTCAAAATGGTAATTACATAAAAAGATGCATGAACTCATCCAGGAGTGTTGACTTTTCACCCTCTCCCAACTTTTGAGCCTGATCAACTGAAGCTATGGTTGCTGTCTTGCTCAGGTAAGTTGGCAGTGGATCAGAGTTAATAAAAAAAAAATATATATACATATATATATATATATATATATATATATATATATATATATATATATATATTGTGGCCGGGCGGGGAATAGCACGACAGAACAAGAGGTTTAGGTGAGCCCCGGAGGGTGCGTTTATTGACAATAGTGCAGAAGTGAAGGAGATAATACGGGGAAAGGGCGATGTGGCGTCTTCGGTGCTCGGTGTCTCGTGAATCCTCTGTCCCTTCGTGCTCTTTGGTGACTGTGGCCAGTGAGGGGTGAGTGCAGGAACGTGCGGTCACCCCGAGTGAAAGCGGTCCAGGCTGGGTGCGGCCCAATCGTCACGGCGAGTCTGTGAAAGGAACGATAGAGAGAGACGGTAAGCGTTTTAGCTCTTTGGAGAAGCTTCTCACCCTTCTGTCCTTTGGGGCTCGTTTATAAAGGAGATCTCGCCGTGATCGATTGGTCCGTGTTGAGCAGTTGCAGGTGTTCCTGATGAGTTGCCAGGGCGACGCTGATTGTTCCTCGGGACTCCCGCCACACTCCCCCCCCCAAGCGACGTCCTGGTTCTGGAGGAGAGAAGAAAAGGGGGAGACTGGGGGTGGGGGGGAAGTGACCCCTGACAGACCTGCGTATGCTGCCCAGGACCGAGAGAGCCCGTCTGCGTTGGTGTTGCTGGTGCCGGCTCGGTGGCGCACATCGAAGTGGAAGTCCTGGAGCGAAAGGAACCACCTTGTGACTCTGGCGTTCGTGTCTTTTGCTCGGGCCATCCACTGTAGGGGGGCGTGATCTGTAAAGAGAGTAAAATGTCGACCCAGTAAGTAATATTTTAGCTCCAGGACTGCCCACTTGATGGCGAGGGCTTCCTTTTCCACGGCCGCGTATTTCTTCTCGGCCTGGGACAGCTTACGGCTGATGTACATGACAGGATGCTCTTCTCCCTCCTGGACCTGGGAGAGCACGGCTCCCAACCCCGTGTCAGAGGCATCCGTCTGGAGCAAGAAGGGACAGCCGAAGTCTGGAGCTCTCAGGACGGGTTCCGTGGTCAAGGCTTCCTTAATGCGTGTAAAGGCCCGCTCCGCGTAATCATTCCAGTGGACCCGTTCTGGCTGTCCCTTCCTGGTCAGGTCCGTCAGGGGGGCAGCTATAGAGGAGAAACTGGGGATAAAACACCGGTAATAGCCCGCCAACCCCAAGAAGGCACGTACCTGGGTCTTGTTGGTGGGCCGGGGGGTGTCCAGGACGGCCTTTACTTTGTTTTCCTGTGGTCGTATGAGTCCTCTCCCGACCGTGAACCCCAGGTAGCGTGCTTCGTTGTAGGCTAGGTGACACTTGCGGGGGTTGGCGGTCAGTCCAGCCCGACGGAGCTCAGACAGCACCCTGCGGAGCCGCTCCAGGTGGTCCTCCCATGCCTCCGAGTGGATGACTACGTCGTCAAGGTACGCCGCCGCGTATGTCTGATGGGGGCGAAGGACGACATCCATGAGGCGTTGAAATGTTGCGGGTGCCCCGTGCAAGCCGAAGGGAAGGGTCCGGTATTGCCAGTGGCCAGACGGAGTGGAGAAGGCTGTTTTTGGTCGGGCTTCGGAAGAAAGGGGGACTTGCCAATAGCCCTTTGTCAGGTCGAGTGTTGTGATATACCGGGCCCTTCCCAGGCGCTCTAGGAGTTCGTCCACTCGGGGCATGGGGTAGCTGTCGAAGGCAGAGACTTCATTGAGGCGCCGGTAGTCATTACAGAAGCGCAGGGTGCCGTCTGGCTTCGGGACGAGGACGATCGGGCTGGACCAAGGGCTCCGGGATGGCTCAATTACCCCCAGTTTGAGCATTTTTTGGACCTCCTGCTCTATAGCCTGCCGGCGGGCCTCTGGGACTCGATAGGGCCGTTGCCGGACGACGACGCCTGGAGGAGTGTGGATGTCATGGGAGAGGACGTTAGTCTGGCCGGGGGTGTCGGAGAAGACGTCTTGGAACTGACCGACCAGGTGCCGCAGCTCCGTCTTCTGGGCGGCCGAGAGGTTAGGGTTGGCGTCCACAACCGCGGGCTCTTGGACGGCTAGGGCGGCCACTTGGTCTCGGTCCCCGACCCATTTCTTCAGCAAATTGACATGATATAGTTGTACAGCCTGCCTTCGGCCGGGCTGTCTTACCCTGTAGTTCACCGGGCCGACTCGTTCCTCCACTGTATAGGGTCCTTGCCACTGTGCCAGGAACTTGCAGGCTACGTTGGGGACCAAGACCATCACCTTGTCACCTGGGTGGAACTCCCGCGGTTGGGCCG
Organism: Garra rufa; assembly: GCF_049309525.1. Classification (NCBI taxonomy): domain Eukaryota; kingdom Metazoa; phylum Chordata; class Actinopteri; order Cypriniformes; family Cyprinidae; genus Garra; species Garra rufa. The sequence continues at coordinate 32,884,992 of NC_133370.1, forward strand.
CCCGGTTGTACAGACGTTGCTGGGCTTGCTGGGACTTCACCAGATGTTCCCGGACTAATGGCATGACGCGGTCGATTTTACTCCTCATATCTTGCACATGCTCAACGACGGTCCGGTAGACTGCCGGCTGCTGCTCCCAGGCCTCTCGGGCCACGTCGAGGAGGCCGCGGGGTTGTCGTCCAAAGAGGAGCTCAAATGGGGTGAACCCCGTGGACGCCTGGGGAACTTCTCGGACTCCGAACAGCACATAGGGGAGGAGGAGGTCCCAATCTTTCTTGTCCTCAGCAGCTACCTTCCGCAACATCTGCTTCAGGGTCTGATTGAACCTCTCGACGAGCCCGTCGGTCTGAGGGTGGTAGACTGATGTGCGGATTTGTCGTACCTTCAGCAGCCGGCAGAGGTCAGCCATTAGCCGGGACATGAAGGGCGTTCCCTGGTCGGTCAGTATCTCCGACGGTAGCCCCACCCGGCTACACAGCAGGAACAGTTCCCGGGCGATGGATTTCGCGTTGGCTTGGCGTAGCGGAACGGCCTCTGGATACCGGGTGGCGTAGTCTACAATGACGAGGATGTGCTCGTGGCCCCGGCCAGACCTCGGCAACGGCCCTACGATGTCCATCCCGATCCGCTCAAAGGGCACCCCAATGATGGGTAAAGGGATGAGTGGGCTGGGGGGAGGTTTCCGTGGGGATGTCCGTTGGCATGCTGGGCAGGCCTGGCAGAACCTCTTGACCTCTGCTTCGAGTCCCGGCCAGTGGAATCTATCACGGATACGTTGCACGGTATTCTGGGCGCCCAGGTGTCCAGCCATGGGGTGAGCATGCGCCAGCTCCAGGACTGTCTCCGTTTTCTCCTTGGGGACAACGAGAAGACGTTTTACCTCCCCCCGCCGCTCCGCGACACAGTACAGCAGACCGTTTTGCACGACGAAGTGTGGGAGAGGGTGAGGGGCCGGAAGGACGTCCTGGCCTTCAAGGACGCGTACTTGCCGCCAGCAGTGTTTCAGCCTGTCGTCTTCCTTCTGGGCTCTTCCAAAGTCTCCCCCACCCGTAACCTGCTGGAAAACATTATGGAAAAGGTTAGTATCACGGGCGGGGGACTCACCCTCTCTCCCACTGTCGGTTGTCAGCAGGCTGTGTGGGCTCTCAGACCCCCGCGACGGCTGGCGACGTAGGCGTCGGCGTGGACGGGCGGGCTGTGTGGTTTCGGCTAGGGCGGCCTCCAACCCCGGCCAGTCCCGTCCCAGTAGCAGCGGCACAGGTAGGTCCTTGAGGACGCCAACTTCCAGAGTCCAGGCTTTACGACCTTTGTGGAAGGTGAGAAGATTAGTAAATACCTGGCGGGTATCTCCGTGGACACAAGTAATGGGCATTACAGCTTTGGGACTAGGCCGGGGTTCCAGCGTGCCGGGCCTTGCTAGGGACACGGCACTTCCTGAGTCCAGTAAAGCTTGACAGGAGCGGCCTTGAATTTTCACCGTGGTCATCGGGGCTCCACGGGGGGTCCTGCGGTGAACCACACAGCCCGCCATCCAAGGCTTCACAGGCGGAGACGGTGGGTCCGTGGGCATCGGTTCGTCGCGGGGGCTGGACGGTCTGCGCACTGGTCGTGGGATGCCCTCTGGCGGCCGTCGCTCCTGGGGCACCCTCCGGGGAAAAGGCGGCGCTCGCTCCCCGGCCTCCCGATGATAGGCTGCGTCCGCCAGTTCGACCGCCTCGACGAGCTCTGCGATGGACTTTGGGCCCCGCATGCCGGCAGCCTGCCTCATCGAGCGCGGGAGCGCTCTCAGCATCCGGTCAACCACTACCCGCTCGGCGACTTGGGAGGGGGATGGCGAGTCCTCTAGCAGCCAGTGTTCGGCTAACCGCATCAGATCGGCGGCTTGGGTGCGTACTGGCAACCGCGCTTTGAATTCCCACTCATGGAAGCGCTGGGCGGCAGTGGTCGCTGATAGCCCTAAGCGGCCTAAAATTTCTCTTTTCAGTTCATTATAATTACTTTGAGAAGACGCAGGTAATGAAAAGTAAGCACGCTGAGCTTCCCCCGAAAGCAACGGTGCCAGTAACGCAGCCCAAGTACCTCTAGCCCAGCCCTCTGTACGAGCGACTGACTCAAACATTTTGAGGTAAGCCTCAATATCATCATCTGCGGTTAGCTTGGGTAAAAGCCGAGCAGCAGTGACGCGGGGATCAGGTAGGGGAATATGTTGAGCGGCTGGTAGTCGTAGTTCTGCTAAATAACCTTGAATTTGGCCGTGTTGTTCGGTCAAAAGCTCAAAACACTGTTGCTGGCGGACGCTAACCTCTGCCAGCTGTTTCACAATGTCCTCCATTCTGCCGGGGAGGAGCGCGCCTGAAAAACAGAAAAAACCGGAAGTGAGAGACGAGGCAAGATGGCGGTGTAAACAAAGAGTGTCTTGTTCGTCGGCTTCCCAGGCCCGTCACGTTGCCCGCATTCTCCACCACCTTGTGGCCGGGCGGGGAATAGCACGACAGAACAAGAGGTTTAGGTGAGCCCCGGAGGGTGCGTTTATTGACAATAGTGCAGAAGTGAAGGAGATAATACGGGGAAAGGGCGATGTGGCGTCTTCGGTGCTCGGTGTCTCGTGAATCCTCTGTCCCTTCGTGCTCTTTGGTGACTGTGGCCAGTGAGGGGTGAGTGCAGGAACGTGCGGTCACCCCGAGTGAAAGCGGTCCAGGCTGGGTGCGGCCCAATCGTCACGGCGAGTCTGTGAAAGGAACGATAGAGAGAGACGGTAAGCGTTTTAGCTCTTTGGAGAAGCTTCTCACCCTTCTGTCCTTTGGGGCTCGTTTATAAAGGAGATCTCGCCGTGATCGATTGGTCCGTGTTGAGCAGTTGCAGGTGTTCCTGATGAGTTGCCAGGGCGACGCTGATTGTTCCTCGGGACTCCCGCCACAATATATATATATATATATATATATATATATATATATAATTCGTTTTTGTCTGTATATGTTTTCTTGACTCAGAGCCATGGGTCCCATTGACTGCCATTATATGACTGACAGAATGCAACGGTTTGAGTTAAATATCTTTGTTTGTGTTCTACTGAAGAAACAAAGTCACCTACATCTTGGATGCCCTGGGGGTAAACAGACAAACATCAAATTTTCATTTTTGGGTAAACTATCCCTTTAACATAAATGGCAGACAGGTATTAAGGCCGAATGCATTACCGAATGCATGTATGTATACTGACACATACCTGGTTTTTTTTACCCACATGTTTACGTCCACTGAAGGCATAACTGACTGTATTTACGTGAGATACTCCACACAATGGACATTTTGACAATTGTGTGGACATTTTGACAACTGTGTGCATGCGCCAGGAGAACTGATCACGCGCTGTCTGAAAGAGAACTGGGATTGTGCGAGCACAGCTGAGAGAGCGCTTCTGGTGTGTCATTCAGCGTGATTGTCTCTATCCCACCTGCACTGCACGTTAATCGATAACAAATTGTGATTAAATTTTGGGTTGGTTACCTTTGATACTACTCACTTTGATCACCCAGTCATAAAGAAATTTTGAAATACGGGACAAAACATGATTTTTTCAAAATAAGTCGGGGGAATAAAAATAGAGCTGAAATACGGGACTGTCCTGGGAAAAACGGGACGTCTGGTCACCCTACTTAAATTCTAAGTGATTTAATCAAAGAGATAATTGTTTAAGTCAATGATTCTCAAAGTGTGCTACTCAGGCTCCCTCTATTGGTATGCAGAGAAATCACTAAATTAAATATAACTTAATATTGAAACATTTAATATTTATTTTAAGTTTTTTTTTACATTCAAGTACAGTACAGTTTTTATTTAACTTAGGTACAACAATTTTTTTTTAATCATTATTTAAGTGTCTTATTTACCTGTATGTAAGCACAGCTCAGTGTTAATGTTCAAACTGTGTATTTTGTGTATGTTGAAGAGGCTGACAACAATAAAAATTCTCCCACATAAAAGGGTGGTCTACAGGGGACAGATTTTGCATACTGCAGGCATTTTGCTAAACCCTAAGTTTTGCTCATTAATATGTACTTCTTATTTTATATTGTAATGATAATCAATATTATTCTATTAATGATCAGGCAAGTTTAAAATAAGATGATGGTCCAAAGGTGAGCCTGAAGTGGTGGTATTTGGAAATCTGATCTTACTATCTGGGCTTTTGCTTACAGTTTGGTCCCCCCACTTTGAAAATATCTCCTGCATACTAGTGAAACTCTTGGTGTTATTACTAAATGACGAAACTTGATGCTCTCTGAATAAACAGAAAAAATAATTTTTGGCATGCTGGTTTACATCTGCGAAAACAAAATGCTATTCCATTACACATGTTGAATATTTAGAAGTGGCTGATACAGCTTTGAGATATTATAATGCTGAAGTTATCAACTTCTACATTGAAACAGGGCTGAGAAGATTTCAAAATATATTACACAAATCAGAGACCTGAACACAGTTGACTACCCCATTATATATACACAACCAGTCAAAAGATTTTTTTTGTGTGTTTTTAAAGAATTCTCTTCTGCTCACCAAGCCTGCATTGGTTTGGTCAAGAATATAGCAAAATCACTAAGATTGTGAAATATTTTAACTATTTAAAATAACTGCACTCTATTTGAATATATTTTAAAATGTAATTTACTCCTGTGGAAAAATGCTAATTTTTCAGCATCATTACTCCAGTCTTTAGTGTCACATGATCCTTCAGAAATCATTCTAATACGCTGATTTGCTGTTCAAGAAACATTTATTATGACTGTTATTATTAATAATATTATTATCAATATTTAAAACAGTTGAGTAAATTTTTTCAGGATTTTTTGATGAATGGAAAGATCCAAAAATAAGCATTTATCTTAAATAAAAAGCTTTTGTAACATTATACACCATACCATTCAAAAGCTTTGAGTCAGTATATGTTTTTTAATTAACAAGGACGCTTTAAATTGATCAAAAGTCTTTTCATTAATCAAAAACCTAAAAAATCTACTATCTGTTTTTAACATAATAATAATAATAATAATAATAATAAATGTTTTTTTAAGCAGCAAGTCAGAATATCAGAATGACTTCTGAAGGATTGTGTGACTAGATTAATGCTGCAAAAAAATAGTAAGAAAAATTACATTTTAAACATTCAAATAGTAAACAGTTGTATTAAATAATACAAATATTTCAAACTTTAACTGTTTTTGCTGTAATCTGGATCAAATAAATGCAGGTTTGATGAGCAGAAGAGACTATACATATTATTTAATATATAGTGAGAGAGCCTATAAGCCTATAATAATAATGTTTTGTTCACTTAATAACATTAATGCTGTATTTCTTCTCATTTTTATATTTTACTTAAATTAATAATATTTCGTATATGTAGTATTTCGTCCAATTGATAGATAGATAGATAGATAGATAGATAGATAGATAGATAGATAGATAGATAGATAGATTAGATAGATAGATAGATAGATAAATAGATAGATAGATAGATAGATAGATAGATAGATAGATAGATAGATAGATAGATAGATAGATAGATTTTTGTATTGTTATTATTCATTTTAAGAGTCTAACAGATTTACAGAACAACCAAAATTCCTTCTGAAAAACAATTGTTTTGTTTTAAGGCACTTACATTTATGAATATAACATTTGCCCAAAATAAAAATATTATTCAGTAAATATTGAGTTTGTACATCCTCCATTATCAAACCAAAAATGATATCATTTTTAGAAAATTCAGCAGACAAGTTAATTGAAACTTTAAGCCACACAAAAGGCTCTGCTAACTAAACAGTCAAAAAAAAATTGTGCAGTCGTTTCAATTTCAACCTCACAAAAGGTACAATTATTGTGATCAATATTAAATCTAAATCTAAGATAGATAGATAGATAGATAGATAGATAGATAGATAGATAGATAGATTAACGTTCATAATCTGAAGTCTGTGTAAGTGGAGGAGACTTTTATTATTGCACCGTATTTCTACCCTTGGCAAGTGACCCCGCAGCGCGCAGGTTGATTAACCCGGAAGTACCCACGCGGCTCACTGAGCACTCCGTCCGGTTCTGCGGGCTCAAGGGGAGAAACGCTGAAGCACCATGGCTCTTTTCTAATCGCGTTTATTAAGAGAAGTGTGATCAATTTACCGGCAATCCGTCACCATCCGCGCCTTAAGCATGGACCTCCAGTCAAGAGGCTTGTCCTGGGGGCATCAACTTTGTCAGTAGTAACATCTGAAAACTGTATTTATTATTTTTTTCCCCATACTGTCACTTTTTCTAGCCTTTGCACGCTACATGGGATTTAAACCTAAAGTGTCAGCCGCTAGCCAACACTTCTCACTTGATTACCCCAAATATCCCTGTGGAACCAAGACGCCCTCTGATAGTAACGAAAAATAACAAAAAGCAAACTTTCAAGAAACACGTTGACGAAGTCTTGCCCTCAAGTTTTCCCATTTGTCTGCGGTGCCGGGTGAGTAATCCTATCGCCTATGCTAACTTCGATAGCCGCGTTTAAACCGATAATCGTAGGGGCCAAGCGGGCCTAGATTGATTCTCACGACGGGTTTAATGTTGATGTGTGGTCACGTATCAAACATTTTCTTTGTTAAACGCTTTTCTTTTAACTTGTCACTGATTATTTTCCTAATATCTCTCCCTGATAACCCGGTTATGTGTTTCTGAGGCTTTATTTCCCAGGACTTGGCTTTTTTCAGGTTCACACACTCATTGCTGATTTTTCTGGAAGTCACTTCTGTGAATTTTGGGGAACATATAAACTCTGCACAGTTTTGTCCCGTCCCGTTGAGGTTTGCATGGCATATTCTCTGTGGATGGCTTGTTCTGTGGTATTTTAGGAGCATTTGTGACCGTTAAATGTCTCATGTGACGTATAACGTTAGAAGGAATGTCGGCACGCGGACGTTAGAATAAGTTTGACTGAGTTTTTTCCTCAACAAACTCAACTTTACCGATGTGTTACATACGATACTGTAAACGAGCCGAAGCGTCGATCTCACTGACCGTCGGCTTTCACCATGTCATTGATTTAGAGGGGGGTAGCTAATAAGCTAGTGCGGTGAAATCGACACTTCCCTTCACATTTACTCAGGGCCCGGCTTGAATTTTTAGCTTTCACATATGGTTGTCGGGGTGGCTTTTCGTCAGATGGCGTGTCGAGGTCGTTAAAAAGTGGTTTGGGAATAAAACGATGTTGTTATGCTATAGAAAGTTGAGTGCATGTGAACGTGTCAGTGCCATATGGAGGCTAGCGCTATTTAGCCACACCGGCAGTGCATCATGGCTGCGGTGTGACACGTCTGTAGGAGCAGCTCGCTGCTTTCCTCACATTTCTGGGGCCCCAGCGTGCAGAAAACTCACCATTTGGAAAATGTTACCCTTGTGGGTTTTCTTTTTTTCCCCAGCTCTACCTGTCTGTTCTGTAAAAAGTATGTTTAAAAAAAAAAAAAAAAGAGTTCAATGCTATTTGGATGTTGGAGTTTCAGTTGAGGATTTCATAATTAAATCAGCCTGTTTGGTTCATTTATTTTCTCGTGGCTTTGTCATATGAAACACCATAATGGTTTTAGTTGCTTAAAGGATTGCTCCACTTCCAAAAAAAAAAAAAAAATCCTGATAATTTACTCACCCCATGTCATTCAAGATGTTCATGTCTTTATTCAGTCGCTAAGAAATTACGTTTGTTGAGGAAAACATTACAGGATTTTTTTTACATATAGTGGACTTCAGTGGTGCTCAACAGATTGATGATTAAAAAATGCAGTTTCAGTGCAGCTTCAAAGGGCTCTACATGACAGAGAAAGAAGAGTGTTATCTAATGAAATGTTATTTTCTTTAAAAAAAAACCCTTAAATGTTCATCCTGTCTAGCTCTGCGATGTGTACTCTGTGCACTCTGGTTCAATATAGGTAGGTTATGCCGAAAAACTTCTATCTCATTTTCTACTCCAACTTCAACATTGTCCTACATCGCTGCAGAAGTATCGACCCAGTGTTTATAAAGTGAACGTGCAAAGAAGGTCAAACACCCCAAAAAAAAGGTAAAACAGCGACGTAGGATTTTTACGTTGGGGAAGAATATGAAATGGGAGTTTTTCAACATACCCTAACTGTGTTGAATCAGAGTATGCATGCACATAAGAACTAGACAAAATTAGCATTTGTGGTTAAAAAGTACAAATATATATATTCATTCCTGGGCTGGGATTGTTTAGAGCCCTTTAAAGCCGTGTTGAGACTGCATTTTTAACCTTCAATCCTTAGAGCATCGTTGAAGTCCACTATATGGAGAAAAATCCATGAATAGTAACTGAAACAGTGATTGCGACTGAAAAAAGAAAGAGACATGAATATCTTGAATGACAGTTACTGTTACTATGCATAGTGATACTGATTTGAAATCTAACAGTCCAATAATTTCTTGATTTATTTTCGTAATTTTCACAACTCGCACAGTCACACAAAGTCACCAGTTTATCAGGCAAGCTTGGAATATGGTAAAGCTTACATTCAGCAGATGGAAATATTGCCATTACATTGATTTTGTCAGGAGAAAAGATGATCTTATCACTGATGTGGAAGTTGTGGCATTACTTTACTCTGGCATTACATGGATTGCCCACCCACATCCATCTAATGCTATAAATTATATTACTGTAACTAAATTGTTTTAGAAAAACAAAACATTTTCTTAGAAACGTATGTGATTTCTTTTGAAAATGTGATTTTTCTTTATAAAATACATTATGAGAATCATATATGGGGATATTATAGCTACAATTAGCTTCAAGCTACACATGCCAAGTAAGATTAATCAAACACTTTTACTTAAGTCATAATCAGTCACCATTTAATGTGGTGCGGTCTAATGTGGATTTTGGTCATATGATGAGGCAGAAATATATTGTTAGTAACATTTGAGAGTTTTATGGGAAAGATACAAGTACAATGTCATATAACTAAAGCTGTGAAATTAGTTGCGATTAATCGGTTCAAAATAAATTTGTTTACATATGTGTGTACTGTCCATTGTACTTTATAAATTTTGTGTATGTAAACACTTGTATATAATTTATATTATATAAATTTATATATTTAAAAAATATGTATAAATATACACAGTACGCACACATAGTATGCAAACATACTTTTATTTTAAATCGATTAATCGCGACCAATCGTTTTGCAGCTGTAAATATAACTAGTAGTGTAACTAATTCATAAAGTAATGACTTTCTTGTCGTCAAAGGTTTATTGCTCAATTGTACTTGACACTCACAGCCTGTTTTTTCGAACAACGCGTACATTGTATGTGCAGTTCACATGTGCATTAAATTTTATTTGTTTACTTTTTTGTACTAATCAGATGGCAACTCTTCCCTGGGTCACAATCAGAAAAATAGAGGAGGCAAGACCATGACAACAAACTACTGGAAACAACCTTAGACACTCATGTTGATGAGCACTTGTGTGAGGGGGTTGTAAGATTCCTGCAAATCTAGTTTCAATAATTAATACTAGGGATGCACCGAATATTCGGCCACCATAAATTTTTGGCCGAAAATGGTCCAAAAGGGCATTTTCGGTTTTCGGCCGAAAGACTTTTATCACCGAAACAACTAGAGATGCACCGATCGATCGGCATCCGATCGCAATCGACCGATAGGGGCGCTATCGGTTTTGATCGGAGTTCTCAAAATAGATCAGAGCAGGCCGATCAGATGACGTTTACATCAACAAACAGCCGCCAGAGCACGCATTCCCACTTCTCAGACTAGGGTCTCCTAATGGGCGCGGCTGTCTCTACAACGCATTAACACTGAAGATGACGTCGCCGGTGAGGGGATTTCCTCCCCTCTGGTCTATGCATCCCTGCCTCTGCTGAATTATTTTTATCCACGGTGGGGATAAAACGTCCCGCGAAGCCGCTCCTACGTCCCGATCTAAATCAAATTATTTGCAATACGCGCTTTAAAGTCGTCTAAATCAAATGATTCGCCATACGCGCTTTGAAGTTGAACGTACTGAATCAAATGATTCGCGATCCGATTGGAGCGCTTCAAAACAGTGAATCTTTTTGCGACGCAGTGGTTTACTGATTCTGAGTTTCCAAAAAGCTCCGTTGATACTTTGCTCACCTTCTCTATAAAATGTATTCGTTGTTTGAAATTAAACCATTACTATTAATACAATGTTTTTATTAAATTGTGATCACATAATACAGCTTCTGTCATATTAAAAAAAATTCATGACCTGACACTCATTATCTGGTTCTTGCCTAAAAAGACGGGTATAATGCGCGTTGTTAACAGATTACAGTAACAGTTTACTAAAAAAAAAGTTTCTAAAAGCATCCCCCCTTCTGTTTTTTTTTTTTTTCACAAATTGCACCCTGTATATGTATGTGTATTTGCATATGTATGGCATATTTATTTTATTTTTCCACAAAAAGCTTGTTGCTAAACTCTAAATTGTGATTTTAAGAAAGAGCCTCCTGAGAGTTAAATGTTTATTATGGTGCACATGTGTGTTTTGCACATAATCATTTTTTTATTTTAAGATTTAACTCTTTTATTAGATTTAACTTTTTCCACAGAAAAACTAAGGTTCATAGTTTACAAATTGTGTCAGCTCTAAAAGAGTGAAATGTTGTGTTGTACATAATTACTGCCAAAAGACAGTTTAAGATAGTAAGCAACACTTACTCTATGTAAGCTGAGTCCAAGTTGTCTATGAGAGTCTTGAGAGTGTTCAATATTGAAATTTGCCTCAGCCTGCAATAAAACTGGTCAATTCATGATACTTTCTCATTTCCTACTTTTTATACTAATAATACAATGTCAATGTTTGTACATGAGACAACAATATTGAAGAATTTATGGATTTGACGCTGTGATCGGTAATATCGGGATCGGCAGATACTGCTTTTGGTGATCGGTGATCGGTGATCGGCCCCCAAAATCCAGATCGGTGCATCTCTAGAAACAACACGGCCGAAACAGCATGTTGACGCAAACAGAAACCGCAGCCTGCATGTGCTTGTCTGAAGCAACACGTCTGCGGTGTGGATGTATTTCAGTATATCTGAGAAAGACCCACGAAAAGCGATCTGCATAACTTGAATGCCGAAATTTCAAGAGGGGGTGTGTCTGCAGTTGTTGCTGCAGCCAGTGATCAGAGCAGAGATCGAGACAGATGTAGCTTTCAGTGAGTGAAAAACAATGGCTTTACGTTGGTGTTACGTCGCAATATTTTAAAGATATGTCTTTTCTATATACTGTATTTTTATAAATATTTATGTTTTAAACCATGGAGGTGAGCCAATGGATATCACACAAGCAACGTGAAAACTGCGCAATATGTTAAAGCGAAAGTAAAAACTGACAGTTCTTTCAGCATCTGATGTGCTTTCTCTCAGATACAATAAGAGACGATTATACTTCATATGCTGATATTAATTTAGTTCTCTAATATTTTTCTTGTGCCCTGAACATGGTGGGGAAAAAAATAAGAAGAAACGTATTTTGTGTAAGGTTTGTTTTTAAAAGTCAGTTCTTGTAATAAAGCTCTTAATTTTTCATTGATGAATGCAATGGTACTAATAATTGGCATAATTCTTTCGGTGTTTCGGTTTTCGGCCTTGGTGTCCTCTTTTTCGGTTTCGGCCAAGAATTTTAATTTCGGTGCCTCACTAATTACGACTTTTTTTCTTTTCTTTTTTTTTTTTAGGGTACGTAACTTTTGGAGAGAAATAGCGCAGACGCTGGACAAGGATGTTCACGCATATGTTGAGCACCTGTGTTCAAGCAAATAGAGTATACTTTGAAATGGTGTACATTCAACTGTGTGCGTACCTGTAAAAAACGTAAACTTTGTTGTAGGGCTGGGCGATATGGCTGAAAACTATATCACGATATCAGTGTTTCATATCGGTCGATATCGATAATTATTGATATTTTTATGACCCATTTAAAATAAGGACCAGGAGAAAAATATATTACACTCAAGCATTTTTATTTTAAACTTAACCTGCCTCTGATCATAATCCCCTCAGTTATTAAGACAGAAATGTCAACAACCATGGAAAACTCAAATAATTAAAATGTAAACATAAGTCTAAAGTCACAATATGCACTTAATTATCTCTTAATCCTCAGTTCAAACCCCATTCATTGTCGATGAAGTGAATGGTCAAGCTAATGTATGGCCCAGAAGTACGGCTTGACCACAGGTCAGAGGTTGTTGCAAAGTACTTGGCTGATAATATTTATTTCTGCACAGATTGCTGGTTGCCAGTAGCCAACATTACTTCTTTCCCGGTACTTTAGCCTATACTTTGTGTAATAACAAAAATATTTATTTAAGTGAAAAAAATAAGTCCAAAACTTTCAACATTTTGAACAATAGGGCCTTACGATCTTTTTTTTTTTTTCAGAAATTCTTGTTTTAATTTTTCTGATAATCAAATGAAAGCAAAATCACTGATTTATTTTTAAAAATAAAAATAAACGGAGCTTTACTGTTAAAATTAATACATAGAAGAAAAATTATATTCAGTTAAAAAAAGGTTTAATAATAATAGTATTTTTTCAACAATTAAGTGGTGACTCTTTATTTTAATTTATCATATATATTGTTTTATGTAAATTATTTAAATGTGAACATATAAACACCTACATTATACTGTATAAAGTAATACAAGACTAATATTGTTCTGTTACATGTTAAACCGTACTTTTATTTTGACAGGTTGCCGTGAAGTTTCAGTGTGTAATACAGTATGAATGATGCTAGTTTCACTAATGAAACGGTAAAATTGACAAAAAGTGACACTCACAGCAGCTTTGGAGATGTATTTATTGGAGTTTGTCTGTTCATGTGAGATGCAAAGGCCAAAAATTAGCGGGAGCGTCACGTGTGCAGTATGCGTGTAGTGAAAATAAAACGCGTCTCCTCCATTCATACACATAGAGGCAAACGGAACATGCAGGATTCTTATTGAAACGGTCTTTTTGCATTTCAGTTTTCACAGACACTAGTCCATATCGCGATCTGAATTAATTAACAGACCAACTGTTGATTTATTGGTCCAAAAATCGACGAATTCCGCGGCATTCCCCCTATAGTAAAGTCCGTTTTTATGAATGGAGTCCGCGATCCCGTCTGTGAGGAGACATTGTAAACGCGCGATCATGTAGAGACAGAAATCACATGCCGTCGTGTAAATAAGATTAATAACATAAGGCTATTTAGTTTGTTTAATACAACAACAAGGACCCGTTCTGTAGGAAAGATAACCTTAACTTCTATTGTGATCTGGCGCTATGAACTGAACGTTAAAGGGGGGCTGGGCGGGCCGACGAAGAATACAAAATATCGAACGTTTTATCGAACACATTTTTTATTGATATCGATCTCTTGTCTATCGCGATATATATCGTTATCGTTTTATCGCCCAGCCCTACTTTGTTGCATAAGTGCCCACAAATTTAGGACTTTATAAGCTAATAGCTTGTCATTTCTCCGAAATGCATTGATCATAACTCTACAACTCGAGCCTGGTGTTCCCTCCCCCCACCACCCCACAAACACTTCATCTGGATGTCACGGATGGTTGGGCATCGGGCTATATTGAACTGCGCGTGGCCTACCCTTCCCCCTCGTACCATAAACATCCCATGTTTAGCTCGTTCATTTCTAGGTTGTCTCCGTCCTACTTTGGTTACGCCCATGGCACCATTGCCTTTCTGACCTGTTGTCCCGCTTTTTTCTTTTGAGTAAGAAATTCCTAAATGCAGCTTTGCCTCGTTGGTCTGTCAGAGGCTCTAGTGTTTCCTCTGAAGGAAGCACATTCCCCACGTGCTTCAGTTTCCCAGCGTCGCTCATCCTCCCCCTCTACCCTCTCCCAGAAATTCAGGTCTTTTTGAGAGGTTCTGAGGGTGTTTATTGGTTGCCATCTGTCGGGATCAAAAACACAGAGCTGGATGGTAAGTCCTGCCCTATTGTGTGAGGGTCACATGGGGCAGACAGACACTCCCACAATGAAGAGTCTACATCTCTATAACCCCTGGTCTGAGCTCTCCAGCTGCTCTCCTGTGTGTTCCCCATCCTTTCTCAGCTGAGCTGAGAGGTTGTGTTAAATGCTCAGTCTGGCTGTGTGTTTGAGGTCTTAAGGGTGTGGTCTTATCTCAATTGACACTAGTAGACCCCCACCCGTTCTTTGCTTGCCCGTACAGAGCGTGCATTTAGGCCTTTTTGGGATTGCAATCGGGTACATAGTGTACATTTGCTGTAGTGTAACTGGTGTGTTTTATAGTTCCCGTCTGTGCTGCAGCTATGTTTGACATTCAGATGTTTGTCACTGATGGAACTTGGTTTCTTGTTGACGCAGCTAAAACTTTAACTCATGTTTTTATTTTTTTGTGAGTGTTTTAAGATGAATAATTGTAGTTGTGGAATGTTTCCTACCCATGTGCGTAGTCAGCCTCTACTGTTACTTCACTACTGTATGTGGTTGGATTTTTTTTTTCCTTTATACTTCTGCTCCACGTGGATGCATTCTTCAGAATATTTCATCTAAGAATCCTGAGAAAAAATGTCATGGTTTCTACAAAAATATTATGCAACAACTGTTTTTAGGATTTATAAGCGATGTTTCTTCAGCACCAAATCATAGTAGGATTGCTGAAGGATCACATGACACTGAAGATTCAGCTTTGTTGTCACAGGAATAAATAAAATATTTAAATTTTAAATTATAACAGTGATTCACAGTATTATTGTCTTTTGGTTAAAGCCTTTTGACCATAACATGACATTCAAAAATGTTAAACATCTCACTGACCCTAAACATTTGAATCATAGTTTACGTGACACAAATATTTGATGGATTACACATTGTACAACACAATAAGGCTCTTTGTAGCTTGATCATTGTGTCTGTCAAAACTAAACTATGATTAGATTTCTTGGTTTGTTAGTCCCACTTTGCGAAAACCAGACCAGTGTAGTTTCGGTGTGACTACAGTGTTTCACATTTTAAAAGAATGAGTTATTTTAGTCTGACTAATCAAGCTTTTAAATTGCGTTTACACACAGTGCACTTAATCACAGGATGGATCGTAGTCTTGTTGTAACTACATGACAATACAGAACTCCACTTGATTAAGAGAGATGTTTTTGGTCATGACATGAGCATTCCTACCCTGTCTGCTGATGATTTAATTGATGCTAGTGATTTTTTTTTTATGCAATAGCAAACTAATTGGCTCTTATTTCTTTCTAGGGTGAATTGCTGACACACTACACACGGACTCTCCCTGAGGGCTTGTTGATACCCCTGAGATTCATAATACTAATTTAGAGGTATGATTTTCACAATTTTTAATAACACATTTTGTTAGAGATGCACCGATTGCAATTTTGAATTGAATTGAATATACTTTATTAATCCCTTGGGAAGATCCCTCAGGGAAATTCAGGACGATTTTCTTGGACGATTTTCTTGGACGATTCAGATTTTTCAGTAAGTGTGACCTGCCGGTTCCGATTTTGTTTTAAGAACTGTAATATACAGTAGTATTTTCTTTTAATTAAATTTATTTTATAATAAAATAAATATTAAACATTACAGGATCTTCTTACAACAAAATAACTTTAACAAAATAAAGTGCTTTGTGCCTTCGAAAAAGATATAAAATTAGTTCCTGTAACTAACATAGTATAATTATACTAACAAAAATCTTTTCCTCAATGTAATTTTTTTTTATTTTATAATAAAAGAAATGAATAACCATTACAGGATCTTCTCATAATAAAATAACTTTAACAAAATAAAGTGCTGTCAGCCTTGAAAACATTAGAAATAAAATAAGTAACAAAGCAGGCTTACTTACAAAAATCTACTTCAATACATTTTATATGGGATTTTTTTAAAACATAAATTACAGGATCGTCTCACAACAACTTTAATAACAAAAAGTGCCCTGTTTCTTCAAACAGGTAGAAATAACAATGCTAGTACTAAATGCTACTACTTGAGCATTAATGGAAATTTTTCTTGATAAAGAGAAGCATTTCTGCCTTGTCACCAGTTAATCCAGCTGTACTACACTTCATAACATTCCTTCACATATTTGCGTTACGCCACCACATACAGCGTCTTCACACACAGATTAAACTTACTAGAGAAGTGTGACATAAATGCATCTGTAACTAAATGCAATTTAAATTCACGTCGCGTACACTTTAATGAGGTTTAAATGGAACATATATGCTCGCTTTGAACTATAAGTGTGTGAAGAGGCTGTATGTGGTGGCGCAGCGCAAATGTGTATGAAAAGTGTAGTAAACGTCAATGGATTTCCCCTGCTCAGGGAGTAGGGAGCAATGAACACTGTGCAGGGACCATGTCAATCGAAACACAGTTCATTCACAGAGCTTACTCCTAACGAGTGGGTTATCTGAATCAGGTTTAACTAAGAGAGAAATGCAAAATATGCAGAGCGGGGGGCTTGATCTACCACATGTCCAACCAAGCTAAACAAACGTTCACTTTGACACTTTGGCGAGCTTTGGCTTAGACTCGGAGACTCTAGCTTTAGCCACTTTTCCCTTTTCAAACTGGGCATATTCAGCTGAGTGATGGTTTTGATGATGGAAGTGTTTTATTAGGTTTGTTGTTACGAATGTTTTCGTGGTTGTTCGTTCACGTTGTATTTTGGCCTTAAATGTTACAAACTGCGATCTATATGTCATCACTCACACCAACGACATGGTTACAAGCGACTGTGAGTGCACGCGTGGCTGTGACGTAATTGCATGCGCCGCTGGCAATGAAAGGATCGGCTAGGAATCGGCAAGACGAGAGATTGACCGGCCGGTCGCCGATCATGTGAAAAATCGTCCGATTCCGATCACTAGCCGGTCAATCAGTGCATCTCTAATTATTGTATGTTTTACTTACATGGCTGATAATGTTAATTTTGATAGGTTGGAAAGCGCAGCCATTTGTATTTGAGTAAAATAAAATCATGTTTTGTTGATTCACTAGTTTGGCAGGCAAGTGTGAGGCCCCCTCATGCAGAACCACAGGAAATGAATAAACCACCTCAGCCTATAACAGGACCCCCTACGGTTCCCCACCCCTCCCAGTCGCCAGGACTGACACAGGTAAAAGCGGAATCTGAGAAAACCTATAGTCGTGATCAGGATTAAATGAATCTCCTTTACAGGGCTCTAGACTTATTCTACTCATTGGTCGCTCTTTTGTGACTTTTACAGTTTGTCGCAGGAGCACATAATTTGGTAGCTTTTTTGCTACAACATAGTAAATAGTTTTATGGTAACAAAGTGGTTAACATTCAACCCTTTCTTTTTTATTAGTAGTAGTAGTAGTGTTTGTGATTTGAATTTTGTGAATGGGGGTTTCTCTTTTGCTATGTTTTAAGTAGGGATGCTCATATTGACCGTTTAACCGTTAACCGACAGTAAGAATTTTAACTGATTATCATTATCAGTTAAACGGTTTAAATGTTTTTTCCAATATTTACTTTATTTAATTTTTTTAATGTTTACTGCATGGTGAAAGAAAAAATAATGCTATATGCAAGTTATCTGTTTAATCAGGGGTACGTGTCGACACATGCAATGCGGCTGTTCAGACATATTTTGACGAGCAAGCACCTGCTTTACTTTCACTTAGTTGATGTAACTGATGTAGAATATGCAATATGCGATATTGGCTATCAGAGAGTGAATCCGTGAGTGAATGTATTCAAATTCTGAATTAATTATAGTCTAGAAAGTGCGCAATAGGCTCTCCCGTTACAGTCACTGGAAAGCTGTCACTCATACATTGTGAGATTGCGATGAACTACAGCAAAGTTAATAAAGTAATAAAATAACCTTTACACTGTACAATTAATCTCTTATTTACATGTCTACACTCTCTTTGTTTTATTGAGAGAGTTCACGAACGTGTAGAAGTCAGCAGAACTGAAACCGGCACTCTGAGTGGTGAGTGGATTGTAACATAGCCGCCTCCGATTGGCCACTGCGATCATCCAATCAACAAATATGTCTGTGATTGGCTATTGAACGATGTAAAAACACGTTTCTCCACATATGACCAGCGGATGAAAAGACCCGAACCGCAAATTGAAAGGATTTTTGTGATGGTGTTTTTGTCGCGGATCTAAGAGTTAACAGGCAGCGTTCCAGTCTATTTGTACAGCATGTCGACATGTTAAAAACTAGGTACACTGAGGTATAGGTTGGTTTTATATATTTTTATGTCCGACGGGAAGAAAAAGACCCGGTACCGTTCTTCAAAGCGCATAGAAGGATTCAGTGTGTTTTAGTTTTGTCATCTTAATTAGATTTTATTCTGATTTTCTCTGTTCTCAGAAGCGCTGCTGATGCGTGATAATTTGAGTATATGTAAATACAGTTTTTGTTGTTGCTCTGTATGCTGCTGTTTGCACGTTAACAACATTTGCTTGTGTTTTTTTGTATCATCACAGATACTTGTGCATTCTATTTTTATTTTAAACTAATTTATTATTCTAATTTTATCAGTTAACGGTTAATGTTCGGATAACGCGCAGCGGTTGTCGGTCAGGAAAATTAATCAAAATGAGCATCCCTAGTTTTAAGCCAGGATTTGAATACTTTTCGCTTTCGAATTTGCTAACTTGTCACGTTTAACAAGGAAAGAAAATTGTCTGTGCTTGCATCTATACACCTTTCACTTTAAGACTAAAACAATACATCGATTCATTGCTATTCTTAATTAAAAAGCACAACATTAACACTACACTCTTAAAAATAAAGGTTCACGATGCCATAGAAGAACCCTTTTTGTCTAAATGGTTTCTAAACCTTTGTTTCATAAACAGTTCATCTAGGAACACAACGTGCACCATTTCATCAGATTTGTAAGGTGAATCTTTTATAAATTTACACAATCACAGGAGAATACATCTTTCTCAGTATGTTAACTGTTTAGTGCCATTTCGTAATAAGTGTAAACCCTCACTCTGAGTTTACACATTTTGATGTTCACATATTCAAGAAATTACAGTGGCTGTAGCTTTTATAATATTAAAGTTTAAGTGGAAATTTGAATTAAATGTGGTAAAGTCAATAAACACATTTGATTGCGCAGTAAAGTGTAAAAACAATCGTCAGGCCGTTGGCGCCCTATGCAGTCATTTGTTATAATACATAATGTAAATAAACTATTGTTTAATTTTAACAGTTTTGTTCAATAAAACCATATGATTACTTCCTTTATTTGAACTAATTATTGCCTCATTGCTGTTATATATGTATTTTAAGTCATTTTAAAGGCTATTGTTCACGTAGGTCTATTTTTATTACTATGAAAAGATTAATTAGAATTATCTGATTACTCGATTAATCGTCAGAATAATCAACAGACATTACTTGATTACTGAAATAATCCTTAGTGACAGCCCTGAACATGAGCAGAGATGAGCATTTCCAAATGAAAACAAAATGAAAAATAGAACTAAACTGGCTAACAGTGCTTGCATGTTTTTTTTTTTTTTCCCCACAAGAATACCAACATGTTCTCTGGTTTAAATAGCGGTCTTTTACTTTATCTTAAAGGTCCCATATTGTACACATTTCTGGAGGTTTAGGGCCTGTCCACACGGAGACGCGTTTCGCTGTATACGTATAAATTTTTTATCGTATTGGCGTTTCGTCCACACGGATCCGGCGTTTTAGGAGACTGAAACCGCTATTTTTTGAAACCAAAGTGGATAAATCTGAAAACGACACCCTTGCGGTTTCGTGTGTACAGCCAATCCGTATATTTTGTGAAACGATGATGTCATCACATCACGTGTCGGCTGCATCACACGTAACAGCAACAACAATAATGGCGGACTACATGATTGTGTTCGTGTTGCTACTAAGCCTACTAGCTTTATTATAGCAAAATAAATTAAATTACTTCTTGGTTCGTATACAGCGCGCAAGGTTATGCGCATGCTCAAAGTCTTCTTCTCCGTGTATAGTGTGTCTCTATGGCAGAATTACAGCACCCCATACTGGTCTGGCATATATACTACACCGTTTTCAGTGGTTTCGTGTGTACGCAGATATTTCTTTAGAACGAGGAAAAAAAATGATCGGATAGGGAACGCACCGGCTTCGCGTGGACAGAGTCTTATTTTAGTTGTTGATGTCCTTAAGAATATATATTTGCGGTATAAGTGCCAAAATCCATCTCAATATATTTTTACGGCTCCTTTTTTAGGAGCTCTGTCAAAAACAGGTCGATTTTGGTCCATCTAATTAATATTCATGAGCCTCTCTTCTGATTGGCCTGTTGTTTTCTGAGTGACGCACAGCCAGGCCAATCACAGGTAACTACGGTCATGTATGCTTTAGCCGAGCCCAGAGCCATAGAGAGAGCCTAGCTTGCTGATACTCAACAGGATATTTCAGAATGATCATTAATGTTTTTTTCTTTTTCAAACACCGAATGCAGTAAGCTACATAACTGTTGCTTTAGCAAAGCCCCTTTCACAATGCGCTCTGATTCTGGAAAATTACGGGAACGAGCGCTGTGTCAACAAAAGCCAGAACCATAAAGGCAGTGTTGTAGTGATGATGCACGTTATCATGTGACTCTTCACGACGAAAAAATACGTGCAAAGTGGAATGAAGCAGTGATCGGGCAGAGCCAGCTCCTCACTATCAGCGCTGAAGCAGTTTGTTCAGGTTAGTTTCAGTTTAGTGAAACGTACGCGTCGCATTACATCTCACATCCAAATGTCAGATGTCTTTATGGGTTGTGTGTAAAGCACGCACAGATTCCAGAAAACAACTGTGAATGAACCAAATTAAACAACTCCGGAACAAATCAAGGGACACATTATCCGTGTATTTACCGGAATCGCTGTGTGAAAGAGGCTGAAGTTGACGTGCCAGTGGTCTCTTATATTCACGTTGTTCTGAAGCCTGTGCAATGATGTAGTTTCGACATCTATCGACTGAACAGGGTTTTCTCGACTTGTTTTCGTGTTGTTGTTGCTTAGCAATGTTATGGACACGATATTGTCTGGGTTTGACAAAAGGAGGGTGGGACGGTGGTTGGTGCTCGGGGTGGTGACTGAAGGCGGTGACTGAGTAGATCGGACGTCACATCTGTACGGAAATCACAGCGGCTCGTGAAAATGAACGGCTACTTTAAGCAGGCTGTGTGCAGTTTACTGTGGATTGACTGTTTTGAAACTCATATGGTAGTTACATAGCCCCTAGACCTCAGTTATCATGAAAAAAGCCAGGAAATTTCGATTTTGACAATAAGGGACCTTTAGTAAACCAAATCCTCTCTCCACCAACATTTTCTCAATATTTGCATCAATTTTGCCATGCTCCGTGCACACTTTTGCGCTCCTACTTACGTGGCAAGCATAAACCTCACTCTACACCCGAAACGCTCGCACTGAAAGCGCCTCTCTTTACGTTATCAGTGAAATCTGACTCCTGCTATGTGCTGCAGCTCTACAACATGCTCTGTATGGAGCAGATGCTTAGGAGCAGCGTAGACCATACACTCACACAAATTTGACCACGTCAAATTTTAACTTTCTCAAACTGTTGCAAATTTAACCATTGTAGTCACATTGCTTTAACATTTTCCGTCTTTCCGTTTGTTCTATAGGCTGCCTATCCCCCCGGTCAGCCTTCCTCGGTTGTGTTTCCCGGGCCAAATCCACAAATGAACACTGCACCGCAACCCAGACAGGTACACCATCTTCAAGCTATGAAAGTCTCCTCGACTCACAAAGCATTCAGTGTGTTTTGTGGCTTAGCTAGATGTCCTAATTCCTGCTTGTGTTTGAGAAAAACTGCACGTGTGGCAGATTCCGCTTCCTTTTTGCATCTCAACTTTGACCTTTTACTCTTCATTTTCCTCCCAGTTTGCACCAGGGCCTCGTGCTTTACACCAACAGGTACTACCAATTTTCATAAACTGGCTCCTGCTTGATTTCTGAAGTCTTCTGTCTGCACCCCCCCTCCCCTCACAAAACTAGTCTATAATGAACTACAGGTTTTCTTGCATTTAGGTGCTGCTCTTGCTGTCCTTTTCTGTATTCATTTCCACTGTTAGTGGGGTTGGGAATCCTTATGTTGAACAAACCATTAGATTGTTTTAGTTTTTTTTTTTTTTAAATGTATATTATTTAAACCAAATAATCTGTTAGATTTTTTTGTTGGATTGAAAAGGATGGTATAGACTTGAAATAATAAGATCAATGTAAAAAAATTTAAGAACGTAATCACTTCCTAATTTCTTAGGTGTATGTTTATTTATGTCTTACAAACTGGTCAGACTGAATATCAGACTGACATTCTGGCTCTTCTGAAGATTTGTATTTATTTTTTAAGGTATGTCATTAATGCAGATACAACAGTTTCAACAGTTTCATTGAGAATACATGTAAGTAGTGTTTAAGGTTTACAATATATAAGCAAATTTTGGAATCTGAAATCGGATTCGGTTTTGAATTTAGTACTATTACGGACTGCAGAGTATTTTATGCAATGGTTTCTGCATAGACAGAAGAATGCATGTTTGAGAGATGGTAACATAACTAAATCATTCTGAGTATAGGGCCCTATTATTTCCGTGATGCATAAAACATGGACAATCACAGAATTTTATGATCCAAAATTTACTGCATGATGCGGAATGTCAAAGAATATGGCAAGTTTTGGATGAATAAATCAACAATAGGTCAGTAGACTTGAATCAGAATTGTGTCTGTGAATATTAGGCTGCAGAAAGTACTATGTAAATATGAATTCTGCGTGTTTTGCGTATTGCATGAAGGGCGCAGACATGCTGTTTCATTTACCACATGCTGAATCGCACAATACGCTTGCTGTGTCTCTGCCGCCTCAATATATAGGTACATAAACGCATAAGTAAAATCTAGAACTAGAACTTCATGAACTTGACCATTTCTTTTGCCGAAAAACTGTTGTCATATCATATGCAAACAGAAACTTAAAGGTCTGCACAGCAACCCATCAAAATAAAAGTTTGGTTTATCTTGAATAAACTGTAATGATAGTACAACTAATAATAAACGTATTATTAAGGAATTTAAGGAATATTTACTAGAAGAAAATATTTACCAGAATTTATTTACCAAACAAATGCAAAAACAGTTTTCTAAAAAAAAGAAAGAAATAGAATAACAATAAATTATTTTTTTATTATTAATGTAATGAAATCATTCAAATGGAATCCAGAAAGATGTGGAATACACAGAATTTGGTAAAACTTTATTTCATAGGGCCTTTAAATGTAAAGTTTTAATAAATTGCTGTTAAATTGTGTATGTTTCACGATTATAATTAATTAGACATACTTTTTTTTTTTTTTTTTAACAATTAGAGCAGAGCCTAGAATTTATCCAGAAAAATACGGAATTTAAAATTTTTTTTGTTGTTGTTGATTCCCAACCCCCATTGTCAAAGACTGCATGCATATTTAAAAGAGCCATTTTGAATCTCATCCTTTCACCATTGCTAACTTGTTCTCTGCGTGCCACTGACCTGTGTTGTACTTGAACTGTATTTCTCAGGCTGTTCTTAACTGTGCATGCTTGCTTTCACTGCCGATGGCTAACGTTTACTGCTGCTTCTTGTTGTCTGTTTCTCTCTTATGCCTTCTCTCCACTCTATTTCTTCTGCTATTTTGTGTGGCTGAAGGGTGGATTCAGGTCACTGCAGGTAACTGGCCCTCTCATCTCCCTCTGTCCACAGCCAATGTAATCAGACAGTCCAGAGTTTTTGTCATATATGCATGTCAAGGTGTACATAAACATTTAAAGAAAAAGTTACAAGTTATACTGATCAGGTGTATACAATATGACTAGAAATGTAGGAAAATAGTATATTTGGTAGGAAAATAGTTTATTGATAATTCTTGGTGTAAACTAGTGGCATATTAAGAAAAAGTGCGGTCCCACTAAGCTTTAACAAGTTTAGCTCTTCGGTTTTGTGATTGTAACGGTAAGCATCAGTTGTGTTAGTGTTAAATAAAATATAGTGTAAATTACTTTTCCAAGAGGTAACTGAGATTGGAAAAATGGCTGCTGAAAAATTGATCCTGTTTGCATGCATATGATTTTGTAACGCTACAGAAGTAACACAAAATGTGAAGTTTGGTATTGTGCGGCTTGTTTTCTGAATCTCTTTTCTTCCACAGCCGTACTACCCTAACCGGCCCAACATGCAAGGCAGTGCCCCTCGGGTCCCACCCAGCAACACCCCCCGGTCTGTTGCGCCCACTCATGTCTACCAACCTACCTCACAGGTTATGATGATTCCCCAGCAACAGTTGCCATTCGCCAACACTCAGGGCCATACCATTTTCTTTCAAGGACAGGTAACACATATTGTACTTTTAACAGTTTGTGCAGTTTTTGTGAGACTGTTCGTGCATCTAACAACCTTTTTTCTATTGTAGTACCGCCCCCCCTACATGCCCCCAACGCAGCAGTACTCTGCAGGCTTTTACCCTGGAAGCAGTCCAGCTGAATACGGTACATATGGTAAGAGGCTCTGCTCTGGGCCTCCCCTGCTTGTTTGAATCTCCCAAATCATTTTTCTTACTCAGATATTTTTGCTTTTTTTCAAGTGGTCTTGCACCAGCCTGTGGTACACTTTGAATCTTTAAATGTTCAGGAAACATTTCTGCAGTTCAGGGGCCGGATTCACAAAACAGTCCTACATCTCAACTGTTTTTTTGTTTTTTTTAACTTAAAGAATTAGTTCACTTACAGAACAAAAAATTACAGATAATGTACTCGCCCCTTGTCATCCAAGATGTTAATGTCTTTCTTTCTTCAGTCATAAAGAAATTTTTTGAGGGAAAACATTTCAGGATTTCTCTCCATATAATGGATATGTATGGTGCCCCCAAGTTTGAACTTCCAAACTTCTGTTTAAATGCAGCTTCAAACTGCTCTAAACTATCCCAGCCGAGGAAGATGGGTCTTATCTTTTGAAACCTCAAATGCTCATCTTGTCTAGTCTCTGCGATGCGTATGTGTAGTCTGTGTGACCCAGGTCAATACAGTTAGGGTATGTTGGAAAACTGCCATCTCATTTTCTTTAACTTTAAAATCATCCTACATCGCTGCAGAAGTACCGACCCAGTGTTTACAAAGTGAACATCCAAAGATCAAAAGCCCTTTACAAAATAGGGTAAAACAGCATTGTAGGACATTTTGAAGTTGAAGACGAAAACGAGATGGGAGTTTTTGGACACACCCTAAATCTATTGACTCGGATTACACAAACTATGCATGCGTCTCGCAAAGACGAGCATTTGAGGTTAAAGTATATAAATTGTCAATTTGTTTTGAAAATAACAGATCGTTTTGCTAGATAAGGCCCTTCTTCCTCGGTTGGGATCGTTTGGAGCCGTTTGAAGCTGCATTTAAACTGCATTTTGGAAGTTCAAACTTGCGCACACCATAAGTATCTATTATATGACGTGAAATCCTGAAATGTTGTCCTCAAAAAAAATAGTTTCTTCACGACTGAAGGAAAAAAAAGACAGGAACGTCTTGGATGATAAGGGTGGTAAGTACATTATCTGTAAATTTTTGTTCTGAAAGTGAACTAATCATTTAAGAGGAAAGTTAAGAATATTGTGTTCCCAAAAATTCTTTTTTTTAGAATGTTCTTATCAAAGTTTAAGAAGAATTTAAATTCTTGTAAGAGTCTTAAAAATAATTGCATTACAACAACACTAGCTACATTTAATACTTAGCAGGGCTATTAATAGGGATTAGGGTTGGGTATCAAGAACCATGTCTTCAGCCATGAATTCAGTCTGAGAAAGACATATTCGAGAACTTAAGAATTTTTGAAGAATCAAAAAGATTTTCGTGAGTCCAGCCCCTGTTGCTAGTGGTGCCAAAATTGCACTTAATACAAATTACGTGACTCTTGTAATTGTTGGTATACCGATGTGTGATTTGACATTTTTGAGTATATTGCATAAAAACTAAACACACCTACAGAGTGCACTACGTGATGAAGGTTAGAAAATTGCGTGTGTATTTTGAGTTCTGTTTTCACTGCATGATTCAATCTTATAAAATGCATTTAGAGTGATCACAAAATTCAAGATATGAGGGCAAAAAATATATACATTTATTTCATATAGTTTGTCAGTATGACATGAAAAGTGCATTTTTTTTTTATCTCCAGTAAGCAGCATGATTACAAATGTGATATTGAATTTACAACAGTTCAGTAAACAAGAAATTAGTATTAAGAGACTTTCGTTTTAGATGCAGTATTGCCTGTTATTGCTCTATTTCGCCAACAAAAATTGTCATGTTGCTCAGAGACGCAAATTGGAATAGTGTTTCGTTCCTGAATGAATCACCCGTTTAAATGATTCTGTTCAGTCGCAAGGAGTTTTGATTTCATTATTTAAGAGGTATTCAACCCTGATCCTGGAGACCCATGCTGTATCCGAAATCACAATTCTCTACATTAGTCCACTCGTACAGTTCACTTGACGGAGTGAATAAAAACGAGTGAGTGAATTCAGAGTGAATAGTTTGCTTGCTGTTTAATAATCATTTAAAACGGGCAGTTACAGTAGTAAGATTAAAGGATTTCTCTTGAACTGTCACAGAAATAACGTATAAACCCTAATTAAACAATTTGATAATCAATTTACAACTAATTTGTACCCGTGTTGTCCGCTGTGTTACGCCGTGGATGAAAGCGTTGTAAAATAAAAGGATGGATGATTCAGCTACGGGCGCCATCTTCTGGTGAGACGCGGGAATTCAATCAGTGCTCAACTTTCACAGTGCATTATGGGTTTATCTCTAACTGTTGAGTGTACATTGGTTGTACACGTTTTTGCGGTGCATTGTGGGATTGAATGAACACACTTGAGAACGTCCACTATGGTTTCGAACACCACTTAAAATGGCTGTCCAGGATATAGGGGGCAATTTCAGATACAGCCCCACTCTCCTGGAAAGTTTATTTCCAACCTGCTTCAGCACACCTGCCTGCAATTTTCAAGCATTCTTGAGAAGCTGGATTGGCTGTGTCAGGTGTGTTTGATAAGGGTTGTAGCTAAACTCTTCAGGATAGTATGTCCCCAGGAACAGGGTTGACGTCCTTAGCATTAAATGATACAAATATCAGTATTTAATGTTTTGTTTAAAACATTATGCATTTGTTAAAACATTTCATGTTCACCTGAGCTGCATTAAATACATCTAATTGCCACTTCAGATGCAGCTTTTGTGTTTACTCTGCATTGCAAAGATGAATTTTTTTTATACTGATTTCAGTTTCCTGGTTACAGGCCAAATGTTGTCTTATTCTAATTGACTGATTAAAGAACTTTTAGAAATAATGGTAAAATGAAAGTTAAATGGTTTATGAGGGTAAAAAAAAAAATGCCTGTGTATTTTTTTTTTTAAGTTTTTTTTTTGTGTGTGTGTGCGTTTGCTCAATGCGCGGTTACATAAGCAAAATAAAATCGGTCCTTTGTCAGTAGTGTGATGTATGAAGCACTCATTACACAGAAGTTACTTTCAAACCAAGCAGCTTTCTGTTTGAACTTGAACATATTGTGAAATCTTTTGCCCTCACATGAAATTTCAGATCACGTTAATTACTACTGAAATGACTGGATAACACCCACAGAAATTTGCTGAGTAACAGTAACTTGTGTGAGACTGCACTTCAGCAGTGGGGACAAAACCTTAATGTCTGTAGAGTTTCATTCTATTTTTTTTTCCTCATCTTTTGGAATGATCTGTGTATGTTTGGATGGATTTTGTAACTTCACCCTAGATGACTGTTAAATCAGTCGCTTACATTAGATAATATCCATGTCGTAACTAACCACTAAACGCCTAGTTCTGCCCTTTATGTCTGCTTAGATTATTGGCTCGCTAACTGTGTTTAGCACTTATATCTGCTGCTTGTTGTTTTCTCTTACTCACTCTCAACCTTTCTCTCTGTCTCTTCTTGCTTTCCTCTCTTCCCTTCTCCTTTGGCTGAGTTCAGATCCCTCTCTGGCAGGGAGGGAGAGGCAGGGGGGTGGGGGGAGAGGTGCAGGTAGAGAGAACGGACGCCTCTCGCTGCACGGAGCTCCTCTCACCTCCCAGCGCTATCCTGGTGAGTCTGAAGCGCAGGGCTGTTTCTGTTACACCTTGTCTGTGTCTTAGCCTGGCTGGTTGTGTTTTAACACCGCAGGTAGCATGTAACCTTTGATGTAATTCTGCTTCAACCTTTGACTCCATGTCCTAGACAAAAAAAAAAACCCTCTGCAAACATTCCGGGATGTTGAAAGAACAGTTATCAATTTGTGATTTCCATTAAGAGATTTATGACAAGAATGGTATGAAGTAATGTTTTCTCCAGTGCTTTGGGAAGTGGGGAATACTTTGCATGTGTCCCCCTCTCATTAAAGCTGACCGTTTCTTATTTTGATGTCTAATCTTGTCTTTTTTTTTTTGGTTGTCTAGCGGCTGCCTATTATCCTGCTACACAGCAGTACCCAACGTCAGTGTCTGCCACGCCTGTCATGATGAACCCCGCTCAGCAGCAACCAGCTCCACCTCCACAGCAAGCGCCGCCTCAGCAGACAGGACCAGTCAAACCGAGAGAGCGCAAACAGGTGGGTGGGAACAGCATTTGGTGTGTTTCTGTTTGGAGCCATTTCTCTGTGACTTACCAGTTGGTTTCTTTACAGATTAGAATACGTGACCCCAACCAGGGTGGTCGTGACATCACAGAAGAGATCATGTCTGGTGGGAGAACGACCTCCACACCCACTCCTCCACAGGTTTGTCAATAGCCTTGTGCGTTAATAACATGGGCGATGGAAGCAAAATAAATGTGGGTGGGTCCTCCCCCAGTAGAGATGCGCGGATGGGCTCAATCGTCACCCGAATCCGCAGCTTCAAATAAATTATCCGCCCGCCACCCACCCGCACCTATTTTTTTCTCTGATTTAGATAACCGCACCCAATCGTCATATTACACTTATTGTAATTCTTAGTTTTGCATGATGATATGATAAATGGATGGTTTATTTTTAACAGCAGATTGATTCAGCTGATCTGCACATCGCTGCACACTTATATAGGCTACGTTTAATCACCCATGATTTTAAGCCATGGTGATAGTACGAGTAAGTGATAGTACGAGTAACATATGGTTTTTGACGCGGGAGACCCGAGTTCGCGTCCGCCTTTTGGTGAAATCATTTTCGAAATCGTCTCCCTTTTCACTTATCACATCGGAAAGGCATTTATTTTCAATAAAAATTAATGAAATAATCGAAAAGTTGAAATAAAGTATCAGCTAGGGTTAGGTGTATCTGAGCAGAAGTTACGCTGCTTTGTCTCGGGAGTGCCGCAGGCGCTAGTGACTAGTGACAACACGGAATGAATTTAATTTATATGGACTCTGAATAAGCCAAGTGGAATGAATTTGAGGAAACCACAGCATGTAATTTAAGGCTGTAGCTAAATGGAGTTTAATGTATTAAGGCATACCTCATACAATGGATTTCACTGAGTCTGAGGGCGCTCTGAAAAGTGCAAAGACATACTCGCTGAATTAGGGACGGTAAAAGTGGGTGGGTCGAATATCATTGGTCTTCAAAAGTGGGTGGGTCCTGTCCCACTCACGTACAATGGTTCCGACGCCCATGGTTAATAATGACATGAGCATGGCAAAAAGGAAATGCTGCTTTTAACGGATTGCTGTTCTTACTTAGACTGCTGGTCCAGAGGTGGGAGGTCCTGTCCAGACCAATGGTGAAAGTGTTCCGCCTGTTGCTGCCATGATCAGAGCTGGTGAGTGGGCTTGAAAATATATCCATACAGGTTTTTGATGTTAAAGACTGGGTTCTCACCATCCTGGAAAATGTGGAAACAAACAGGGACTTTCAAAAGGGATTTCCATGGCTCAAAATGTCAACGGAAAGTTGAGCAATGTTAGCAAGAAATGCTTTTTATTTGAAGCAGTGTTTAGTTTTTATGTACTGGATTTTTATTGCATAATGAAAAGTGAAAACTTGAATAAACCTTTAAACCAAGAGCTTTTTTTTATTTAGTGGTATTTTGATGGTTAATTTTAAAAACATTATACAAAAAGCATGTCTAAATAATTGAAATCATGAAACTTCCACAATTTAACAGCAATTTATTCCAAGTTTAACAAATTAAACTTTATATGAAATAAGTTTTTCTTAAATTCATTTTTTTTTTACGATTTTTTTTTAAATTTTATTTCTGGATTCCATTTTAATGGATTAATTCAACTTTATATTAAACATCTAATTGATTTTATAAAGTATTTTATTGGCTTTTATTAACTTTTTTTTTTTTTTGTTTACATTTTTCTGACCAAAAAAATTCTTGACTGTTTTGATGGTTAAATTAAACATTAATCAAAAGGCATGTCTAAATAACTTAGAACAGCAATTTATTCAAAGTTTAAAACCTTACGGTGTGTTCACACGGGGCGCAAGCGTCAACGCTTCCCATTGACTTTGAATGGGTGACGTCAAGCTTTGCCGAAAGGAATTGTGGATCCGTCGGCGGCGCTTCACTCGCGTTGCTCGCGGCAGAAGTTGAGAAATTTTCAACTTCTGCCGCGAGCAACGCCAGTGAAGCGCCGCGTCAGCCAATCAGATCGCTCTATGCAAATACAGTGGCCAGGCGGCAGCCAACCACGTTCATCCTGTTCAAGAGCAGTATTTCATTGGCTGACGCTGCTATGACCATAAACGTCAGCCACGCCTTCCGTTAAGCGTTGACGCTTGCGCCCCGTGTGAACACACCATTAATTTTTCTCATTCAGTTTTTTATTTTCTGGCTTCTATTTTAATGCTTTCATAAAATTAATTAGCAAAAACATCTAAATGATTTTTATAAAAATTATATAGTAGTAACTGTTTTCATATAACATATATCATTCAAGTAGCTAATGGTATATTGTAATCAGAGGTCGCGTTAACCGAAAATTGTCCGTCATTGACGGATTTTTTTAATCAGTGACGGAAAAATCTGAAGGCTGTCCGTCATTTTGACAGATTACACTGCAGGTGATCTGTTGTATATTGTAACTGTAATTCCCACCCCTTTCCAGTTGGTGGCGAGCGCGCTCCATTGTGGCAGCAGAGCACTGGATACAGAACAAAAACGAAACTGTCACAACGAATCTTTTGCTATGCATTTGATACGCACATGCGAGCACCCAGTGTAAACTACAGCGATCTATCACGACACATTAAAGAGCGCCAAAACGGTATTTATTGCTTGAATTTCCTGATGAAATAGACAGAATTTGAAATCTGAGACTTTTTCATATTGAAAGTAAGAAAGCACAGAGCTTAACCGCTTATTGTGATTTATTAGTTATGCGCACCTACTGTTAATTCATGAACTGAAAACAGCAAGATCCACTGAGATTCATCTGTTCTCTTCATAAATAAGTGCATAAACCTATACAGTATGCTCGCCCTGTAGGTTCATGATTAAAAATGAAAA
Organism: Garra rufa; assembly: GCF_049309525.1. Classification (NCBI taxonomy): domain Eukaryota; kingdom Metazoa; phylum Chordata; class Actinopteri; order Cypriniformes; family Cyprinidae; genus Garra; species Garra rufa. The sequence continues at coordinate 32,916,655 of NC_133370.1, forward strand.
TGTGAACAAAAATAAAAGCAAGTAAATGTGGTGTTATAATTAAAATATGACATTTAAAATGACGGGTAATAATAGATTATGACGGAATTTTTACGACCCTGTCCGTCAAAATGACGGACAATGTTGAAGTCTTACGCAACCTCTGATTGTAATGCTTAACATTTAAAACAACTCAAACTTCATTTAATGTAATATCTTAAGTTGGAGGTTATCTTAACGCTTTAAGTGGTTATTTCTACTGATTTCTAAAGACGTCCTTATCAGGAATTCAAATTTGTAGGTTTTGTCTCTTAAAACAATCTTAAGAAAAAGATCTTAAAACGTTCTTGTTTTTTGGGATAAAGAGTTAGAAAATGAGAAGGAAAATGGCTAAGAGGAATTTCATTCTAAAGAATGTTTTGTGAATCTGGCCCCAGAAATTTTTTTATAGGACATTTTGAAAGTTACAGTTTTTGATTGTACCGTTTCCTGTCTTTGATCCTCAGATGATCAAGTGAAGTCCATGGCTCCTCCCGCAGCTGTGTCCACCCCTCCTCCAGCAAAGACGCCAGAGCAAGCCCCTGTTGCACCTTCAGTCACTGATTCTGAACCAGTATCAGAGGTCAGACCTGCTTCACCTGTGAGCAAGATTTCCATTCCTCCAGAAGAGGACCCTGCGATATCCCCTGAACTCCCACCTTCTCCTCCCACAAACCAGCCACAAACTGGCGACAGTGTGGATGCTCCAGTACTTCCTGATGCCCCAGTTCAAAAGGAGGAGCCTGAGGACACCCCTCCAGTGGAGCCAACTTCTACTGGGATTGCAAAAGAGGAGCCAGAGGTAGCCAAAGAGAAAGAGCCTGAACCTGTGGCCGAAACAGAGGCTTCATCCGACACATCTAGCCCGGCTGCTGTCATCTCCACCCCTGTGGAGCCTCCTCCTGCTGTAGCTAATGAGGGTGACGTTGTTTCTAAGGACACCGCCCCTGTAACCACAGTGACACCTGTTCCAGAACCAGTCGTTGATGAGCCAATGGAACAGCCTTTGCTTAACGGTTTGCCTGAGGACTCTGCAGAGGCTCCAGTTGTGAAGCCAGAGAGCTCCGCTAATCCAGTTGCTGAACAAGCAGTTCCTCAGGTCCAACAGAGCTGCCTTACAGCTGTGAAAGCACCTGTAGAGGAAGCAGAGGAGGAGAAACCAGAGGAGACGCCTGCCCCTGTAACAGTCAGCCCTGTTGAGGAAACGACTATGCAAGGTGGGGAAATAAGTTCTTGAGAAAAACTTTCTGGTTTCTCAATCAAGATGAAGTTTGACTTTGGTTTCTCTCTTCCTAGCTGCCATGACAGCAGTGCCAAAGAAGAAAAAGAAGATCAAGGATCTGAATAAGAAAGATGTTGGAGATGTCCTAGATGCCTTCAAAGAGGTTTGTAGTAATCTAACACGTTTTAGCTTTATTACAGCAGGACCTCTGTGACTGTTGCAAAAAAGTACACCTGTGCATTTATAAATCTTCTGTATTTCAGCCTGAGGAGGAAAAGCCTGCTCCTGAGCCAGAGGTTGCTCAGAAAGAGCCCTCCCCTGCTCCAACCCCTGCCCCACCAGCTGAAGAGTCAGATGAAACATGGGAGGAGAAAGAGGACAAGCTTGGCACAGAAAATATTGAACCTGAGGCGTCTAAACCTGTGGAACAGAAGTATCAATACAAAGAAGGTTAGAAGTCAGACTAATTGGGTCTCATTTGAGAAAGTTGTTTTATAAATTCTAGCGATATATGAGAGTTCATGGAAAGTACACAACAGAAGTTTGGAGTCAGTAAGATTTCTTATGTTTTTGAATAATCTCTTAGGCTGCGTTTACACTTCAAGTCTTAATGCACATATGCAATCTTTTAGCCATATCCTATTTATTTATTTTTGGCCCACCTGTTTATATTAGCTTTAAGCACAACTAGTATCTGATATGTGTTTGACATTCATTTTGGTTGGGAATTATTGTAGTTATCGCTTTACTATGCACACGGTAGACCCTCAGGTTTTGAATAGCTGTGCTATTAAAATTATTTGTTATTTACGACGAGTGGCCATTAGGCTGTTATTTAAGAAATCAGATTATGGGACATTAAAAAATCTTTATGGACAAACGTGTGGCCATAGCATTGGGAGTTCTGAGGGGAATCGAATATGTATGTTTAGACAGAGGTCGGATGTCCAGATATCTAATATGTATCCGATTAAAATCCACATTTGGAAAAAAACGGATCTTGTACAGATTCTTGTTTACACATCTTCAACAAATTCCGATCTGTAAGATTTTAGCAAAAAAAAAAATTATTCCTTTTTGTGCCAGTGTAAATGCAGCCTTATTCTCACCAAGGCCATCAAAGTTGTCCTAAAACCAAAACAGTACCCATTCTTGTCTTAGGACAACTGGAATTGGAAGAATTACAAATGTAATTTATACTTGTAATGGCAAAGCTGCCATTGTTGTCTTCAGTGTCACATGATCTTTCAAAACCTATTCTTATATGCTGATTTGATGCTCAAGAAACATTGTTTTTTCAGTGTTAAAAGACTCTTTGTATATATTTGCATTAATGCATTTGATAAGTTACGTGCATCATTCTAAAATTCATTGCATTTTGTGCATTCAGTAAATAAAATTAACATTTTTAAAGCAAGTTTGGTATTGTTTAATGGGAATGCACAAAAAATAAACCAAACCTGTAATACATAGGTTGTGTATTGAGAAACAGTTTGATTTTTAGAACCATTTTTAAATTTCCAAGAACCAGGTATTTAATAAGACTTGCATTCTTGCTTTTTAACCTATTTAAGTGCAAAAAGTGAAAACCTGCACACTGTTTTGCGTGCACACATCTGAATCAAGAGCACAGAAAACCACGGTCTACAAAAAAAGTGTTTTACCTTTTTGGAATCAAAATTAAGAATCTATAAGCAGCATCATAATCAATCAAATTTAAAAAATACCCAACCCTAGTAATCCATAAATTGGAAACCAAGTACATAATTTATCAAGGCTTCCTGGATTTTTATTGAAAATTCTTTTCACTCTCTCCTTTGCAGAGCAATGGAAGCCCATCGACCCAGAGGAGAAGAAACGATATGATAGAGAATTCCTGCTTGGTTTCCAGTTCATTGGTGCAAGCATGCACAAGCCAGAGGGTTTGCCACACATCAGTGATGTTGTCTTGGACAAGGTGAGACTTCAATCTGGACTCAAGTTTTACTTGCTAAAAATTATAATAACCCTTTTGCTCTTTGCTGTTTGGACAACAGGCAAATAAAACCCCCCTGCGTCCCGTGGATCCCAGGAGTCTGATGAACTGTGGGCCTGATTTCACACCTTCATATGCTAACTTGGGTAGACAGTCATCTGGAGGAGGAGGGCGAGGACCAGTAAGTTGTCTCTTTCTTTACTCTTCCGATTTAAAAAAAAAAAAAATCTGTTAGAAGTAGTGTGGATGTATGTTGAGATCGATCATTTATTTTTTTTAAAGTTGCACTCTCAGTCTGCACGGCGCCCTCAGCCAGGTCGAGGCAAAGACCAAATGAATCGCAACCCCAAGATCATCACCAGCTTGTCTCTCAAAGACAATGTGGAACTTAACCAGGCTGTGAACGCTTGGACGCCTTCAGTGAGGAAGCAAGTCCGAGGCCGTGGAGAAGAGGAGAATGATGAAGACGCAGAAGCTTTGAAAACGCAGGAGTTGTTCCGCCGTGTACGCAGCGTCCTAAACAAGCTGACGCCACAGATGTTCCAGCAACTGATGAAGCAGGTGACAGAGCTCACCATAGACACAGAAGAGAGGCTTAAGGGTGTCATTGACCTCATCTTCGAGAAAGCCATCTCCGAACCCAACTTCTCTGTAGCTTATGCCAACATGTGCCGCTGCCTTATGGGGGTGAGTAACGTATGTCTGTATGTTGGCTTGCATGTGAGGGCTCCAAAATGACCTCCATTTTGTGCCACATGTCTGGGCCACTAATATACTCTGATGGGATTGACTAACTAATGAGCTATTTATAGTTTTTGTCAGGTTTTGATTTACTTCTGCAGTGGCAAATGTAGATTAAATTTTCATTTTTAGTAAACTTTTGTGCTCATGTCATGACTTTAGTACACCTTCGAAACATGCAAATGACAGTAAACCTGGAATGTCACTTGACGAAGTTCTTTTTGCCAAACATTTCTTGCTTCACAAAGTTAATAGAAACACAAAGTCCATATGAACCAAGCGGTTTAATCAAAGTCTTCTGAAGAGACTTGAACTTAATTGAGCTTTTATTCACATTTACTTCCTTGGGTGACGTGTGAACCAAGCTTATTGTTTTTTGTGGACCAGGCATGTACATTTGTGACCCTGGACCACAAAACTACTCATAAAAGGTAAAAAATTGAGGTTTATACATTATCTGAGAGCTGAATACATAGGCTTTCCATTGATGTATGGTTTGTTAGGGCAATAAAACAATATTAGAAATTCTGGAATCTGCGGGTGCAAAAAAATCATCAAATAAAAAAATATTAAGAAAATCACCTTTAAAGCTGTCTAAATGAAGTTCTTAGCAATGCATATTACTAAAAGTTAAGTTTAAAAATATTTACATTAGGACATTTACAAAATAATTTAAACATGATCTTTACTTTTACAATGTATTTGTGGCTATTGCTACAAATATGCCTGTGCTACTTAAGATTGGTTCTGTGGTCCAGGGCCATATTTGATACTTTGTTTACGAGATTTGAGTAATTGATGACGGAATTACTTGACTGTTTACCTGATTTTTTTTTTTAAGTAATTTATTTATTTTTAATGTTAATTTGAAATAATTGAAAAATTGTTACTGATTTCCTTTTCCAGCTTAAAGTCCCCACTACAGACAAACCGGGAGTCACTGTGAATTTCCGTAAACTACTGCTCAATCGTTGTCAGAAGGAGTTTGAAAAGGACAAGGATGATGACGAGATCTTTGAGCAGAAACAGAAAGAGCTGGATGCTTCCACTGAGGTGACGTCTTGCCACATTTGTAAACTTAACTCCGTACAAGGTGTATGAAATGGTTCTAATAAAATAAAATGAAACAATTTTTATTTTTACCTCAGGAAGAGGAGCGTCAGCGCCTGACTGAGGAGCTGCAGGAAGCCAAGGACAAGGCACGTAGACGGTCGCTTGGAAACATCAAGTTCATCGGAGAGCTGTTCAAACTGAAAATGTTGACAGAACCCATTATGCATGACTGCATTGTCAAGCTCTTGAAGAACCATGATGAGGAGAGCTTAGAGTGCCTCTGCCGGCTGCTGTCCACCATTGGAAAAGATCTAGACTTTGAGAAGGCCAAGGTATAGCACCATAAGTACTTGTGCAATCATTTATTGTTTGGGTTTATGAGCTACTTTAGAAATACACTCCTTTTGTGTGTAGTATGTTTTAATTCTTTGGCAAGTTTTTTTTTTTTTTTTTTTTTTGTTACAGTCAGATTTAATGTTGGTCTATTGTGTGCAGCCTCGTATGGATCAGTACTTTCACCAGATGGAGAAGATCATTAAAGAGAAGAAGACATCTTCTAGAATCCGCTTCATGCTTCAGGATGTTTTAGACCTACGAAGGGTAACCACATGCTTGGTTAACAAATTTTCTTAGGAACTGTGGCATTTTTATCAAGTATTTGGCAGGAACCACATTTACAACTCATGTGAAAACACATGTATGATTTCAGTTCTTCTCACTATTTCTTTTTAACTGTGCATGTGGTCTGTCACACAGAACAACTGGGTGCCTAGAAGAGGAGATCTGGGTCCCAAAACAATTGATCAGATCCATAAAGAGGCTGAGCTGGAAGAACACAGAGAGCAAATCAAAGTACAGCAACAGCTGCTGTCTAAGAAAGACTCCAGTCAGGGTCGAGGTGGCCGTGGTGGGCCGCACTCCTCTGGGGGCCGTGGTAGCCAGACCCAGGATGAGGGTTGGAACATAGTGCCTATTACCACAAAGAACAGACCGATTGACACCAGCCGTCTCAGTAAAATTACTAAGGTAAAGCTTTGCGACATTTATTTTATAATGTCCAACTTTTCTATATTTTTATAGTAGAATGATTTCAGTTGTTTTACATACTTGGCTGTATTTTCCCAGTTTTTATTTATTTATTTATTTTTCTTCAGCCTGGTGATTTCAACAACCAGCTGCTGGCCCCAGGAGGAAAGGGCTCATGGGGTAGCTGGGGCAAAGGCAGCAGTGGAGGCACTGGAGCCAAGTCCACTGGAGATCAAGGTGAGCAATCTGCCAGTCGTATTTACCTTGGGCCGCAAATAGCACAGAGAAGACCAGTTCTTAATGTCATAGACTGTTCTTTTTAATTGGTGCTGTTTACCATGGCCGTGGGCATGATTGGTATCTTGAATCATGTGACTTCATGGTATTAAACCATTTGTGAATTAGTTTCCATTCAATAAGTCAAAGAACAAAATTGTCACTTCCTAAAAACTAGCAGTAAATATCTAGGGCCCCATGTTTGCCGCGATGTGGACAGAATCACTGAATTCATTTATTTGGAAAAAATAAAACTGAATTTGGAAAAATGTAAAACTGATTTCATAGGGCCCTAAATATCACCAAGAAAATTTAGAGAAGCCACTGACTACAATAATTTTCATATATACTAAATTGTTTGTGCCTCAGAGCGAGCAGATGAAACAAATGCAGTCATTGCTTTTGGAGGTGGATGCCTGCTGTTTGGCAATGCAGTCGTGTAAGACAGTTCTGGTAGACAATTATACAGAAATACTTTGACAACAGACTTTCCTCGGGCATTTAAAAATGACAACAACATTTCAAATGCTGTGCAGCAAGAACGGTCTGCTGGTTAGTCAGGTTATGCTGTCCCATAGTGCAAAGTCACATGACTTTTTTTTTTTTATGTAAATGGAAGAACAAACTTTTTTGCAAATTGAATAATTTTATTTCATTTTCATCACTTGTTTCTAATGTGATACTTCAATGCGTATAAAATAGGGTCATAGAGGCAGCTACTGACAGAGATGTAGTCTTATCTAGGAACCAGAATGTCTGTTTTGCAAGTGTCACTCATTTTCTTAAAATGTAAAGATCTGGTTGTCAGTGTTTTTTATAGTAAAAGCAAGTCTAATGTGCCGTCTTTTTATCTGATGCAGACCAAGGGAGACCTGCCACTAGCACACTCAACCGCTTCTCTGCATTGCAGCAGTCTGGACCCTCTTCATCATCATCTTCCTCACTTGACTCTGATCGTAGAGTGCCTCAAAGGTAAATTTGTAGTACTGTTTATTTGTAGGGCAAATGAGTACTAACATCAATGCTGCATGGTAATAATTCAAATGTAATCTAATAGCAAGTTACTGATGTGCTGTTTAACACCCATCTGCTGTGTAGGAACAGCTCCAGTAGGGACCGTAGTGATAGAGATCGCGGTGACCGAGATCGCGGTGACCGAGACAGGGATCGCTTTGACCGATTCGACAGTAGGCGGGAAGACCGGGACCGAGGCCTAGACAGACCCCGTCAGGCCATCACTAAACGCAGCTTCAGCCGTGAAAATGAAGAGCGCAGAGGCGACAGCCGTGGACCACCGGATTCCGTACGCCGTGTGTCCAGCATGACAGATAACCGCGATCGAGGCAGTCGGGAGCGTGATAGAAGTAAGGAGACAGGTAAGAGTCGACAGCACCAGCTGTACACATCTTTGAGTTGATGATTCATAAATTGATCTCCCCTTTACCTGCTTGGGTTTCTCAGTGAAGCCAATGCCGGCTCCTGCTCCTCCACCACCTGTTCAAGCCAAACCCGCCCTGAGCGAGGAAGAGCTAGACAAGAAGTCCAAATCCATTATTGAAGAGTATCTCCACATCAACGACATGAAGGTATGTACATCCAAACATATTATTGTTCCAGGAAACATTTTGAAAATAACCTGTAAATTCACCCCAACATCATTATTCTTGTTACTCTTTTGTAGGAGGCAGTGCAGTGTGTGCAGGAGCTGAACAGCGCCTCTCTGCTCTTCGTGTTTGTACGGAACGGAGTAGAGTCCACACTGGAGCGCAGCACCATCGCAAGAGAGCATGTGGGCCTGCTGTTTCAGAAGCTTGTTAGTGCTAAAATATTACCTCCTGAGCAGTACTACAAGGGGTGAGTTCATAGACCACTACAGTTTATCATTCTGAACAAAAATATGGCAGCGATTCACAATTTGAAATGTGCTATATTGAACACATCTCCATATTCGAATGTAGATCCAACTCGTCCTCATAGTTTAAAAGATTAGTTCACTCCTGAATTGAAATTTCTTGATAATTTCCTCGCCGTCATCCAAGATGTTCATATCTATTTTCAGTCAAAAAGAAATTAAGATTTGAGGAAAACATTCCATAATTTCTCCATATAGTGGATTTTAATGAGTTGAAGTTCCAGCGTAGCTTGTGTAGCTCTACTTGATCCCAGCCAAGGAATAAGGGTCTTATCCAGCGAAATTGTCTTTTCAAAAAAGACATTTATAGTAGGGCTGCATGATAAATTGCATGCTATATTGTCAGTAAAGGCAGTTCTGTATTTAGTAGTAAATCTCCCATCATATGCATGCTTTCAGATGGAGCAGTTTTTGCTACACAGTTCACAGATATGCAAAGCCACACAGATGATATTGCGTAGCGTAGCTTCTCAGTGAATCATTGCTCTGTGTAGTAAACGCTGCTCTATCTGGAAGCATGTGAAAATACCACATTTAATAACTTTTTACTCAACTCACTTTGTAATGTCAGTCGAGTGTTTGAAATGAATTCTACTGAGAGATGTGGCTTCTTACACAGAATAAGGCATGCTACATATTTCATAGTATTCTAAGCAGTAAAAAAGGCATTGGATTATTATATATTTTATTATAAATCCTATATTGTCGTAGTCTTGTTTATTGATCAAGCTGAAACAAATGAAAGCTAGTTAGATCTGCTAGTTAAAGTTAGATCTGTTTATTCAGCTGCAGCAATCGCTGTTCCCTGGATTTCTTCTGCGGGGTGTATTTGGAGTTTCCGCGTAAGAGTGCCCTCTGGTCTTTGGATGGACATTTAGTACTGATTACAGAACCATGCTGACTAGAGGTCGACCGATGTATCGGTTTTGCCGATTAATCGGCACCGATAGTTGATTGGCTGAACTATCGGTTATCGACAAAAATCCATGCCGATAGTTTTTCCGGATTGCGTTCTTTGCTGAAGTGGCTCACGCTCCTCTCCGCTGTCATAGAGTATGAGAGGTTAAGTCAGACACCAATGTTAAATGTCAGGATTGTTACCATGTGAGAAAGCAAACCGTGTTCATTCAGCCTACAGAATCCTGCTGCGCCACAGCGCGCCATTCACAGTTTTACATTACATATCTGTCCCAAATTGTTGTTAATGTTTATAAAGGCTTGACCCTGCTGGAAGATTGTGCATTTAAGTGATAAATTCGTATTTCTGTAGCTCTAATAAAGTCTGTATGCTTCATATAGAGCTATAATTTATGTTTTAGCCTTTTCTTCAGGCTGCGGAAGCATGGTAGGTTTGCATCTTGTTACGCACTTTATTTCACAATGCAATTTTCCTTGTTCTTACTTATTTTTGTTGATCAGTTATTAAAATTATGTATTCAAAATTAAGATAAAAATGATACAAAATGAAATTCGTTTAAAAAGGGATTTTCCACAAATAAAAAGGTGGAAGTGGTCAACAATTGTGTCTGACCCTCTCCAATTCTCCCGGCGTATTGCCGTCCAATTCATACCATGTCCTTTATGACATTACTACACAAATTACAAATTACACAAACTTCTTTCGTAATTAACAGATTAAACTGAAACAAAACACAAACAAATAATATTTAAACATAAATGTAAAACAGATAACACATTTTCTTAAATGGCTACAACAATATAGATCGTACTTTCTCTTTCCGTTTGATCTGTTGTTTAAACTAATCTTTGCCGCTTTTTTGATCATTCTTGAAGTAAACTTTTGCCCATTTGGTGATTAAATAAACTGTTTTAGATTTCTGCTTGAACTACACGACGCATCCTGTGTGTGTGTTAGATACCTGCTGCGAGTTGTCTGCACAACGCAGCGCTGCATCCAATTAGGGATGCTCATATTGACCGTTTAACCGTTAACCGACAGTAAGAATTTTAACCGATTATTACTATCAGTTAAACGGTTTAAAAGGGTTTTTTTCTATTCTTTTTTTTTTTTTTTTACGTTTGCTGCATGGTGAAAGAAATAATGCTATTTTTAAGTTATCTGTTTACTCGCGCGTGTCGACACGTGCAGTGTGGCTGTACAGACATATTTCGCTTCACCTTTACTTAGTAAACAGATATGCAACTCAGTGGCAAGAGGCGTTATTGGGTTATCAGAGAGTGAATACGTGAGTGAATGTATTCAAATTCTGAATGAATTATAGTCTAGAAAGTGCGCTCCCGTTACAATCACTGGAAAGCTATCACTCATCCTAGAGTAGTTCATCGCAATCTCATAAAGTTATTAAAAACTAATAAAATAACCTTTACACTGCACAGTTAATCTCTTATTTATATAATGCCAACACTTTCTTTGTTCTAATAAGAGAGTTCGCGAAAGTGTAGAAGTCAGCAAAACTGAAACCGGCACTTTGGTTGGTGAGTGGATTGTAGCATAGCCTCCTCTGATTGGCCACAGTGATAATCAAATCAACATACATGTCTGTGATTGGCTATTGCTGAACGCTGTAAAACACGCGCTTCTCCACACGCATATGACAGTGGATGGAAGTCCCGAACCGCAAATTGAAAGGGTTTTTGTGATGGTGTTTTTTTCGCGGATCTAAGAGTTAACAGGCAGCGGTCCTGCCTATCCGTACAGCATGTGAACATGTTAAAAACTAGGCACACTGAGGTATTGGCTGGCCTGCTATATATTTTTATGTCCGACGAGAAGAATAAGACCGGTACAGTTTTTCAAAGCGCATAAAAGGATTCAGTGTGTTTTAGTTTTGTCATCTTAATTAGGTAGTTATTTAATTTATACATATTTAGTGTAGGCCTATTTATATTATTCTTTTTTTTTTTCATTCAGATTTTCTCTGTTCTCAGAACCGCTGCTGATGCGTGATAATTTAAGTATATGTCAATACAGTTTTTGTTGTTGCTCTGTATGCTGCTGTTTGCACGTTAAAATAAAACATTTGCTTGTATTTTTAATGTATCATCACAGATACTTGTGCATTCTATTTTTATTTTAAACTAATTTATTATTCTAATTTTATCAGTTAACGGTTAATGTTCGGATAACGAGTAGCGGTTGTCGGTCAGGAAAATTAACCGAAATGAGCATCCCTACATCCAATGCATCGCAACCCTCTCTTCGAGGAGCTTGTGTTTTCCCCCGCATATGGCAGGCGTGAGCGCCTGAAACGCGGCTGGCTTAATTGCACAGAATTTGCACTGTGAGACTTGTGTGCATTGCTTGACAGTGCGTGCTTCCACCCGCAGTTTTTTACTTTACATGTGCCTTCATTTCTGCCTTTTGTAATGCAGTATATTAGATGCACAAAACTCGCGCACTGACAGACTTTCACTTGCAATTTGTGTTTGTTCGTCCTTAAAAGCTCGATTGCAGATGCGGTTAAATGCACTTGCCATTTCGAATACTTTTATACGAAACTGATGTACACACAGTCAGTTATGTTTTCAGAGCAGGGCATCTGATATATCGAAATAGATCTGTGCATTCGTTTGAATGCAGCCTGTTAAAGCAGCCACTGTCAATGATCTCATCAGTAATAATCAAACGAAAGGAAAAAATAACTATTGTCTGTTAACTTTTGGATACTTAAAGAACACTTATTTTAAATAAGTAATTGGTTTAAAAGTAGCCTGCTTATATAATAAAAAAATAAAGTAAATTTTGCTCAAAATAAATTATATAAAATGTATATGAAAATGTAGCCATGTGCAGTAATATTGAAAACTGAGAATGTGATGCATGGTTATATTTAGTTATTGAAAATCGTAATTAAATTGAATCTTAATTTTAATAAGGCAGTACTAACATACAAAGATTCCAAATATAAACAAAAAGCATAGAAACTGCAATTTTACATATTGTTAAAATGTAAAGATTCCCACCCCTACTGTTAATATGAAATAACACTTTACAATGAGCCCATTTGTCACATCAACTAAGATTGATGAAAGCTGTAGAATAGAAGTGTTGTTCCTTGTTAGGGTGTTATTTTGTTAACATTAATGAACTATGAAATAACTTTAATGATCAATATATAATTAAAATTAATATTTATTAATTTACAAAGTATGGTTTATTACTTTTTTAAAACTAGCAGAGCACTATTTTAGTTGCCGTTCAGTATCTATTTTCAAAAACTATCGGTTAATTAATCTGTATCGGCCAGTGTGGTCCAACCTAGCTATCGGTAAAAACCAATATCGGTCGACCTCTAATGCTGACAATATGCATGCATTAATATATTGCAGCTTTTCCTAATATCAATTGCAATTTCGCGATTTATTGTGCAGCCTTAATTTATACACATTTTAACCACAAATCCTTGTCTCACACTAGCTCTGCCATGCGCATTTACGATTTTATGTTGAACGTTATGAACATTGTAGCCACTTTTTCCACTCACAACCTTTGTTTTGTGCCATGCGTCTAGCCAACTAAACAGCTTTTAATGTGCCATGTTTTAAGTCTTTGTAAGGAAAGAAAGCTCTCAAAAGATTATTTAACATTTAAACATGATTTATCTTTTTCAAACCTTGGTATTTTTTTCTCTTCTCAGTTCTTGTTAATTTTCTTAAATGTAAGCAGCTACATTGTATAAAAAGTGATGATTCCAGGGCTATCAAAACAATCTCTTATGCTATTTTGGTGTTTTCACATGTTGAAGTGGCTTGTGTAAGTTTAAAGGCAGATTTTTGCTTCAGTGTGAAAGTTGTAAAAACCAGATGGTTAAGTGTGGCTTTAAACTTTTTTTATTATTTAAGGTCAGAGCATTACGAACACTTCACTTTTTTGGCCATTTTCCTTAAAATAAATTTGTTCTAAATGTTCTGATTCACATTGTTTCAAATAAAGAAACTGGTTTGTGTTGCCTAATATTAACAATATAACTTTTTTTTTTGTCTGTAAGAAATACACATTTGATAGTAGCTTGAGTTAGGATGCAGATGTAGGTTTATGTTCATTATCAAAATTGGTAACATCAAATAAAAATGAGTGAATTCATTTTAATTATTCTGACTGTTTGAGGGTTTTTAATTAACCGTTGGTCTTTTCTATAGTAGCATACATTTAGATCGTGTTAATCACAGTTGAAACCACAAATATAGTACCTCAATACCATGGTAAAAATGTAATATTTATATAGGTTCCTATGCATTTATGAAAAATGTTAGTCTAAATACATTTACATATGCATACATGTAGTGTTGCTTTCGTCAACGAAAATTGTGACTATATATCGTCGTCAACGAACCTTTATCACGTGACGAAAACGAGACGAAACGAAAATGCTGGTCATGTGACGATGACTATAATAAAATGTATAATGGAATATCGTTGACGAATAAAAACGAGACTAAATGTGGTTTACAAAATAAAAACTATGCTAAAATGTCTCTTCATTTTCGGCGACGAAAACGAGACCAAACGAAATGTTGTAACATCAGATTGATGTGCGCATGCCCAGTAGCCAGAGCTGTATCCCTTCTAGTCTAAACCGCAGGCGACGTCACTTTCTCAAGCCCCACTCGTAGCATTATCTAGAAGACGACTACAAACAAAGTTAAGTTTGACACAGAGAAAGGGACCGATGGCCGGTCAGCTGTGGTTCGTCTTTGGGAGAGAAAGAAGAAACGACATTTTTTTTTCCTACTTTTTAGTAGTGATGGGAAAATGAAGCTTTTTGAAGCACCGAAGCGTTCCTCTCAACTGTATCGTAAAAAGCTTCATTACTCGAAGCTTTTCAACACGTTGTACACTAATGACATCTTGTGATCAAAGGTGGAAAAAGTTTCTTTTGTGTCCCAGATGTCAAAGCGATTTTTGGACGGTTTCATGAAATGAATGAATTTGTGCTACGAAAACCATAAGAAATATTTTACTTACACTAATTAATTTGTAAATAAACTTATAAAAGTACAAGCATGATTTGTGTAGCCATAGATGATCAAAGTACATTAGGAATATTGTTAAATTGACTAATATTATTATTAATTAGAAGTGCTTTTGAAGCGGGAATTACTACGAAATGAACATGCACAAAACTACACGTACATATTTATTTGTATTATGATTTATTCTTAATGAAGTGAATGACACTTAACCTGCGCAAGGGGTTCGTGTTGTTTGAATCAGAATACGAATCAGTCACGTTTGTTAAACTTGAATGTATAATTTTATTTCTGGCATTGTCATGTGATGCAATTTTATTTATTTTATTTTTTGTTTTTATTTATTTTATTTCAATTTATGTGTGTGTACTTCTAACATGTTTGGTAGGTCAAATAAATGTTGTAATTTCAAATTAGAGCATCTTCCAAGTCTGGAATGGATGTATTAAGCCTATAAGGTAACAATACTGTAATAAGATAACCTTGTTTGAAACTTTGGTTTCGTCTATACTATTAGGTACTTATTCTATATTGACTGGGTTAAATAAAATTGCTAAAAATAGACTAAAATACAACTTTCGTTGACTAAAACTAGACTAAACTGCTCAGACTTTTAGGCCCGGTTTCACAGACAGGGCTTAGACTAAGCCAGGATTAGCAGATAGTTCTATTAGGATATTTAAGTAATTTTTATAAACATGCTTAGAAAAAAAACATTACTGGTGTGCATCTTGAGACAAAACAAAGACACCAATATATTTTAAGATCAGTCAGTGCAAGTTTCTTTCAGTTCAAACAGCTCAGACTTACATTTTAGTCTAGGACTAGGCTTAAGCCTTGTCTGTGAAACCGGGCCGTTGTCGACTAAAACTTGACTAGACTAAAAAGAGTATGAACCTGACTAAAACTAATAAAAACTAAAATGACAGCTTCACACAAAGACTAGACTAAAACTAAAATTTAAAATCTGCCGCCAAAAACAACACTGCATACATGCACACTCCAACACATTGAATATGTCTATATTAATAATATAGTAAAATTGGACACACACACCCCTATTTCTGACAAAATATTATGGTGCAGTTAGTGCTACTACAGTAAATCTATGGTAAATGATGGCGATTTTTAGATTTACAAAGCCTTCTGACTGTATCATTGTGCACAGTGTTGTCTCTCCTGTTTGTCAGCACTGAATCATCTGGCTATAAACAGTTGTTTGTGTTCTTCGCTGAATTCAAGCACTTCAAACTGGGTCTCACAGCACTGTTTAGTGGTTGCTTGACCGAGACGCATCTGCTCAGAGTAAGCTTGCGGCGCTGTTTGAACTTTGAGCCGAGCCGATAAATGGCTTGCCTTAAATGACTAGCACTCTTTCATCACGTCTTTGTGGCGTAAACATCATATTGAACATTTATCAAACTCTTGTTGACGCTTATCGAGGACATTTTCACCGCGCGATAACTATCTTTATTGGTTCATCACCCAGCTCTAATTTTATGTGCTTTGGTCCATTTTAATATTTCTTTGTTTTAGTTTTAATACTTAAACGGTTAGCTTGAGCTTCATGATTTCCACACAATAGAAATAGTTTCTCTTCACTTACTTTACTGTTTGATTTCACCCACTCTAGTCTGCAGGAGATTCTGGAGATAGCAGATGACATGGCTATTGACATTCCTCATATTTGGCTCTACTTGGCCGAGATCATCACACCCATGCTGCAAGAGGGAGGCATCCCCATGGGCCAGCTCTTCAGGTTAGACACCAAACCTTGGGTTTTAGATACCTGAATGCAAAGGTTATATTTGCACTGGAGAGTTTGGCTCCAACCTTGATCAAACTCCCCTACATGTTATTTTTCTAATAATTCTTAAGACATTGATTAGCATGCTCAGGTGTGTTTGATTAGGGTTAGAGATAAACTCTGCAGGATTTGAGGATCCTTGTTATAGACCATCAAATAAAATCATGTACACACCATCTGACCTTTTTTAAATCATCCACAGGGAAGTGTCCAAACCTCTTCTCCCTATGGGCAAAGCAGCAATCTTGCTTGTTGAAATACTTAACCTTCTCTGTAAAGGACTGGTGAGTATCATGCTGTGGCTAATGCTTATTTGCGTACATTGTCATTTCATAAGTTATTTACCTTTTTTACTTTGCTGTAATGTTCTCAGAGTCACAAAAAAGCTGGAGCAATGTGGTTGGAGGCAGGACTCAGCTGGAAAGACTTTTTGCCTGAAGATGAGGATGTCAATAAGTTTGTTACAGAGCAGGTACTGAAAGCCATTTCATACTGCATTATAACATGCGTCAAAATAAAAAGAACTCCCTTTTGATAGATCATTCTTATGATGATCCTTATCCTGTAAACAATTGATCCTTTTTTTTTTTCATATTTGCCTGAAATGTTGTCTTTTTTTTTTTTTTTTTTGCAACAGTGTTTTTTATGTTACACGCATATATACGTGCATACTGTGCATATGTCTTTATGAGCGTTAAGGTCATTAAGATGTTTTATTTTCAGAAAATGGAGTTCACTCTGGGTGAGGAGTCTGAGAAGCCCAGTAAGAAGGAACTGACTGCTGAGGAGCTGAGTAAACATTTGGACAGGTTGTTACAGGAAAAAGCCAACAACCAGAGGATCTATGACTGGGTAGAGGTAAGCATGTGTGCTTTGGCTGTGGTTCAAGGCTCTTCAATCAAACATTAGGCTATTGCAGTGATCTGCATTATGGGTATAACATTATGCGCATGGGATGTGTGCTGACTGGTGCTTCTCTCCTTTAAAGGCCAACCTAGATGAGCAGAAGATGAGCTCCAATCAGTTTGTGCGAGCCCTGATGATGTCTGTGTGTCAGTCTGCCATTATATGTGAGTGTATTCATTAGATGCAATCCCCTTTCCGCACTTTACTTTGACTTCAGACCTGAACTTGCACTGACCTGTTCTTGATGTTAATTGTGTGCATTAATGAACTGGTATAGGTGAGAACCCCTACAAGGTGGATGTCGAGCAGATTACCCAAAGGGCCAAGCTTCTGCAGAAGTACCTCTCTGATGAAACAAAGGAGCTCCAGGCACTATATGCTCTTCAGGCTCTCATGGTGCAGATGGAGCAGCCTGCCAGTGAGTGTATTTCTTTTTTTAAACACTTCCTCCTTTTCACTCTCACATGCACAGATGACATTGTGTTCATGTCCAAAAGGACTTTTTTTTTTTTTTTTTTTTTTTTTTTAGTAATTTCTCAGTGTTAATGCAAGTATTTAAAGCTTGTTAATCTTTATGCACACGTTTAGTTTTTTGGTGGGTTTATACTACCCTTCCAATGTTGCGTTTTATTTAAGTTCAGTAAAAACGGTAATACTAGGGACCTTTGCACTGGAGGAACCTTTTCATAGTTACTAGAACTATTGGCAGAAGTTCTTGTTTTTGGCACCAAAGGAACTAGGAGTGTATTTAGTTCTAGGAACTCTGGGGGAACTAAATGACATATGAAATGCTGTCTACCCGGCAATTTTAAAAATTCAAGTAATAGACTACTAGCAAAGAGTATAATAGTACCAAGAGGCGAAACTCAATAGAACGCTCCGTAGCAACAGTTCCGCCCATGACATAACTGTGCTCCTGCCATTTTGGACTGACACCTACACAAAACGCCGTAGAATAATACGAGCCACTAGCACTTGACCAACTTACAATGACCTATGTAAAGTTTGTATATATGTATTTATATCTAAATTAAATATTATAGACAGGTCCCCTTCACCAATTGACTAGACCTTTTCATACTGCTTACTGTTTACCAAGTAAACCGATACAATTACTGCAAACCCTTTACTAACCCATATCTATGTTCTATTGTATTTTTTTCCTTGTTAAGTTAACTTAATGTAGTGAAATAACCAGATTCGATGTTTGGTAGTGATAGAGTCAGACACACAAGTTTATTTATTCACAATGTAATTTTTTTTAATTAAATACATTTATAAAGAAATGGTACACATTCATAAACTGTTTAAATTTATCATAAAATATGAACACCTAGTAACCATTGTCTCAAGGACTCCAACTATTGTGAGGTCTCTGTAAGTTGTCATGTATTAAGTGAACACTGAACTGAAAATAGTAATAGATCAAAATCAAATAAGCAACAGAGATCAAAACCACCACCGGCAATTGTGTTAGAGATTAAGAGAGAGAATATTTTTGTACTGTATCAAGTGCACACATTTAACATTAACCGTAAATAGTAAGATAAATAAAGTGGAAGTGGTAGTAAAAGATCAAAACTATCCGCAGCAATTTTGTTTGTGAGAGAGAAAATTCTGTAAGAGATTGTAAGATATAAAAAAGGAGTAGAATGGAAGTGGAAGAGAATGATTGGGGTACACGTGTCACAAAAAAGATCAAGTTCAAAACCTGCATTTGGCGAGTTGGCGGATGTTAATGTTAAGCAGTCCTGCTAACAATTTAATATGTACTGTAAAATCAATTCATAGTTAAAATATTTCCCCTTGTTATTATTATTACCTTTGTGGATCACTTGGAAACCGGTGAAACGCAAAATCATGCCTGGTGGATTGATAATTGCTGCAATTTATTGCAGTACACTGCTTACACTCGCACTTGCTCGCTCGCATCTTCTACACACTTTTTGCAGGTGTCACTCCAAAATGGCGGCAACGCCTCGGCAGCGCCATCTATAGACTGTTGCCCATATCAGTACAGAGTTTCGCCTCTTGGTACTTCTATACTCTTTGCTACTAGTCTTTTTTTTTTTTTTTTTAATTTAAGAAATTATTTCGGCTTGCCAAGCCTGCATTTATTTGATCCAAAATACAGCAAAAGCAGTAATATTGTAAAATATTTTTTACTATTTAAAATAACTGCTTTCTATTTGAATACATTTAAAAATATTCCTAAATATTCAAAATTTTCAGCATCATTACTCCAGTCTTTAGTGTCACATGATCCTTCAGAATCAATTTTAATATGCTGATTTGCTGTTCAAGAAACATAGTTATCAATATTTAAAACAGTTGAGTACAATTTCTGATTCTTTTAATAGAAAGATCCAAATATCAGCATTTATCTGAAATATAGAAAGCTTTTGTAACACACTATAACATTCAAAAGCTTGGAGTCTGTCTTTTTTTTTTTTTTTGAGGGAAGAAATTATTAGAAATACTTTTGATTTGCAAGGCCTGAAAACCTTAATTGCCGTTTTCAACTGTTTTGAGCAGAATATTGCTCTGCTCAGCTCTAGTTTTATGTGTCTTGATCAGAATGATTTCTGAAGGATCATGTGGCTGGAGTTAGAACTAGAATAAATTACATTTTAAAACGCATTCATATAGAAAAGTTATATAAAATGGTAAAAATATAAAAAAATGTTTACAGTTTTTGCTGTACTTTGGATCAAATAAATGCAGGCTTGGTGAGCAGAAAGAAACTTCTTTAAAACTTTTGTATTTACTCCACAAACATGAAAAATGGCGATGATAAAGGCATTTACCTATACCTATTACCTATACAAATACCCAAGTATTCTTGTGACATAAAAGCTGCAGCCATTACTCCAGTCTTCAGCGTCACATGATCCTTCAGAAATAATTGTGATATGCCGATCGCTGCTCGCTATCGCTATTTTTGTGAAAACAAATCTTTACTGACATTTTTGATCAATTTAATGCTTTTTTGCTCAATATAAGTTACTGTTTTTCAAGCAAAAAAAAAAATACACTGTTGATTGAAGTGTAGCTAAATGGTCTTGTCTCCGTTTTACCCAGATTTACTGCGCATGTTTTTCGACGCGTTGTACGACGAGGACGTGATCAAAGAGGAAGCCTTCTACAAATGGGAGTCCAGCAAAGACCCGGCGGAGCAACTGGGGAAGGGTGTGGCCCTAAAGTCCGTCACTGCCTTCTTCACTTGGTTACGGGAGGCCGAGTCCGAATCAGACAACAGCTAATCCTGAACTTTGCTAGCCCAGGTAGCACTGGAAAGAGAAACCGCTGCCAGGGACTAATGAAAGGAGGATGTCTTACAACCAAGTTGAACTTGATCCTCAAAAAGCCAATCTTATCTGTTCAGGGTGGCTCTTGACAGATACAAACTACAATCATTTCTCAGTCATTTCTTTCGCTCTCTATATCTATTGTGGCTAATGTCCACCAAAAACAATAAAATAATAAAAAAAAAGAAATCTGCAGGACTGCTTAAACGTGTTAACAATTCATCATTTATTTTTAATGAGAAATTCTTGGGGGAAAAAAGTACAAACCAACGCTGCTCTTACATGTTAATATAGATTTATATGCAACGTGGTATATGATGAAACTGACGTGGCGTCATGTATCGTGCAGAGGACGTGATGGCGATCATGTCCTTTAGGGTTGTAATGTCAGATCAAACACGGAGCTCTTACAGACGTTTTCTTTCGTGTGCGTGCAAGAGGAAGTCATGTTTTTAATTCCACTAAGACTGATACATGAGCGTAGTATTTGCTGAGTCCTCGAAGTGACGAATGAAATTTGAGTAGCGTTTGTATTTCGCCCTTTTTTGCTTCCTGTATCCTTTAGTAAGAGGTGGACCTATTGAACTTCAGGATGATGGTCTTGGATGGACTTTGACCTTTTTGACCTTAGTGCTGCTGGATGAGGAGGGGGTCCAACATGCTTCCTACTAAGCCATCCTTGTCCCGCTTCCTGCCCACACACTTTTGCGTCTTACCTCTCTTGAAGAACTGATGGGGGTCTTTGCGGAAGCCCCACTTGAGCAAGCCTGCGGTGGAATTTTAAGAGAAATCATTAAAACTTGAAGCATATAGAAAAATCAACTTGATGAAATGACAGTAATGATCCTAAAGCCTTTTCCACTTGCAAAGTGGAAACACATTTCAGGAGCGTTCTGTACATACATATGGAAATGTTGTTGTTTTCTTTTTTTTTTTGGTTTTGTTTTATTTTCAGAAATTAAAAGTTTAAAAATCTGATGTAATGCCATTTATTTTTTTTCCAACAGAAATGGCAGTTTCCCTGTATTTAAGATTTGTTTTCTTCCAGATGGTAAGAGGTGCTTACAATGATCCATTGATTAGTTTTATTGGGAAAAAAATGTGTACATATTTTTTGCTCTCTTTATTATTTAAGGAATTAAATGCTTTCTCATCAAACTGGAAAACGTTGGAGATGAAACATTGCAAATAATAAAAGATTATCAAGTTGCTATGTAGAGTGTGTTTGAGGGATGGGAAGTCTGTGGTCAGATGTTTTATTTATTTTATTTTTATGTTTTCAGTATGAAAAAGGTGCAGTGTGTTTTTCCTTTGAAGAAATTCGACTTGGATGCTTTGATGCTGTAATAAGTCTGTCTGCCAGGAGAGGGCCTGCTGAACAGATTGTTCAAATCGATGTGACAGGGCTTTGCTCAAATGCGTAATTTGAACTTTTTTTTTCTTCCTGATGCCGGGGTTGCTTCAGTTTTCAAAGTTTAGTTTTAGTAAGTGAATAAGATGCACAGTTTTGATCTGGACTGAAAACATGGGAAGAGAACTGGTTATTTCAAATCTAAAATAGTCTACTTCAAAACAAAGAAGCTGATATTCTTGATATTCTATGTGCGCTACTAGTATGTATGGGTCATTTTATGAACTTAAAGCCTTTTTTAAAAAGTGCTTGTAAATGAAATACGAATTTAAGAATTCTGTCAGACAGTGAAAGTGTTAATTGTGTTGGGAACTTGGGACTGAATCTTAATATTTCGAGATGGATATGCTTAAGGCGGAGCTCACGGTTCATTATGAGCCTTTTGCTCAAGGTCATAACGCTAAGAGAATTTAATGTTGATATTTCAAATGCTGTACAAAAGTCATGATCATAAATTGGCTGAACTGTCCCCCACTGACAACTGTGTTTATAACATAAAATTAGCCAAAATACGAACTTCTGTTATTGCAGGATGTGAAATTCTGTTAATGGAGTAAGCAGAAGACGATGGAAAAAGGTTATTGGGTTTTTGTGATGGTAGTTTATTAAAGTCGTTGTTTACATAAGGAACTAACTAGTAATATATAGTCTTCTACCTGCAATATTTGAACTT
Organism: Garra rufa; assembly: GCF_049309525.1. Lineage (NCBI taxonomy): Eukaryota > Metazoa > Chordata > Actinopteri > Cypriniformes > Cyprinidae > Garra > Garra rufa. The sequence continues at coordinate 32,938,935 of NC_133370.1, forward strand.
GTGCTTAAGGACAAATTGTCAGTAGAGACAACCTAGTCACACAAGGTAGTCAGAGATCCTCTAACAAGTTATTTTAAACCACAGCCCACCCTTGAGACAGTACTAGCTTATTACACTTTTTCCATGTATCACATGCACAGCCGCAGTTATGGCTTCTGACTGCTGCTGAATTAAAGATGATTTATTCCAAATGTGCTGGATAAAAGAGCAAAAGTATAGCTTTTCGACCTTGAAAGGTTGAGGTTTTAATGTTCTTACGGCACAGGGTAAATTGATGCATCATTGAGCTGTCAGAGACCACAAAACCTATGATCCATCCATGCACAATAATAGGCTAGCTATAAAGGCAACCGTTTATTCATATTCACAATGTGCTTTCCTAAGCTTACAGGCTTTGGAAGCCTTATAAGCTTATTATTAAGCAGCAGTGTCCATGGGATGAATAACATGTTTTCCATTGTATTATCTCAGGTGCTACTGACTGCATTAGAAGGGAGCGGGTGACTCGTTCTTAACCCAGGGAATGAAAATGTATTGAAACATCGGCACGCTGTAAAGTATGGCAAGCCTGTTACACATTTATTCTTCAAAAATAATTTTTCTGATAGCAGTGTTTTTTTTTTTTTTTCTTGCTTGACGGTAGTGTTTTATTATGCCTAACTAATAACTGTTATGTCTATGAATATGCATAATTGTTTACTACAAGACTCCCAGGGACTATATCCTAACTTAAACATTCAATCAGTTTAATAACCATAATATCTAGAGTTGCCCTCGACTAAAGGTTTTTCTGGTTGACTAGTAGTCATTCATTTTAAACATTAGTCGACTATTAGTCGTACATTTATTATTATTTATAATTATGAATGTGTCAGGGAAAAGCAGCAAGAAGACTGCATTAACAACTTATTGATAAACTTATTGATGAAATCTGCGACACTGACTCGTCACCTCCGCAGTAGTGTATGTGCCTGTATGCATGTTTCATACAGATTATCTGATCTGAGAATATTTGTTTTCTATTTGAATTGGTTCATTTAAGCATAGATTTTGCTCATGTCCGTAAGGCAAGTGTACACAGTGTTTCACACTCAAGTTCACAGGGACTGAGACGGCAGAAAGTGCATCTTGTTTGTTCTTGTTAGAAAGAAAATCTCTTTGAGTATAAAGAGATTTAGGTGGCGACGTTTTTACTAGTGCATTTTCGTAGTAAAATGCATAACTTTTGTTATGGTTACGCCTGTCGTTTACACTACTCTGGCATTTTCGAAAAATGCTGCAGACCCCGTTTTAGTTTTCAGTGTAAATGGACCAAAACTGAGACTTTTGAAACTGATGGCGTGGCTGCTCACAGTTGCTTTGTTTATCCTTGACGACTGTGTAAACAATAACATCATGCTTATTTGTTGCTTCTCATTTTGGAGGCTCATATAAGAAAAGTAACCGTTAAATTGCAAAGTAACAAAAGAAATGACAGTTATTTTACACCCTAAGGAATTACAGTCAATTTTATTATGGTTACTTCTCTTAAAGGGGCCATCGGATGCCCATTTTCCACAAGTTCATATGATTCTTTAGGGTCTTAATGAAAAGTTTATAATATACTTTGGTTAAAAATTCTCAATAGTAGTGTAAAAAAAAACCTTTTACCTTGTCAAAATCAGCTCTGCAAAATATCAGCTCATTTTATTGCAGGGTCCTTTTAAATGCAAATGAACTCTGCTCCCCCCACCCCTATCTGCTGTGGGAATACCAGCTGTAATGTTTATTTTAGATTAGATTAGATTAGATTCAACTTTATTGTCATTACACATGTACAAGTACAAGGCAACGAAATGCAGTTAAGGTCTAACCAGGAGTGCAATAAGCAGAAAGTGGGATATAGGATATAGGTATAATTTATAAGTGCACTTATGGCAGATATGTACAGGGAGAAACTATGGCAATTATTTACAGATGAAAGTATCGTGGACATAATTTACAGGTGCTATTAACAAGTTGAATGTACAAATAGAGGAACTTAATATACAGGTTGCTATTAACTACAATCAGGAATTTCTGATTGATATGAACATAATATACAGGTAGCTGATTACTAAAGCAGGAATTTACAAATAATAATTTACAAATGTATAGATACATTTATCAAAAATTTACAAAGTGTATATGTGCAATGGAAATGTGCATTTACAAATGGATATGTACAGTGTAGTGCAACAGATTAAGTAGTGCAATGGTAATGGGGAGAGTGAGGGGTGGGGTGGGGGGGCAATGGTGTTAGTGGGGGGCAGAGTTCAAAAAGGAGACAGCTCTGGGAAAGAAGCTGTTCCTCAGTCTGCTGGTTCTTGTCTTTGGGCTTCTGAAGCGCCTGCCGGAAGGCAGGAGAGAAAACAGTTTGTGGGCGGAGTGAGAGGAATCCTTTAGAATACTGTGTGCTTGACGCAGACAGTGTTTCTTCTGGATGTCCTCAATGGTTGGAAGTGGAGTCCTTATGATGTGCTGGGCAGTTTTCACCACCCACTGCAGTGCCTTACGCTCTGCAACAGAGCAGCTTCTGTACCAGACTGTGACACAGTTTATTAGAAACTTTCTATTGTGCAGGATGGCTGAGGACATAGTTGCATTTAGCTGCCTTTATCTGCAAAACTTGCCAACAAGCACATTATTAAGAAAGGCCATTTGCAAAGACGCATAAAAAACCCTTATACTTCTGCTGTGGGTGAAGCTGCATCACAAATGATTCACACAAACATAGATACATGTGTAGATCTGGATTGGTGCTTTCCTTTTAAAAATTTACGTAACATTATCCTCTGCCTCCTCAGCGGCTCATATGTCGGGAGTAAATGACGACTGCTATGTTCATTACTACAGCCAACAACAGAACACCTCAACCACTGCACCTGAGTCACACAATGGCAATCGTATTCGGAGTGTTTCAGCTCGGTGAGGGCGGGTCTAAGGTAAGGCTCTCATGTCAATCAATTGTGTGTCACACCGACAAGAAGCTGAGAATGACCTGATTTTAAAAAGGAGATATTACTTTTAAAGATTAAAAAAAATACCACTGGTTTGATTTTTATCATTGTTGGGTGGTTGTGTACACAAACTGCCAACACACATTAATGTTCAAACAACATGTAAAAGTTAGTTTTGCATCCAATGACCCCTTTAAATAAGACATCCTTGATGACGTATGCAGCCTGAATGGTCATGTAACATGTTTCGGTTGTATAGTGTAGACAGAGATTGTTTCTGAAATGTAGTGAAAACGCAGTGTAGACTAGGATCGTTTTCATTTTAAAACGCAGTTCTATATATGCAGTCTATATATTACAGCTTGTAACAATCCAAACACAAAGTAAGAACTTAAAATCCCGTCATTTGACCCCTTTAATTAATGTAAGCACTGACATAACAATAGCTATTAGTTGAAGTTGTAAATGTTAAACCGGCTTGCCATATCAAGTTGCACTCAGAGCTCAGGCTCTGTACGTGTGAAAGAGACTCGTGTGTCTTTAAGAGAGCCGCATTACAGGTGGGATGACGCTGTCTGAGAGACTCAGTGTGGTGGGGACGATGCGTTTCGTGGGTTAACAGCACTCATTTCTGCCCCTGTCTCTGATGCTCAAGAAAAGGTGGTGTCTATTATTCACTCACTGCCGAAGACGGCTCCGCGATTCTTCTCTCCAGACTCAACGCTAATGCTGTATCCATGTGCAATGCTGTTGACAGCTTTACCCCAACTAAATCTAAAGGTACGTGTGTATTAAGTGTCACTCATCGATTTTCGCTTGCACCATCAATGTTTTTGGACTGTAATGCATGTGTTATTGCGCTGGCATTGTTGAGATGGCAATAGGCCGTCACGTACAATGCGTGAATAATATCAGCGCTCGCCTGTTGCCAGGAAACAAACGCGCTGAGTGCTGTTGCTGTTACACTGTTGTTTATGAAAATGATCTGCTCGTCAATCAATCAGTCAGGTTCGGGCAGCTGATGGACTTGTTGTGTCCTGTCGTGTCACCCTCACTTCTGTGATGGGATTCATTTATCAGGGCCTGATCCATCACCTAAAGCGCTCAGTTATCCGCAAAATATATCTGTAACTAACCGGTTGTTTGTGACATTACTGTCGTTCACGGACTGCGTTGAAACACATAGGGAGATCACTGCTTCTGTATGGAACGATGCTAGTTATTCATTTTATTTGGGGGGAAAAACAGAAGGAGCAAAAACATTCCAATCGAAGCAACCAAATCACAATAAATCCTAGTAGCTGTGATACAGCGGTACATTTCATGGAGCTGTGCCTGCGTGTTGTGCATGGTCAATGGGAATTAATGATGCTCAGGGACAGATGGTTCACGGGTTACCTGTTGCTATAACGACCGGCCCTTATATTGCGTTAACTGCATTGTGTTGCTTTCCATGAATTGAGCTCAGGTGGCCTATTTCAGATGCGTTTTCCTTCACTGCAACTACATTTTCTTTTGCAATTGCTGTAATATATTTGACCTTACACGGCTAAGTGTGTTTATATATTTATTTCACTCAGACACGCTGCAGCTCATTTCACTGAGATGAAACAAATCTTAATGCATGACCTCTTTCCCTCCCTCACAGTTTCTCTGTATTTAATTTTTCCTGTTTATAGCGAAATCTTTTGTATGTCCCATAGGCCATGCAGACTTGCTGTATAATTGTTTTTTTTTTTTTCACCATGTTATTTTTTAGGACATGTCTACCTTATATCAAAATACCATGTTTTTTGGACATCCACATGTTTGTAGGCACAGTGCTATGATAATACCATGTATATTTGTTTGTACTGGACAAAGCATGGTGGTAATACCATGGGGGGGGTTTTGGGACATTTTGTTCCTTTTTTGTAAGGCATGCTATTTTTAGGACATGTATGTTATTTTACTTCCATGTTTTTGAACATATATCATGTTGCTTTTTTTTTTTTTTTTTGAAAGTGACATTTTTTAAAGTTATTTTTTAGAACATGTGTGGTACAACGGGGCTAAAGGCACACCCTAAGAAAAATGGGCTTTTCACTACGCCCAAAGTGTATGATTGCAGAAAAATATATATGTTTGTACTGAACATTTATGGAGCAACATATTTTGTGTGAAAATAAATCATACAATTCGCTTATTTTGTTTAAAAATCTTATAAATGTATGAGGTGGCAAAGAGGGCCTTTTACCCCAAACACAGGACACAAGGCACACAGTATTGATACAAATACTTTAGCATAATGTTTTTTTTTTTTAATTATATTATTTAAAATGAAAAATGAACACTCAAAATAATCACTTAAGAAATGTTTGCACTATTTTCTGCTTATTTTGATTATTAAAAAATAATTATTGTTCAATAAATATACTGTCACTAAATATGTTAATATAAAACATATATTTTAAAATACAGAAACAAAATCATTTTAAAATGAGAAGATCCTATAGTAATCTAATATAGATTTACTGTAGTAACAACAAATTATATTGTATATGAAATTATTAATAGCACGTTTTTAAATATGATGGTTTCATTCTAAACATGGCGTGATTACCTCAAAGACGGACACCCAAACATAATATATGATATTTACCATCTGAATCTAACAATGTCATGTTAACAAATGGAAAAGTCAGCCTTCTGTGAATTATCATGTTTATTATTGTGCCTTTAGCCCCAACAGCAGAGGCATTTTTTTTACCCCAAATACCATACTTTTACATATTTTTTCGTTATTTAAAAACTGTTGCTTTAATTATCTTAAACAAAACTGAAAATCAATTTTATACATGTACCATGCTAATACTGTTTCTTAGTGCCATGGACATAATACCATGTTATTTTTTAGGCCATGTACTATCTTAGCGTTTTGGTAATGTCATGTTTTAGACATGTGCCATTGTTTTTTGTTGGTTGGTTTGAACATGTACCTTGGCTTGGTAAACCCACATTTTTTGGACATACCATGAAAACAGCATGTTCCGTAATAATATTACCATAATAATACTAAGTTTTATGTTTTGGACATAGAGAGCAACGTTCTGCAGGTGTGTCTGGAAATTTTATTTCTAATTGTTCTGCAGCTCTTCTTGGAAAGCATCAGCTGGTGTGATGAGCAGGGTGTGTGTTGTTCACTACCATGGTACTGAATCATTACATATCAAAGTACCTTGGTATTAGCTTATAATACTTGGGTAATGAAGTAAATTAAGCCCAGATCTTGTGGTTTAGTCTTAATTGACCTCATTACGATCACCGTAGTCCTGTCTCTCTCTGCTGTGACGGCTAACCCCAAATCACGTAGAAATATTTGACCCACATACGGCACTGAAACATGGCAGACAGCCTGGTGCCTCTGCAATCTTCTTCCGTTGCAGCTTTTTCTTATGGGCTTTAAAGGGCAATCTGATTTAAGCATATCTACCTGCGTCCAAGACTTCAACGTCAGGCATGTTTATGTCTGAACCACCTGTGTGATTTGGTTCTGGGAGGGATGTAGCTTGAATGCTAGGTGTTTTGTATGACACAGTGGCCTACTTTTGTTTTGGTGGTTTACGAATACATCATCTCACCTTATTTTTTGAAAATAGAAACTGGATGTGTGTTTCTGAAAGCAGTACAAGGACTACAAATAGTCACGTCGTCACTCATCGGACGCGTCAGTTCTCTTTTTAAACTGATGGATGTCACTTGTCAATTCAGATTTCCGTCATGTAACCCATTAATGTCAAATGCCAGAGGTCATTAGCCCCCAGCTGTGGCCAGACTTTTTATTATCATCTTGAGGGCTGCAGGCTAATATTATCTGACATGGCAGCGAATGCTGTTTGCAAATTAACAAGCCACAGGAAGAGGCTTGATTGGCCAAATATGTCTGAGCCATAAGCTGCTTTGATTATTAATGCCACAGTGTGGCTGATCTCTCACAGATCCATTTGAGCAGCCCGTGCGACTGACATATGCTTCGACTTGGATGAGTGCAAGTGAATTGTCAAAGGGTTAATTGTGGAATTGGCATCTGTTTCTGAGGTGGAGCTTGAGTCAGCACTGGCTTTAGATACTTTACTTTTATGTGGAGCTCTTGTAGTGTGGTACTTGAGGAAAAAACTGGAAAAATCAATGTTTGCGAGGCGTCCGTTTATACAGCGAGAGAAGAATGTCAGGGGATGTCATACGGTAAGAGAACTAATTGGTGATTGGCCATTAATTCCTTGATGGGTGTCTTTGTCACGTTGGCAGTGACTCCCAAAGAAGGGGCGCACATACCGCAGTGGGTATGTGATAAGGGGATACTTGGAAAGTATGTGTTTTTTGTAATTATCCAATATGATATATATATATATATTTTTTTTTTTTTTTTTTTTTTTTTAAGAATTCACCAAGCTTGCATTTATTTGATCCGAAGTACATGTACAGCAAAAACAGTAATATTATTAAATGTTTTTACTCTTTAAAATAACTGCTTTCTATTTGAGTATAGTTGAAAATGTAATTTATTTCTGTGATCAAAGCTAAATTTCAGCATCATTACTCCAGTCTTACACTATGCAATTTTTTTCTTTTTCTTTTTCGAAAGAAATTATGGAAAACTAATACTTTTATTTAGCAAGGATGCTTTTAATTGATCAAAATTGATGATAAAGACATTTATAATGCTACAAAAGGTTTCTATTTCAGATAAATGCTGTTCTTCTGAACTTTCTATTCATCAAAGAAACCTGAAAAAAATCTGCTCAGCTGTTTTCAACATAACAATAGTAATGTATTTTGAGCAGCAAATCAGAATATGAGAATGATTTCTGAAGGATCGTGTGACTGGAGTGATGCTAAAAATTCAGCTTTGAAATCACAGGCATAAATTACATTTTAAAATATATACAAATATTCATATATACGAATATTCATTTTCATTTTAATATTTCAAAAATACTTAAAATATTACAAAATTTGACTGTTTTTGCCATACATCGGATCAAATTAATGCTGGCTTGGTGAGCAGAAGTGACCTCTTTAAAAAAAAACTAAAAACTTTTGACTGGTATTGTATTACATATTGCATAATTACAAATAAATTCACTTTAAGTTTCATTTATATGTGTTTTTTTAATGAGTCTCTTATGCTCATCAAGACTGCATTAATTTGTTCAAAAATAATATTTAGAAATATTATTATACTTTAAACTTTGTTTTATTATTATTAAAAAGATATTAAAATACAATTTATTCTTGTAATAGCTAAGCTGAATTTTTTTAATGCTGACTTTTGTTGTTTAATAGTTGCATGGAAACCCTGATCAATTTTTTTTTTCAGGATTCTTTGTTGAATATAAAGTTCAACGGAGCAGCATTTATTTAAAATATATTTTATTTGTAACAATGTAATTGTCTTTACTGTCACTTTTAAATAATTTAATGCATCCATCAATGTGTCTGATCACATGACAAAAAAATGTAACTGCTTTTTCTTTTTAAGGTGTATTATATTGTGATTATATTGTAATGGCCTACTTTTTTATAGTATTTTATTGTATGTTGACGTTTCTATGGATTGTTTTTAGTTATTTATTGTGTCTGCGCAACAAATTTACCTTTGGGTACTAATAAAGATCCCTTGACCTTGACTTTCCCCTATTATAACATCTACAAGAGTGCAAAAGGAGACCATTTTGTCTTTGAACTTGCTTCCTCAGGTTGATGACCCTATTGATATGCTCCCCAAGTCAAGAAAAGCCCTTAGCATCCAGGAAATTGCAGCTCTGGCCAGATCATCATTTAATGGTAAGGATTTAAACACCTGTGGCTTCATCATAAGCATTTATGCATGTTAGCAAAATACTGAGTTAACCAGTCTTTAACAATCCCTGTGTTTCCTTACCAGGCATCTCACAGGTGGTAAAAGATCACGTGACCAAACCCACGGCCATGGCTCAGGGTCGGGTGGCTCATCTGATTGAGTGGAAGGGCTGGTCTAAGCCCTTAGACCCTCCATCTGCTACACTGCAGTCCCACTTTAACTCCTACTCCCACCTCAGCGAGGGAGAGCAGGAGGCCCGGTTTGCAGCAGGTGGGTGTCTCTTTTCACCCTGTTAGTACAGCTGTAAATCTCTGTGCTAATGAAGTGTTAAGGAGATAACCGTAGATATTGATGCTTAGTGTTTAGACATGCGCTATTGTCAAATAATGTGGAAGTTTACTTTATTACTGAACATCAAACTTGTATATTTTGTATGAAATGTATAAACAAATTTGTATATTTTTGATGCTGCAGCTGGATGCTTCGTTTCTTTTAAGGTTTTCAATTTTTCAGCTAATGTGAATCAAAAAACTGCAGTCATGGTAATACTAATATACTAATATACAGATATAATTTTATTATACATTTCTTGCATAGTTCTTAGAGATTTAGAAAATATTATTATTATTATCAAAGATTTAAATTATGGAAGTTTATAAATTAACTGAATTAATTTTTAAAAGTTTAAATATTGAATTCTTATAAATGTAATCTCTCTGTCTGTCTATCCATACAATCCATACATACAACACAGTACAAAATATATATAACTATATATATATATAAAACTTTTGACTTGTGTGTGTATATGTATATATATATATATATATATATATATATACCAGTCAAAAGTTTTTAGCAATTTTTTTTTTGTTTTTCTGCATACCAAACCTACTTTTTTTTATCCGAAGTACAGCAAAAACATCACAATTTTGAAATATTTTTGCGATTAAAGAATAATATGATATACATATTTTATATATATACATATATATATATGTCATTTATTCCTGTGATTTCAAAGCTGAATTTTTAGCATCATTACAGTCACATGATCCTTCTAAAATGTATTCTAATGTTCTGATTTTCTGCTCAGAAAACATTTATCATTATTATTATTATTAATTATTATGTTAAATACAGCTAAGTAGATTTTTGTCAGGTTTCTTTGATAAAGAGAAAGTTCAGAAAGACAGCATTCATCTGAAAATAGAAATCTGTTGTTACATTATAAATGTCTTTTTCATCACTTTTGATCAATTTAAAGCACCCTTGCCAAATAAAAGTATCAATTTCTATCATATTTTCCCCCAATTAAAAAAAAAGAATGGTGTAGTGCATAATGTTACAAACACTTTTTACTTCAGATAAATGCCGATCTTTGGATCTTTCTATTCATTAAAGAATCATGAAAAAAATGTACTCAACTGTTTTAAATATTGATAATAATAATAACAATAATAAATGTTCCTTGCACAGGAAATCAGCATATTAGAATGATTTCTGAAGGATCATGTGACACTGTAGACTGGAGTAAAGATGCTGAAAATGTAGCTTTGATCACAGGAATAACATCAATTATTACATTTTTAAATATATTCAAATATAAAGCAGTTATTTCAAATAATAAAAATATTTCGCTATTACTGGTCTTGCTGTATTTTGGATCAAATAAATGCAGGCTTGGTTAAAAACATTCAAAATCTTACTGTTCAAAAACTTTTGACTGATAATGTGTATGTGTGTGTGTGTGTGTACATATAATGTAAATTATTTTTTGAAATTATAAAAAATATATTTTTACTATAGTATTTATTATTAATAATATTATATCATTAATATATTATAATGAATATAATTAACATTAACATATAATTCAACAATTTTATCAAGTGTCAGTCAACTTTAGCCCGTCCGTGATGTGCCAGCTGAAGGCTTTTAGACTCAGCAGATGGTGTTAAATTAGATTACACAGTCACACAACTACACCTGCTGATCCTGCATGTCAGTTTACTTCATTCCTGTCTTCTGGCTCTCCTCCTTTGACTTTACTTTTCCCGGCAGCTTTTATACTCTGCTACATGTTTGGCTGTCATCAGTTTCCTGACTGCAGTAAATGCAGCTGCTGAGTTAGGCTGGCATTTAACAGCAAAAGCCGAGTCTCTCTGCAGCAGAGCTTGTTCAATCAGAACAAAAGCATCCCGAGTAAACTTCTACGTCATCACCGTGTCAAAAGAGATTTTGTTGCACTGCCGTCTGTTTAATTAGCGTCATTGTGTGAAGTCCAGGGTCATTCGATACGATTCTTCCTTTTTTAGGTGTGGCTGAGCAGTTTGCCATCGCAGAGGCGAAGCTCCGTGCCTGGACTTCTTTAGATGAAGAGGAGATGGAAGAAGAGTCTTATGAAGAGGATCCTCCTCTAAATGACGAGCCAATCACAACAACTCTGAGCTCAGGTGAGCGTGAGTACACACACGTCAATATACAGTTGCCCTTGAAAGTATTTAGACACTTATACCGTGTCCTAACTACACGTGACATGACAAAATTCCAGTGACAAGCAATTTGGCAAATTTCTTGAGCAACACATCAGCGTAATAGAAGGATTATGTGATAACTGTATAAGGAGTAGTTCACTTTCAGAACAAAAATTTACAGATAATGTACTCACCCCCTTGTCATCCAAGATGTTCATGTCTTTCTTTCTTCAGTTGTGAAGAAATAGTGTTTTTTGAGGAAAACATTTCAGGATTTCATCTCCATATAATGGACTTCTATGGTGCCCCCGAGTTTGAACTTCCAAAATGCAGTTTAAATGCAGCTTCAAATGGCTCTGAATGACCCCAGCCGAGGAAGAAGGGTCTTATCTAGCGAAATGATCAGGTATTTTCTAAAAAAAATTACAATTTATATACTTTTTAATCTCAAACGCTTGTCTTGCCGAGCTAGACAAGATGAGCATTTAAGGTTAAAAAGTATATAAATTGTGATTTTTAAAGAAAATAACCCATCGTTTTGCTGGATAAGACCATTCTTTCATTGGCTCTGATCGTTTAGAGCCCTTTGAAGCTGCATTTAAACGGCATTTTGGAAGTTCAAACTCAGGGGCACCATAGAAGTCCATTATATGGAGAGAAATTCTGAAATGTTTTACTCAAAAAAACACTATTTCTTCACAACTGAAGAAAGACATTAACATCTTGGATGACAAGGGGGTGAGTGCATTATCTGTAAATTTTTATTCTGAAAGTGAACTACTCCTTTAAGACTGGCTGCTGAAAAAAAGACCTATTTTTGTAGTTGAGGTGAAACGTTTACATACACCTTGCAGGATCTGCAAAATGTGAATTATTTTACCAAAACAAGAGGGATTATACAAAATGCATGTTATTTTATATTTAGTACTGACCTGAATAAGATATTTCGGTAACACTGTTTTACGGTTTCTTAACTAGTTGCTTATTAGCATGCATATTACTAGAATATTAACCATTTATTAGTACTAATTAAGCACATATTAATGCCTTATTCTACATGACCTTATTCTGCATCCCTAATCCTACCCAATACCTAAACTTAACAACTAGCTTACTAACTATTAATAAGCAGCAAATTAGGAATTTATTGAGGGAAAAAGTTAATAGTTAATAAGAGGGAGATAATAGTTAATAAGTGTTTCTTATTCTAAAGTGTCACTGATATTTCACATAAAAGATGTTTACATATAGTCCAAAGAGAAAATAATAGTTGAATTTATAAAAATTACCTTGTTCAAAAGTTTACATACACTTGATTCTTAGTACTGTGTTGTTATCTGAATGATCCACAGCTGTTTTTAATTCTGTTGAGTGATAGTTGTTCATGAGTCCCTTGTTTGTTCTGAACAGTTAAACCCCCTGCTTTTCTTCAGTAAAATCCATTAGGTACCACAAATTGTCTGGTTTTTTCAGCATTTCTGCATATTTGAACTCTTTACCATGACTATGATTTTAAGATCCATCTTCTCACACTGAGGACAACTGAGGGACTCATGTGCAACTATTACAGAAGGCTCAAACACTCACTGATGCTTCAGAAGGAAAAACAATGCATTAAGAACCAGGGGGTGAAAATTTTTGAACAGAATGAAGATGTGCACATCTTTCTAATTTTGCCGAAATATCGTATGTTTTAATTACGTACAACCCTTCTAGATGTTACATGTTTCCCAGAAGACAAAATAATTTCAATTTACCCTGATCTTCAAATTAAAAAAGTCCCTCAGTTATCCTCAGTGTGAAAAGATGGATCTCAAAATCATACAGTCATTGTTGGAATGGTCAGTACTAAATAACAAATAGCATGCATTTTGTATGATCCCTCTCATTTTTTTTTTCAAATAGTTAATATTTTGCAGATTCTAAAAGGTGTATGTAAACTTTTGACCTCAACTGTATATATTAAAATAGTACGGAAGCCTGTTTCCAGGACTGAATAGAAAATAAAAAATACAAATTTATTATAGTCACAATTCTAGTATTATGTGTTTTAAGTGCCACTTGATTTGATGTTTTGTATGCAATGCAGTGACATTCAGACATTTTCACTTCAGTGTCAAAAGTGTTCAGATACATTTTGTGGACCCTGTGTATTTGCATTGTCCTTGTCGCAGTGCATGTCTTTTTTTGTAGAACATCAGCAGCTTTGTTTTCTCATTCATCCTTTCTGCTCTTTACCATCTGCCTTTTCTTTTGTGTTTTCTGCTTATCTTGATTCTTTTTTTGGACCATTTGTCCTTCATGCTGTCTTTCTGTCTGTGTCCATCTTTTCCACTCCTGCCCTCTCTGACCCGTATCCATAGGTATACTTACACTTTGCTCCTCCCTCAGACGCTGTATTATCCAATCAAAGCTACCCAGTGCCAAGTCAGGCTGAGACAGACACCGCTGAAATCCCATGCACTGACGGCACGCTCAGCCAATCAGAACCCGACGACCAGCTCATCTCAGACGAAGTGCCACCACATGCCCAAGAACTCCAGCTTTCAGAAGGCGAGGGCGACAGGGCCACATGTGCGGTTCACAAACCAGACCGAAGGCCTTTGTGGAGCAAGGGAGACTCCTGCTACTACTCCACCTCCTACTCCGAGTCTGGCCTTTCCCCCGAGGACGAAGAAGAGGAGGATGGAAGAGATGTGGAGGAAGGGGAGGACAACGTCTTTCAGGAAGTCATCCGCTGGTACAGACACTGCCGAAGCATCTCCGATACCTCTGGAGCTGTGTCTTTTGATGAGGAAGAGGAGGAGGACGAAGAACAGGAAGAAGGTTTCAAACAGTGACGCTGTGCTCTCGCTCGCCCTTTTGTCTCGGTCCCTTTGTAGTAACCCTTCTGTGAAGTGTTTGTCCAGTCTGTTATGCATTCAGAGACAATGACTTGTTTTCCTTTCCATACTTTTGAAGGGATAGTTCATCTAGAAATGAAAATTCTGTCTTTGTTTTCGCTCCCTCTTGGCTATCGAAATCTGTTTGACTTTCTACTGTGGAACACAAATGATGTGAGGCAGAATCAGGGTTATAGTTAACAGTAACACTTTATTAGTTAACATTAACTAAGAATGGACAGTACTTCTACAGCGTTTATAATCTTAGTTAATGTTAATTTCAGCATTTACTAATGTATTATTTAACCATAATTTGTGAACTAACATGAACAAACAATGAACGACTGTATTTTTTATTAACCAACATTAACAAAGATTAATAAATAGTGTAATAAATGCATTGTTCGTGTTAGTTAAAACATTAACTAATGTTAACAAGTGACAACTAGTTAACCACAACTGGAGCTAAAGTTAAAACCATTTTTTTTTACTTGAAATAAAAATAAATATTAATTTGAATACTAATTTCTCATTTTAATTTAGTTGAAAAACGTAAAAACTATTAAAAATGTCAAAAACACAACAAAAGTATTAAAAATGAAAATAGAAAATATTAAATAAAAACTACAGTATAATAGTATCTCTTTGATGATACAATTCAAGCCAGTGTTATTTTAGTATCACTGACATACTATTATAATATTGTTAATATTTTAGATTTGATATTTTTTAGGTTTTATTTAGTTGTTTTTGTCATTTTTATGTTTTTGTTTAAATACATGTGCATTACTAAACTTCATGAAAATGAGATTTCTTGCCTTGGCAACTAGAAATAAAATACATATTTTTCAGACTTTATTTAATTTTTATCTATTTTATTATTTTAATGTAATCGTGGTTTTAGTTTTAGTTAATGATAATAACCCTGAAGCAAGCTGCTCTCTTCCTAACTGTGAAATTTTAGCCACAAAAAAGATCACTAGAACACTAAAAATATAGTGTATAAGTCACGTGGACCACTTATGATACTTACTGGTGCTTATTTAAAGTTTCACTTTCAATCATTCATTTTCATTTCAAGTATAAACTTCACTGTATAGAAAAGAGCAGCATGAACATTCATCAAAAAGATCAAGTAACTGTAGACAGGATTTCCATTTCTGAGAGAACTACCCCTCTCTATCCCTGCTCCCTCTTGATCTACATGTTCTTCGTTTAAAATGAGCGTTCAAGAAACTACAGTACTTTTTCCTCATCCAAGCGGCGAGTAGGATGATAGTGACATTATGACAGCAGTTTCCACGTGATGTTCATTACCTGCGCTCTCGGTGTATTCAGCAGCCTCACCGTTTGTCGCGTATCTGTGACGACACATCAAGAGACTGGAATATCCCTGTGAGGAACATGGTTTCAAACGTTTTCCTTTTGTGACTGTTCAAAAGTGACGTAATGCTCATAGTAAAATGTTGTTAAAACTTCAGGATCGTGGGTTTGCTGAGGGACAGAAAACCCCCCGTGGTTCATTTTGTTTGGGTTTAGATGTCACGCTGCAAGTGCTTGTGTGTCTCGGCTTGCTCCAGAAGGTGAAGGAGGTTTCTGCTTTGATGGAGCGTTGTAACTATGAATAGAATGTGCCTGTTATTATGATCACTGTGTGATGTATATTACCAAACTATGGAAGCCCATTTCTGACGCAAAAGATAAGCATGCTTTGGTAAATCATCATGACATCCAATGTTTTGAGTTATATTTATGGCAGTCATATTTATAAAATAAAACATCTAAATTATGACAGTCATACACAGAAATTATGACTTGCTACAGTGAAATGAATACATCATTTATGAGATGAAAAGTCAATTATGAGATTTGAGATGGCTGTCAAAATTGACATAAAAATAGAAAGTCATAATTATGACATCATTTATGAGATGAAAAGTAGAAATTAGACAAAAAGTAAATTTTTTGTCATATTTGATCTCATATTTTTGACTTTCTACATAATTATGTCTGTCAGAATTTTGACTTTTTATCTCATAATTCCGACTTTTTATCTCATAATTTCGACTTTTTATCTCATAATTTCGACTTTTTATATCACAATTATGTATGTCAGAATTTTGACTTTTTATCTCATAATTCCGACTTTTTATCTCATAGTTTCGACTTTTTATTTCATAGTTATGTCTGTTGGAATTTTGACTTTTTATCTCATAATTTCGATTTTTTATCTCATAGCTTCGACTTTTTATTTCATAGTTATGTCTGTTGGAATTTTGACTTTTTATCTCATAATTTCGATCTTTCATAATTATGTCTGTCAGAATTTTGACTTATAATTCTATCTCATAATTTCAACTTTTTATTTCACAATTATGTATGTCAGAATTTTGACTTTTTATCTCATAATTCTGACTTATCTCATAATTTCGACTTTTTCATAGTTATGTCTGTCGGAATTGTAACTTTTTATCTCAAATTACTTTTTATGTCATATTTTTCATTTCTTGATTATGTCTGTCTTATCTCATAATTCTAACTTTTTATCTCTTCATTTTGACTTTTTATTTCATAATTATGTCTGTTGGAGGTTTGGCTTTTTATCTCATAATTCTGACTTTTTAAAATCTCATTTCAACTTTTTATTTCAGAATTATTTCTGTTGAAATTTTTACTTTCTATCTCAATTATGTCTGTCAAAATTTTGGTTTATCTCATAATTCTGACTTTTTATCTCATAATTTCGATCTTTCATAATTATGTCTGTCAGAATTTTGACTTATAATTCTATCTCATAATTTCAACTTTTTATTTCACAATTATGTATGTCAGAATTTTGACTTTTTATCTCATAATTCTGACTTCTTATCTCATAATTTCGACTTTTTCATAGTTATGTCTGTCGGAATTGTAACTTTTTATCTCAAATTACTTTTTATGTCATATTTTTCATTTCTTGATTATGTCTGTCTTATCTCATAATTCTAACTTTTTATCTCTTCATTTTGACTTTTTATTTCATAATTATGTCTGTTGGAGGTTTGGCTTTTTATCTCATAATTCTGACTTTTTAAAATCTCATTTCAACTTTTTATTTCAGAATTATTTCTGTTGAAATTTTGACTTTCTATCTCAATTATGTCTGTCAAAATTTTGGTTTATCTCATAATTCTGACTTTTTATCTCATAATTTCGACTTTAAGTTTCATAATAGTATCTGTCGGAATTTTGACTTTTTTATCTAATAATTCTGACTTTATGTCATGATTTCGACTTAATTTATAATTATGTCTGTCGGAATTTCAACTTATAATTCTGACTTTTTATCTCATTTTTATTTCATAATTACGTCTGTCAGAATTTCAACTATTTATCTCAGAATTTCAGCTTACGCCATAATTTTTTTTACGTCATGATTGCTGCATGATTTTTTGTGGCATAAATGGACCTCCATACCAAACTGAGTGAGAATCCTTTACCATGTTTCTTTTTCTCCGTTCTGCCATCTTTTTCCTCCCTACCTGCACTTCAGTAGATGTTTGATTGGTGATTGGCTGCTGAATGAACAGGTTTTTGAAGCTACTAGTTAATACAACCTTGACATGCAGCTACAGTAAACCAGTAGACAGAAAGAATATGTTGCCTTTCCTAACTGCATTCATTCATTGCAGAAGCATGGGGAAGGGCAGTGTGAATTCATAACCCAACCACATTATGTCATCATTATTCTCAATATGGACCGGTAATGTCATGATGTTCATTGATGTGAATGTGTGAATCCCCCACAAAAAAGTTTTTTTTTTTTATTGTTTGTACAGAAAATGTCTGAGGTCAAATGTGAGAATTATGATTGCATTAAAGTTATGTGTATATTCATACGTTTCGCTGCGTCTTCTGCAAAGCTTAAATTGCAAAAACACATTTTGTCACAGTTTTTTGTCAGGTTTTCCAGTATAAATATTGTCCCTAAATCTAACAAAATTTATTTGAGGGTGTTTCTATATTCTACCATAAAACAAGACAAAATTAAAGCTGCAAGCAGCGTTGAAAGGGCCCTCACACCTGGGCTTAATGCCACCCGGTGGCCTTAGGAAAACAGAAAATGGTGAGCAATATGCAATAAAACTGGTAAATATAGGAGGGATATGTCAAAGTCTTTAAATATTTGTGCCAAACTTCCTGCCGCCAGATGGTGGCACTATGACTATAACTGAATATTGGCATGTAGGACTCTTGTCAGGCCGCCACGAACATACCCTTTAACTCAAGATCAAGGCCTTTTGAGTAGACTATCCAAATATGATGTTGATGTCATTAAATCTCTATGAGGAGTTTGTTACAGAGTAAAACATGGCACTTCCTGTTGCCAGCAGGTGGCACTATGACTGTAACTGAATATGGGCATGAGTATGTGTTCAGGACAGAACTCTTATCAAACGTGAAGTTTGTTACAGATCAGACATTGTATGCCTGAATTATAACAGCTTCCTGTTTCATGGCAAAACATCGAAGTTTGTCAGGCATCCTTTAACGAAAACTCAAGATCTTCGCAATTTAATGTCACAAAGGGCTTTAGATTACACTGACCAAATCTGATGTTTCTTTTGGAGGAATTTGTCTAAATACAACACCTGAAAATAGCAAAAACTACACGAAATTCAGAAAATTCAAAATAACAGATTTCATGGTGGGTTTTGGACTTCGTACCAAGGTTTTTGTAGATATTGTGTAATGTGTGTACTGAATTTTGTACATGTACGTGAAACATAGCTTGAGGGGCGCTATTGTGCCATTCATGCCAAATTTTCACCACTTTTGGCGCATGTGCAAATTTCATGAGTTTTCAAGCCACCTGAAAATAGCAAAAACAGCACAAAACTCCGAAAATTCAAAATAACAGACTTCCTGTTGGGTTTCGGATTTCGCACCGAGGGACTTTTTTGTAGATATTTGTGTGTTACATGTGTGTACTGAATTTTGTACATGTACGTAAAACATAGCTCAAGGGGCACTTTGTTAAAATTTTATAGGTGGCACTATTGAGCCATTTTTTCACACCCACTTCTGAAACCCATATCAGATGTAAATTTTCACCACTTTTGGCGTGTGTGCAAAATTTCATGAGTTTTCAAGCCACCTGAACATAGCAAAAACGGCACAAAACTCAGAAAATTCAAAATAACAGACTTCCTGTTGGGTTTCGGACTTCACACCGAGGGACTTTTTGTAGATATTTATGTGTTACATGTATGTAGTAAATTTTGTACATGTACGTGAAACATAGCTCAAGGGGCACTTTGTTAAAATTTTATAGGTGGCGCTGTTGAGCCATTTTGCCACACCCACTTCTGAAACCCATATCAGATGTAAATTTTCACCACTTTTGGCGTGTGTGCAAAATTTCATGAGTTTTCAAGCCACCTGAACATAGCAAAAACAGCACAAAACTCAGAAAATTCAAAATAACAGAATTCCTGTTGGGTTTCGGACTTCGCACCGAGGGACTTTTTTGTAGATATTTGTGTGTTACATGTGTGAACTGAATTTTGTACATGTACATAAAACATAGCTCAAGGGGCACTTTGTTAAAATTTTATAGGTGGCACTATTGAGCCATTTGTTCACACCCACTTTTGAAACTCATATCAGATGTAAATTTTCACCACTTTTGCAAAATTTAATGAGTTTTCGAGCCACCTGAAAATGGCAAAACAGTACAAAACTCAGAAAATTCAAAATAACAGAATTCCTGTTGGGTTTCGGACTTTGTACCAAGGGACTTTTTTGTAGATATTTGTGTTTTACATGCATGTACCGAATTTTGTACATGAACATAAAACATAGCTCGAGGGGCACTTTGTTAAAATTTTATAGGTGGCGCTGTTGAGCCATTTTGCCACACCCACTTCTGAAACCCATATCAGATGTAAATTTTCACCACTTTTGGCATATGTGCAAAATTTAATGAGTTTTCGAGCCACCTGAAAATGGCAAAACAGTACAAAACTCAGAAAATTAAAAATAACAGAATTCCTGTTGGGTTTCGGACTTTGTACCAAGGGACTTTTTTGTAGATATTTGTGTTTTACATGCATGTACCAAATTTTGTACATGAACATAAAACATAGCTCGAGGGGCACTTTGTTAAAATATTATAGGTGGCGCTGTTGAGCCATTTTGCCACACCCACTTCTGAAACCCTTATCAGATGTAAATTTTCACCACCTTTGGCATATGTGCAAAGTTTCATGAGTTTTCGAGCCACCTGAAAATGGAAAAAACGACACAAAACTCAGAAAATTCTAAATAAGAGACTTCCTGTTGGGTTTCTGACTTCGTACCCAGAGACAATGTTGTAGATGTTAGTGTGTTACATGTGTGTACCGAATTTTGTACATGTACGTGAAACATAGCTCGGGGGGCACTTTGTTAAAATTGTATAGGTGGCGCTATTGAGCCATTTTGCCACACCCACTTCTGAAACCCATATGAGATGTAAATTCTCACCACTTTTGGCATGTGTGCCAAGTTTCATGCATTTTCGAGCCACTTAACCCTCTGGGGTTCTTCGCCGAGCAGTCACACTCAGGGCCCTCACGGTCAAAAGTGACCGGAGCCCTGAAATCATTATTTCTTTTTTTTCAGTAAAATCAATCAAATGTATTTTTGTTCAATAATATTTTTTCTTTTTTTCTGTCGTGTTTTGACAGAATTTTATGATAATAATTAATATTTATGCAACAATTATGATCTATTTTTTCCCATTGAATATAGTAGAATTTTTTTAAATATATATAATTTTTATTCTTTTTTAATTAATGCTGTATTTTAGTTTAAAGTAGATACCTGGCCTATAGAAAATAATTTTTTGAAGTCAGATTTGTGCCATCTGGTGGCGTAGTGAGCATAATTACCAGGCAATATCCTATTTTAACCACTAGATGGATGTAATGCTCTCTATAGAAGGATTTGTGAATTCTAGTTGTTTTTGCACATATTTGCCAATGCCTTTTCAGGTTGTGGATTTTAATATATAAAATTAGATTATCAAAGACTATTTTTTTATTATTTGCCAAGTTTTTTGTTTGTTTGATTGGTTTAACTGGTAATTTGAAGCGCCAGTTTTACTTTATAATACAGTCAGACCAGAACATTGCATTAGAAAGAGAAACAATGGAAAGCATTTTGTTACCCATTGTTTTAATTATAACTTAATAAAAATGCAGTTCTTTCAGTCATACCATTTTTTTTATTTTGTAACCTTTTTATAATGAACATTTTGATTTAAATATTTTTTTTGTAAAATTCAATAAACAATAACTCTTATTTAGCACAGCAATTATGAACAGCAACAGCATGGGCAACAAAATAACAGCAAAAGTATAATTATCAAACATTAAATGGAAAATAGAGAAATAAAAATATTTTAAATATCATCCTAACCCTATTTACATATTATGTGCATTCTTTTTTTACATATTCAATGAACAGTACCTCTTATTCAAAAGGCAACAGCAATTATGAACATAAATCTAAAATAACAGCAAAAGTATAACAATTGTCAAACAGTAAATAAAAAAATAGAGGAAAAAAAAGTTTGTTTTAAATATCATCCTAACTATAATTACATATTATTTACATACTAATTGTGATTACAGATCAGGTTGTGACAAATCACAACATAGTGTCTCCATATAGCACTTTGAGCAAATGATGCTTGTTTTGAAATCTTTTTTCCGTGTGTGTGTGTGTGTGTGTGTGTGTGTGTGTGTGTGTGTGTGTGTGTGTGTGTGTGTGTGTGACATGGTGTATGACTTTTGCATTTTGGATCCAATGTCTCCCTTTTATTTGATTCATAGTCTCACATTTCTCTGTTACAGTCTCATCAATCTCATATTTCCCTGTGTGTGTGTGTGTGTGTGTGTGTGTGTGTGTGTGTGTGTGTGTGTGTGTGTGTGTGTGTGTGTGTCTGTGTGTCTATTTTGGAACTCTGATGGCTTACAGTCTTATGCTTTAATTGCTGTGTGCTTTATTTCTTACATTGATTGCTTCTATTTCACACATTTCCCAAAATTAGCTTTTGAAATGACACACGTTCATTTGTGTGTGCGTGTGTTTGTGTGTGTATAAGTGTGTGTGTGTGTGAGTGTATTGTAGTGTTTTGCACTCTTGATGTTTTAGAGAGTCACCCCTTCACAGTTGTGTGCTTTTTTTCTGGATTGTGGCTGATTTGTAGATTGTATGCACAAAAAAACTCTGTATTTTCATATTTTTGCCAATTTCCCATTCATTTCCTATGGCCGGTCATTTTGACCCGAAGACCCTGAGTGTGACTATTTTTTTTACGACCACTTAGACTTTTCCAATCCTGTCCCCAATTTTTTTGTGTGTTCATATACCAAATACCATAAAAGTCACCAGGTTTCATACCATTCCGATGAAGCTACGATTTTTAAAAATTTTTTATTTAAAAAATTCCGGTCAAAAGTGACCGAAGAACCCCAGTATTTCCCACAAAAAATGAGCTGCAAAAAACAGAAAGCTTTAAAGTTGAAATTTAATATTTACTGATGTACAAAACAATTTCATGTTTTCTGAAAAATAATGGTAACAGCTGATTCAATATGCTTATCTCTATATGTACAGGGTATGTGAGTAGAGTTCATATACATACTGCGTTACCCTGTATTCTGTACAAGCAAATGATTTATAAAAACCATTTACGGATATGGGAGCAGACTTATTGCTTAACTCTACACTGAATGTGCGGCATATTAGCAGACACTTTACACACCGTGGGCTTGACTTAAACTGCACAAGCGGCAAACAGAGACAAAACATGACACAACATATCTAAAGATCTAAAGTTATTCCTGTCCCACGTCAGGATTGGGTTTCATAACAAATGTTAATAAAACAGCTGATTAGTGCAGCCGGATGAATGGCAAGGAAACATTTCGCTCTTGTGGCTGGCAGAACCCATAGCAGGCGTTTCTGAGCGAATGAGAAAAGGCTGTGTCAGGAAGTCATTGTCATGGTTATGGTTTTGGTCCACTTGCCTTGATCCGTTTAAATCAAACCCGTAGCCTACTATTTCTGCAGTGCACAAGAAAAAGAAACGTAACTCATTCTCTGCTTAGTTCTGCTTAGGCTGTGTCTGGGATAGTTGTGCTGTTCTTGACCATACTGCATAGCGTTGTTCAGCCACAGTTTTGATGCAAACATTAAATGAACATTACATCATTCTCAGGCTGCAACTAGTGAAAACTCCACTGCCGAGGTCCGGTAAACACTTTGAAAATGAAATCTCAAGGCATTTAAAAATACTTTGCTTCAGTTCATTCTCGATGATTATTGCAAACAGTTTCAAAATAATATGCACTGTAGAAACAGAGCCAGTGTTCAGTAAAATAAAGCTTTTTGGCAAGCAGTAATTCTAATACGACATTCTTGCACAGTTGACAGCTCGAAATCAAATGTAAAAAGCTCTGCGCATATGTAAAACAATTCAGATCGCAGGTACACAGAATATCCATCATTTTAATACTTTGATGATTGCTGGATGAGATCTGCACAGTGACCACAAACTCCCTGCAATGGTATTTATACAAAGGCTGGTTCTAACACAGTCAAAAACTCAATCTACGCTGCCGTCCAAGTCTGTGTTGTGAACGTGCGGAAAGTATTGCGTTCTGGATTTCTGACCATATCTGGCCTTGAATAAAGAGCAAAAGGCCATGTAAGTAAACCTGATGAAGTAACATGAAACAGGCCTGTGCAGTCTTTGTATTTAAGCTGGCTGCAAAGCAATATGATGCGTATTGTTTATGCGCATGTGTGAGCATGCAAATGATTGCATCGGGGTTCATGCATATAATTAAGAATTTAAGAGGCTCCGTTTCTCCACTTGGAGTCTCTCTGGGTATTTCGAGCTTTAATACATTTTAAATGGCCAGGCAGCTATGCTACACACTGGTCCTGATAGAGATCTGCGCATGCTTAACGTGCCTACATAATGCGGGATATCATTACTCGTAATTACAGGCAACACCATCCAAACCGTGTGCTCAACGATGCTTTGTTAAAGGAGTTGTTTTTTCTGATGCTGTCAGTATGGAAAACGCCTGTGTATTGCTGTGTTTTGTTTGAATGGTAATTACAATGTGCTTTAAAACTACCCTGGTTGGAAACTCCTCTATATGAGTCGCTGTTGGTTTTGTAAGGGAGAGCGGGGTAAGATGTGCCACCCCTGTAATTTAGCAAAATAGATGTTTTTGTCACATGATGTTGTTTTAGGTCCACTGTGTTCAGCTGCCTGTGATTCACATAAGCAATTGTAAGCGCATGCCAAAGTACATTTTCTGCATGGCAGGTCAAATGAGTTTGAAGTCATACGTTTTTTCCATGTTCGAAAAATATTTATCACACATTTGTACACTGTGAATCGCCAGTGTATAAAACGAAAGTTGATATCAATAATTAAATCACATCATGAATAAATAAAATCATTTAGCAATGAATATGTTGTTTTCCCCAACATTTTAGCTTTTGGGTGAAGTGTGTGCTTAAGAGTAAAATGTGCCAGCGGCAAATAGCGAGGATTAGTTTTGCATCCAAATGCACCAAAAACAAAAAACAAATGTAACCCTGGACCACAAAACCATTCATAAGGGTACTTTTTTTTTAATTGAGTAAATAAGCTTTCCATTGATTTATGTGACCTTGGATCACAAAACCAGTCATAAGGTTACATTTTCTGAATTGATTTATATATCTGAAAGCTTTATAAATAAGCATAAATAAGCTTTCCACTGATGTATTGTTAGGATTGGACAATATTTGGCCAAGATACAACCGGAATCTGATTGTGATTTTGGCATAATTGCAAAATCTACAATCGATAATCTTGACCCATACAATGTATTTTTGGCTATTGCTACAAATATACCCATGCTACTTATTACTGGTTTTGTTGTCCAGATTCACATATGGTTTGTTAGGATAGGACAATTTTAGATACAACTATTTGAAAATCTGTAATAAAAAAAATCGAAATATTGCGAAAAAAAAACCTTTTAAGTTTAAATTAAGTTGTTACAAATGCATATGAATCAAAATTAAGTTTTGAGATATTTATGGTAGGAAATTTACAAAATATCTTCATGGAACACAATCTTTACTTAATATCCTAATGTTTTTTTCGCATGAATTAAAAATCAATCATTTTGATCCATACAATGTATTTTTGGCTATTGCTACAAATATTGTTTTGTGGTCCATGGTCACAAATACTCATGTCATAAATGTTGTTACACTACGTGCTAATACACTGATTCTTTTTGTTGGTTAATGAAAATGTGAATAATGTGCAGGAAAATAAAACTTTCGAATAAGATTCGGGTTCGTTAAAAATTCATATTTTACCTGAAATATATAGTTTAAATATTTCTCAATGGCTCATCATTCAGCTTAGTTGTGTCACTCAGCCATTTTTCCTAAAAAGGTTGTTTTTCTGTATTCCTATGTATTGTGAAATATAATCAGGCATATTCATTTCCCTGATTACTCATTTCTTTCCTAGCTGACAACTTAAGTAAAAAGCGGCACAGTTTACCCCACTCTCCCATTCGTACTCCTGCCTTTCCACGACTCTCGTCCCTGTGTCCTTCCTGTCTTTCGCTCATTTTGCATCATGTTCTTGTTCTCTCAATGTCTTCTGTGTCCTCTTTTGCCCACCCGTTCCCTTTCTTTCCCCCGCTCTCTCCCTCCGTGTTTCCTTGCAGTGTGGGTTATTAAGAGCTATTTTTAGAGCAAAATTGTAGTTTGGCTCTCAGAGACAATTTTATTTGGATTTAAAGTGTCGGCACCAGATGGGTGCGTTGGCTAGGTGCAGCTGAGTCACTCTCGCACACACACTCTGTCGCTTGCGCAAAGACCAAGAAACACACACACAAATGCGCCGTGAAGCCACAAATCAACGAACAAACACGTGACATCATTAAACATAAACTTCTTTGAATGAATCTCATCAACATAAATCAACAGAGAAGTGCGCTATGAAGCCACAAATCAACAAACACTCAAATTTATGACAAATACACAAGTACAAACAGACGATCGCTCGTGAGCCCATCGTCTAACACACTCGAAGCCACACGGCACACATACAAACACACACGGCGTGTTTCGTGTCAAGGCAGGACCAGCGATTAGGGTTGGATTGATTAGTAAGGAGCAGAGAGTGTGCTTCACTGCTTAAAGACTTCCTCCAGGTTCTCCTCAACCTGACTTCACAATCCCGCTTATGGTGTAAATGGAGTGTGCGTTACCAACCGCAAACAGCTGTCATTTCGGCTGACCCTCTGATGGCGAGGGGCTTCCCTCACTCACCACTTCCTCAATCGGAGCTGGGCACTGCTCACTGGTGGCCTCCGAGCCTCCGTCCTCCAGAGGGGGGGCACAGTCACAGGGGAGCTGCGGTAGGTGCTCCTCTTGGGGCGTGGCGTCGGTGTAGGGCAGCTCTGATTGGTCATCTGTGTGTAATGGGCTGTTCTGACTGGACAGCTCTGTGCACTCGGTCTCGTTCACCAGGCTGCCCTCGGACGGCTGCTCTGTTTGATCATCCAGGTCGGGGAGGTTAGGTTCCCGTGGCAATGACAGGCTCTTGTGACGACTCCAGAGCTTGTGGAGCTCGGTGACCTCTGAGACGCTGCTGCTGTTGCCGCTGTCGCGGAAGCTGGCCAGCGGGGGACGAACTTTCACTCCGGTCACGGTTACAGATCCCTCGATGGCCTTACGCAACTGTAAACAGAATTTTTTTTGAAATGTGTTTTTTTTTTGTTATAAAGAGGAGCTAGTAAAACAATACAATGACGCACCTCCTTTAGAGAGACCACTCCAACTAGACGTCCAGTGCTGGTGACATAGGTATGATCCAGGCCAAGTAGTGAGAAAATGGTGTGTGTCTAAACAAAAGATACAAGGACTGACATTTATTCTTCATTAAAGGACGACAGTGATAATAAAACGGGCCTGTGCGTTTTGGTCACACTTCAGTTTAGAAACATATTCTCACTACTAATTATGACTTTTGCCTTAATAAACTGCCAATTTGTGACCCTGGACCACAAAACCAGTCATAAGGTTAAATTTGACAAAACTGAGATGTATACAACATATGAAAGCTCAATAAATAAGCTTTCTATTGATGTAAAGTTTGTTAGGATAGGACAATATTTGGCTGAGATTCATCTATTTGAAAATCTGGAATCTGAGGGTGCAAAAAAATCAAAATACTGAGAAAATCACCTTTAAATTGTCCAAATTAAGTTCTTAACAATGCATATTACTAATCAAAAATTACATTTTGATATATTTATCATAGGAATTTTACAAGAAATCTTCATGGAACATGATCTTTACTTAATTTCCTAATGATTTTTGGCATAAAAGAAAAATCAATAATTTTGACCCATACAATGTATTTTTGGCTATTGCTACAAATATACCCCAGCGACTTAAGACTGGTTTTGTTGTCCAGGGTCACATTTGCTCTTTAATAATAGAAGTTAGTTGTTAAGTTTAGGTATGGGTAGAATCAGGTAATCTAAAATATGGTCATGCAGAATAAGTGTATGTATATTACACATCTAAAAAACGCTTGGTTATTTTTAATTTTTTTATGTTTTTACCCAGGTGCTGGGTATTTTTTCTGTTATTTAAAAATGCTAATACAGATAAGAGTAATACATCTTTCGAATCTGTAAAGACTCTAGGTTTATTTGTGTGTGCTCACAATAACAACAACGCAGAATGCATTGTGTTTTTGTAAAATAAAGAAAGCAAACAGGATACGCTTTTTGCCTTTAGGTCTATGAGAACTTGAGCAAAAAACTCCAAAACTCTGTGTATACTAGGGCTGCACGATTATGAGAAAAATCATAATTGTCGATTATTCCCTTTGAAATTGTAATCGCGATTATTAATTACGATTATTACAATTTACATTGATGTTTTAAATAGATTTATACCGTTGATTGAAGCAACTGCATGTCATAATTTTATATGCAAATAAAAATCAAGCTGAAAACACTCTTCCTGAAAAACTTCTATTGCTTTTCTCGTTGTCACAAATGTCAACGATACATTGGTTTGTTTTCTTTAAATAAAAAAAAGTAAAAATATGCAATATGCATAGGGATATGCCAGTATCAATTTTCATGTTGCAATTAATTGATAATGCTTTTATCATGGTATATGGAATTATCACTATATTGAAATTTATTTGCAAAAAAGTGGTGTCATAATACTGTATAACAGGTTAAATAACTATTTTCATATATCAAAAATAACTGAACATTTAAATACAATTAAGCAAAACACAAAAACCGTATAAAGGTTAAAAAAAATTACACTGAATAAAGTGCAAAAGAATTCTAAAGAGCAATATGTATCACTTTACAGTAAGATAGTTAACCCTAGTTAATGCATTAATATTCAGAATGAGCAACAGCTATATTTGCTACACAAGTTATTAATTATCATAATTATTTATTATTTATTTTTTGTTAAAAAATACAACTCTTAGTTCATGTTAGCTCATTAAATAACACAGTTGCATGAAAAATATATCTATGCTTTCAAATGAACCAATTCAAATGGAAAACAATGGAGATGAAGAGTCAGTGCCACGAAATTCATCCCTTAAGCCGACAACAAAGAAAACACTGGTTTAACAATAAATTATTAAAAAGTTAATGCAGCCTCCTTAGTGTTTTCCTTGACACATTCACAATCATTACTTCTGCCAGTGTCTGTGGCAAGCTTTATGCATGCGCTTGATCACTTATTAGGCTATGTAGGCTCATTATTATGATTTAAATGGCTTATTATTAAATGTGCAATTAGTCAACTAATGCTTAAAATGAACCACTACTAGACGACCAGCAAATCTTTAGTCGAGGGCAACCCTACTTGTTACATTTGTCAATGGTCATTTGGTGTTCTGTCCCGAGAGAAAACTTGACTGACAGGAATCTTCCTGAATGAAATTAAGGTTTATATTACATTGTAATACTATTACCTGTCAAATTATTACACTATAAATAGTAAAAAGGTATGTAGGCTAATTTCTTTATTTATTTTTGTTTAAATGTACATTGCAACTAATGTCTGCTTGGCATGCTAGCCTTCTACAAACAAAGCATTCACATTCAAAGCGAATGATGCGCCAGCACCACTGTGGAAGTTTCAACTCCAGCCAAACGAATACATGGCCAGGGCTGAAACACGACAAAACATTGCTGTCTGTCACGTGTAACAAAGTTTAATCTAGTGTGCTAGCAATGCAGTGGTCACGCTATGCGTTTGACGGGTTGACAGACAAGATGGCACATAAAATATGTCCTTACTGCAGCGCTCTATGCTTGGCAGATACAGCAGATCTTTTACCTTATGCAAAGATGTCCGTTCCACCAGCTGAAAGGGGGCAGGGTCTATTTTACAGTTGTTGAAATTAACAGGCTCATCCAACTGTTGCTCCTCCCACTCTGCTATCTGAAAAAAAAAATAATAATAATAATTTTTAAATAGTTCACCCAAAAATTAAAATTGGAGTCATATTAAAAAATGTGCTGGCTTTTCTAAGCTTTATAAATTATGCATTTGTGTAAAAAAAATATATCCATATTTAAAAAAATGTGTAAAAATATTTTTACACAAATGCATTGATTAATTTCAAAAGGCCATTATTAAACCCGCAGAGCCACGTGGAGTACTTTTTATGATGGATGGATGGATGGATGCTCTCAATTGCACTCCATAACCTCAACACCCATTCACTGCCATTATAAAGCTTGAAAGAGCCAGGACATTTTTTAATATAACTCCGGTTGTAATCGCCTGAAAGAAGAAAATCATACACACCTAGGATGGCTTTAGGGTGAGTAAATCAGGGTTATTTTCATTTTTGGGTGAACTATCCCTTTAAAAATGTAAAAGTATTAAAAGTTCAAAAAACAATATATATTATGTAAATTGAGAAATGATAATTATTAAGGTTTTATACTATTTGTACAAGATTATATATATTATATCTTGTCCATACGTAGTCCAT
This sequence comes from Garra rufa, assembly GCF_049309525.1. NCBI lineage: Eukaryota > Metazoa > Chordata > Actinopteri > Cypriniformes > Cyprinidae > Garra > Garra rufa. Next base: position 32,969,228 of record NC_133370.1, read on the forward strand.
CAATTGCATCATTCGTTTCAAACCTGTATGACTTTCTTTTAGTGGAACACAAAAGATGTTTATAGCAGAATATTATGATCTTCTTCATTAAATAACAGTAAGTAGCGACTGTCACACTATGTCAAGTGTGATTTTCAAGGTCAAAGTCTCAGTGATTAATGTGTTAAATTTCAGTATGTTCCTCATAAAAGCTATCAGTTATATGGAAGACAACAGTGTGAGGCTGTAAAAACTCTTCAGAAGAAAGTAAGTCAGGTTTTACGAGTAAATGATGACAGCATTATGATCTTTGAATGACCTGAGAAGCTGCAGAATTAGCTTTGTTACACAGTGTCCTAAACAGGGTTAGTTCACCCAAAAATGAAAATTAGCCCATTATTTACTCACCCTCCAAGGCATCCTAGGTGAATATGACTTTTTTTTTTTTTTCAGATGAATGCAATCAGAGTTATATTAAAAATTGTTCTGGCTCCTCCTAGCTTTATAATGGCAATGGGTGTTTTTTTTTTTTTTTTTTTTCAACAGTCCAAAACAAGTCCAATAAAGTGCATCCCTCCAAAATAAAAAGTGCCTCACACAGCTCCGGGGAGTGAATAAAGGCCTCCTGTAGCGAATCAATGTGTTTTTGTAAGAAAATGTTCATATTTAAAACATAATAATCACTTTTCTCTATCTTGCGCTAACAGTTGTACACGAAAACCGCTCCAGGCAGATGACGTAGGACGTCAGAGTTGCACATAGGCTCAGAATTGACGAATGCGGAAGCGCAGAGAAGAAAGCAAAACAAAAAAACGAATTAGAAGTACAAAACAAGTATCTGTAAAGAAAAATGTTGGAGGATTTCGATATAAACCAAGAGGAGACTGGTTTTCCTTTGCTAAAGAAAGGAAACTTTGCTTCCTTTTCTCCTGTAAACAAATGTTGTTTTTCGCGATTTTTGCACTTTTATTATGGATGGATGCACTTCATTGGATTTGTTTTGGACTGTTGAAGAGAAACACCCGCCCAGTGGCATTAACTAACCCTTTAAGTGACAAGTGATAAAGCATAAGCAACAAGACATTTTGACATTGAACTTCAATGGAAGCAAGAACATCTGACCTGATCTGATCATGATTAAAGGGATGGTTCGGAGTAGAATTGACTTCATTGCTATGCACTCCGAAGCCCATGTAAATACCCCATCCAAAGTTTTTTTTTTTACCTTAGTCAAACATTTATGGAGATATTAGAGTTTTTCGAATTGCTTGTTACAGGAGTGAATGGTACATGTGATGTATCTCGTAAATTGCACCACTAAACGTGCAAGTAATCTTACCAAACTTGTACAGTTGTGTAAATAGGTTATGTACTCACAAAACGCTGCATCGGAACATTTGTAAGTCCACCATGAGTGTTTTTAAAACACGTTTTAGCCGATCCCTACTAGTCTCAAAAACTACAAATGTCGGCACGTCGACGTCACTTCCCTGGTTTGAAAAAAGCACGTAAAAGTCCTCCTACAAGTTGACATGCACACAGATGTAGTAGGAGGACTTTTACGTGCTTTTTTCAAACCAGGGAAGTGACGTCGACTTGTAGTTTCTGAGACTAGTAGTTCTCGGGTAAAACGTGTTTTTAAAACACTCATGGTGGACTTACAAATGTTCTGATGCAGCGTTTTGTGAGTACATAACCTATTTACACTACTGTACAAGTTTGGTAAGATTACTTGCACGTTTAGTGGTGCAATTTACGAGATACATCACATGTACCATTCACTCCTGTAACAAGCAATTCGAAAAACTCTAATATCTCCATAAATGTTCGACTAAGGTAAAAAAAACTTCGGATGGGGTATTTAGATGGGCTTCGGAGTGCATAGCAATGAAGTCAATTCTACTCCGAACCATCCCTTTAATGTCACAGGTTTACTTCTAAAGACTTCGGAGTTCTGAAATTGTTGCTTTCCGAGTTTAAATAAAAATTAGAATCCCAGAATCAAACTTGTAAATCCTTCTGTATAATCTAGAACACCCTTAGGTTACATTGAAATTATAAAACAACAAACCTCAGAATGTGTGACTCACTACATGCATCATGATACAATTACAACAGAATTTAGGGGTAAGTATAGTATTTAATTTTATACCTCTGCTGTTGACATGTCATCCTCTACATCAGGGGTATCCTGAAAACATTAAGTCGAGAATTAGACACAGAAATGCACAAATGTCTCTTTCATACATTCTTGTTCTCACAAACAGTCATGCAATTCACTCAGTTCACAAGACAAGCTACACATACTAATGTAATCTACCGAAGCGGCTCAAGCTTTACTAAACATTAGCAAGCTTAAGCAATACATTAAACGCAGCCCAGGGGAGGGTGAGGTAGATTGGATGCTATTACCAAGGCAATAAAGAACTAAGACAGGGAATAGCTTTTCAAAAGGTTTTTAATTTGATTGGAGAGTTTAAGGCTCAGTTCAAAATTGGACTTGAATCAACTTTGGAAAGCTTTGTTCAAAAGAAAACGGGTCCAACTGCAACATCCCCTGACGTTCGCCTGTAGGTTTGCAAACATTTGGGGCCTGTTCTGAATCTTGACAACCGCAAAAACCAAACCATGCGTCACACAAACGCACTCATCCCATGAGAGATAAATATACTCTTCATAACATGGCATGAATCATCTCATGAGTCAGCTTGTTCCCTGTTCCCTAGAGGGGAAGTACTAAGCTGGAGGAGAGTATCAATACAGCACGCAGGCAGAACGCAATAAGGCCTCTGAGCAAAGGCCCTATTGGCTGTGCCGCTGCCACCCCCGATGATGAGTGTTTGTGGGCGAGAGGAACGAGTCCCTGCGGCTGCGTTCTTACCGCCATGGGTATCTTCACACGCTTGGGCCTCCTGCTCCTCTTAGGAGCCATGGGGCCAGCATTGCTCTTCCAGACAGAACAGATAGAAAAGGGAGGAGCATAAAGCGTTAATGTAACTCTAACGCAACGCTCCCTCAACAGCTGCACCTTCAACATTGACTATTATCAAGGGACACTGTTAGAGCCATCGTTCCTCCGAAAAGAAAGGCAGAAAGGGGTGTGGAACAAATTAATATAGCAGCCGAAATCCCATGTTAATGCCAGGCTGACAGAACGCTCACTTTGCGCTGGTCAACAGATGTCGCTTGATAAGAGAAGTCCTGTGGGAGTCTACTTGAACATGAGGTGAAACTCCAGAAACACAGATTAAGGCTTTGTTCACACTGGACTTGAATACTATTTATTTTTAATAAATCTGGGACTGGATTTGTGAAACATTCCTAAGAACTTACAGAACAAAAATGTACAGATAATGTACTTGTCATCCAAGATGTTTATGCCTTTTTTCTTCAGTCGTGAAGAAATTGTGTTTTTGGAGGAAAATATTTAAGGATTTCTCTCCATATAATGGACTTCTATGGGCCCCTTCCCAAATGCAGTTTAAATGCAGCTTTAAAAGACTCTAAACAATCCCATTTGACCTTCTTTGCATGCTCACTTTGTAAACACTGGGGCGTTACCTCTGCAGTGATGTAGGATGATTTTAAAGTTGGAGGAGAAAATGAGATGGGAGTTTTTCAACATACCCTAACTGTATTGAAACAGAATACATAGAGTTTATGCAGATCTATAAAAGACAAGCATTTGAAGTTAAAAAGTGTATAAATTGTAAACTGTTTTAGAAAATAACTGATCGTTTCGCTGAGTAAGACCCTTCTTCCTTGGCTGGGATTGTTTGGAGCACTTTAAAGCTGCATTTAAACTACATTTTGGAAATTCAAACTCGGGGGCACCATAGAAGTGTATTATATGGAGTGAATCCTGAAATGTTTTCCTCAAAAAAATTCATTTCTTTACAACTTAAGAAAGAAAGACAAGGGGGTAAGTACATTATCTATAATTTTTGTTCATTAAGTGAACCACTCCTTTAACTGCTGTTTTTAACAATATTTTGTATTCCCAAAATCATTTTCTTGTCTGTATTAGATCATTTTAATGACAAAATTTAGAATAAATTTTTGAAAGTTTCTTAACTTCTTCCTTAAGAAGGTTTTTTTGTGAATCCAGCCCCGGTCTGTATTTAAAACCAATTATAAAAATCGGATCCATTCAGCATTCAATAGTAAACTGCACATGATTGCAACGAGTGAATTCAGATATTCTGCAGCAATTGTTGAATAAAAATACAGTGCCCTCCACTAATATTGGCACCCTTGATAAATAAAAGCAAAGGTGGCTGTGAATAAATCTGCATTGTTTAAACTTTTCATTGCCGTTTTGAAATGTTTTTCTCTAGTTCATGTTGGCCATGATTAATTGCACCCAACTATTGCAACGTCCTTTACTCAAAATAACAGCTCTGAGTTTTCTCCTTTAATGCCTGAAGAGTTTGGAGAACACCTGACAGGAGATCAGAGACCATTCCTTCATACAGAAACTCTTCAGATCCTTCAGTTTCCCAGTTCCAAGCTGGTGCTTCTTCTATTCAGTTTACCTCATGCATTTTATATAGGCTGAGGTCAGGGAACTGGGGCTGCCGTGGAAAAAGCTTTATTTTGTGCTCAGTGACACATTTTTGTGTAGATTTTGATGATTTTTTTGGATCATTGTCCTGATGGAAGATCCAACCACAGCTCATTATAGAATTTCTAACAGATGCAGTCAGATTTAGATTTTTTATCCATTGGTATTTCATAGAATCCATGATGCCATGTATCTGAACAAGATGTCCAGAGTTCAGAAAAATAAGCCCACAACATTAAAGATCCAGCAGTATATTTAACCTTAGGCATGGGCTACTTTTTTTTCCCTGTTTGTACCAAACCCATCTGGTGGGTTTGCTGCCAAAAGGCTCTTTTTTTAGTTTCATCTGACCATTGATGCCAGTCTTGTTTGAAATTCAAGTAGTGTCTGACAACTGAATGTGCTGGAGTTTGTTTTTGGATGAGCGAGGAGGATTTTTCTTAAAACCCTTCAAAACAACATGTGGTGACGTTTGATTTTTTTTTTAAGGCTAAGACCCCAATACTCAACTAATCTCTCCAATTCTCCTGCTGTGATCCTTGGAGAGTCTTTGGACACTTAAACTCTCATCCTTACTGTGTATTATGATGATATAGGCACACATCCTTTTCCAGTCAGATTTGTAAAATCTTTAGTTAATTGGAAATTCTTAATTATTTGTCCTAATGGTGGAAATTGGGATATTTTTTACAGCCATTTTGTTAAGCCCAACAATCTTTTTAAACATCAAAACTATATTCTTTGGTTTTACTCCTTGTAATGGATAATTAAGAGAATTTGCCCTTTGTGTTCGTCATACTTATAATCATGTGGAACAGGAAGTCATGGCTAGACAATTTGACACTTTTAGTCACCCTGGTGATCTAAACAAAATGTGAATGTGAATATACTTCAGAGATATTTTACTTAAAAAGCATTTCTAGGGGTGCCAATAATTGTGGCCAACATGCATTAGAGAAAAACATCTATTTCATAATGTGAGTTTCCTCTATTTTCAATTGTTCTACTTCAATGAAAGGTTAGAATTTTGTGAATTGCAGATGTATTTTTCATAGACACCTTTGCTCATATTTACCAAGTGGAGAGCACTGTACATGAAATCTGATTTGACAGATCAGGCTGAAATCAAACTGATTTTCTATCCACATATTTACGTAATTTGAATTACATTTGTCAAAAATGTTTAAAATGGTCGAATACGTCAAAAGATACTGCCTGTCTGAACAAAGCCTGAGACAAGCACTGAAACATTAAAAGAGTAACAAACAAGATGTTTAGAATAATTGTTAGGCAGATGGTTCCTCTTGTGTCTCCCGTCCCATATTCAGTCTCTGTGCACCTGTAAAATCTACAGCTACATAAGTGCCGCATATCACCTACGAACCCTAGAGAGCCATCGTACCTCTACTAGCTCCTTCACAGGTTCCCCAGAAGAGAGGTTTGGAGAGCCTGCAGAAGAGGAGTGATTAGATTAGCACAAGATGGGTGCGTACCAGGGGGTCGCAGACAGTTCGCAACACGACATACATGAGTAGGAGTTGAAATGTGTGAGTAAGTGTTATATACACACTGTTCAGTGACTCTGTGTTGCTGATTGCAGACACCGTCTTCAGAGCGGACTTGAGGGGGATCTGGGAGTTAGTCAGTGTGGGGCTGTAGGAGGACTCTTCAGTGGAGATCTGGAGAAAAACACTCTGTTAGATCCACTTATAAGTAAGTTTGATTACTAACACAGGCTTCGCATACTCCCAGCTGTATTACTGAACTCAGAGATGACAGCCTGCCAGGAAGGAATTCTTTGGGATGAAAAGGAAAGCATGAAAAAAACACCTGACGGCGATTTGACAATCCTTCATTCTTCTTGAGGAATACAGACAACTGGGAAACACAGACTCCAGAAACAATGTTAGATGAACAATGGACATAATTAAAAAATACTATTATTAAACTTAATACTATTACTACTTAATACTATATGTTGTTACATGAATGATCCACAGCTGTGGTTTTCTTGTTTAGTGATAGTTGTTCATGAGTCCCTTGTTTGTCCTAAACATTTAAACTGCCCATTCTCCTTCAGATTTGCCCACAAATTCTTTGGCTTTTCAGCACTTTTGTGTATTTGAACCATTTCCAACAATGACTGTATGATTTTGAGATCCATCTTTTTCACCCTGAGGACAACTGAGGAACTCATATGCAACTATTACACAAGGTATAAATGCTTCAGGTTTGATGTTTCAGAGTGAAACACGATGTATTAAGAGCCAGGGGTGTAAACTTTTGATCAGAATGAAGATGTGTACATTTTTCTTTTTTTGTCTAAATATATTTTTTTTCACTTAGTACTGCCACATCAGAAGCTACAGAAGATACTTACATGTTTCCCAAAAGACAAAATAAGTTAAATTTAAGCTGATTACAAAAGTTTTGTTTCCTTCTAAAGCATCAGTGAGCAGAAAAATTGACCTTAAAAAACAGGGTGAAGTAGTGACCCCAAACTTTTGAATGGTAGTCTATGTCTGATTCATCTCTAGAATGATCATATAAAATTATACTTTCATTCCTGTGTTGTAATTAACACTAGTGTCTTTTCTCTGAGGTTCATACCAGGAAACGTACGCCACGGCCAGGTGTACTCCTGGGTGGAGAGTCTTGGGAAAAGGTTGGCACATGGGTGCCATTGTCCTGAGCACGTTCTCTTAAGTACTCCAGCCTGCGAGCTCTGCCGAGCTGCTGTGACAGCAGGGACTGCAGCTGGGAGCGCTCTATAGAGCCCAGCAGGATCATGGACTCTGGAGCCAGTTGGGGACACAGGCAAGGGAGACAGCAGAGAGACCAGAAAGAGAGGGAAAGAGAGAGAAAGAGAGAAGTGAGAGAGACACAGCAGGATAGCTGGAGGAATGGGGGATAGCAAAGGGAAATGGTGGGAGGGCGGGAAAGGAGATGGAGAAGGTAAAGAATGTGTCTGTCACAGGGTATGACGTGGAATTGTGGGATTACATTTCCAAGTCTGAGCTTTCATTTGGGAACATCAAGAAAATGTCTGGAAAAGAAACTGTACTAAAATCAGTAAAACATCAAAAAGTACGTGCTTATCTTTCTTTTTAATACACTGTTCATTTTAAGCATAATACAAACACCTAAACTTTCTTATAATTTATTTAGAATCTCATTTACTTACTTTAAGAAATTGTTTTTGAGGAAAATATTTCAGGATTTCTCTCCATATAGTGAACTATGGTGTAACGTTTAAACTTTCAAAATGCAGTTATAATGCAGCTTCAAAGGGCTCTAATGATCCCAGCTGAGGAAGAAGGGTCTTATCTAGTGAAACTATTGGTTATTTAAAAAAAAAAAAAGAGACATTTTATATACTTTTTGACCTCAAATGCTCATCTTGTCTAGTTCTGCATGGTTCAAGACAGTTAGGGTAGGTCGAAAATGGGAGTTTCTTCCTCGGTTGGGATCATATCGTGGACTTGTATGGTGCCCGCGAGTTTGAACTTTCAAAATGCAGTTTAAATGCAGCTTCAAAGGGCTCTAAATGATCCCTTTGAAAAATCCTTTTCCTCAAAAAACAATTTCTTTATGATTAACATCTTGGATGACAATGGGGTGAGTACATTATCTGTACATTTTTGTTCTGGAAGTGAACTTATCCTTTAAGAATCGCTTTTAGCATATTTTACACATTAAAACACATCTAAATGTAAACCTTGAAATAAACAAGATTCAGATTTCAGATTCTGCACTGAGCCACTTATCAAACAATTAATTTGGATAATTTTCAAAATCTTTAGTGTCACACGATCATTCAGAAATTAGTTTAATATCCTGATTTGGTGCTCCAGAAACATTTTGTGTTATTATCAATGTGTGAAACAGTTGTTCTGCTTAATATTTTTGTGGATGCTTTTTTAGGGTGTTTTAATGAATAGGAAGTTCAAAAGAACATTTATTTGAAATACACTACCAGTCAAAAGTTTTTTAACAGTAAGATTTTTTTATGTTTTTTTAAGAAATCTAATCTGCTCACCAAACCTGCATTTATTTAATCTAAAGTACAGCAAAAACAGCAACATCTTGAAATATTTTTTTTACTATTGAAAATAACTGTTTTCAATTGGAATACATTTTAAAATGTAATTTATTCCTGTGATCAAACCTAAATCTTCATCATTATTACTCTAGTCTTCAGTGTCATATGATCTTTCAGAATTTTTTCAGGATTTTTTGATGAATAGAAAGATCCAAAGATCAGCATTTATCTGAAATTAAAAAGCGTTTGTAATATTATACACTATACCATTCAAAAGACTGGAGTCAGAAGAATTTTTATTTATTTATTGGGAAGGGGGATTGTAGAAATGAATACTTTTATTTAGCAAAAATGCTTTAAATTGATCAAAAGTGATTATAAAGACATTTAAAATGTTTTTCAGATAAATGCTGCTTTCTATTTCTATCTAAACTCTCTATTCATCAAAGAAACCTGAAAAAGTCCTACTCAGCTGTTCTCAACATAACAATAATGTTTTTTTGAGCAGCAGATCAGAATATTAGAATGATTTCTGAAGTGTCATGTACATTTTAAAATATATTCAAATAGAAAACAGTTTTTCAAATTTTTACTGTTTTAGTTGTACTTTGAATCAAATGCAGGTTTGATGAGCAGAAGAGACTTCTTTAAAAAAAAAAAAAATCTTACTGTTCAAAAACTTTTGACTGGTAGTGTAGAAATATTTTACGGTCACATTTGTTCAATTTAACGCAGCCTTTCTGAACAGTACAAACATTTTTTGATTAATTTCTCTTAAAAATAATATGTACAGCTCTGAGTCAGTATGTTTGTTGCTTTTTGAGAAATTAATACAATTTTTTATACTATATATAATATTTATATACTGTACAGTGTTGTGTAAGTTATTTTTTAAAAAGTCATTACAAGCTATTACTATTGCTACTACATCTTCAACAGTGTAATTAGATTGCTGTACTAATTACTCTTTCTAAAAAGTATTGCATTACTTAGTACTAATTACTTTCTAAGTCCCATCAACCTTGACCAGCTAAACAACCCACGGACAGACAGGAAACTACTCTTTTATTTCTTTCAAATAAATAATATAAAACAGCATAAATTATTATTGAACTGACCAAAGTATGTAAAGGGAGACGTTTACATTAAAAACATACATTTTTGATGTTAAATCCCCTATTGTTTAATATAAAATGTATTATCTAACACATAAAATCTATCTATCTATACACACACACACACTACTTTGCTCTCTAGATATTGCCATCAGCCATTGAAAACCCATTTTGAGCGCTGCTCATTTCTTGCTGAAAATGGTTCAGCAATCAAAAGCTGATATCGCAGAGTTATTTCAGCCGAATCACTCTTCTATATTGAGCAAAATGGGGAAAAAGACACTTTGAGAAGAAGACTCTCTAAAATTTGTCTTAAAATTCCTAATGTAAGATAGTGATAGTGGCATGAAGAACATGTGGTCTAATAGAATGACATTTTTGTGTGCAAAATATTCCTTTAATCAGATATTTTATATATATGTCTCACCTTTAGACTCCACCAGAGCCAGTGTTTTAAGCTGGCCTGTTATGAGAGCTTCTTGCAGGTCCCGGTAAGAGGAGGAGAGAGTGATAAACCGCACATCTCTCACCATTATGTCCTCCACACGGATATTATATTTCCTACAGGTAAGAAAAAAAGAGAAAGAGACGGGAGTGAGCATTCAAAAAGCCAGGGGAATGATACGAGAGTGATAATTTGGGGAAGTTACGTAACAGCCCTCACTCCTGTCCCCAGCCCAGTTCTGGCAGGTAAGGAAGTTTCTGGATCCGGATGATGGAATCGTAGAGGGAAGGCTGCAGACTCTGAGCCACGGCATTGGCCAATATCACAGCGATCATCACCGGCAGGATGTGCGAGATTTGACCGGTCAGCTCGAACACAATGACGGCGGTGGACACGGTGTGAGTGACTGCGCCAGAAAGAGCCGCCGCCCCTGTGGGAATCACCATTTCGTCCCGCATCAAATTACAGTAGCAGTCACCTGCCGCAAGCCATCTGATTTCCTATTGTGCTTCTGACAAGCTTTCTGCTCCGCTGCACAATGCAGCGCTACCGCTGAAGCCATTTCCACAGGCAAGATCTAATTTGGCTGTTGGTCTGTGTGGCTTAATGAAAAATGTATGACTCTTGCATACAACACCCTGCAGGTTCAATTACGTGTGTGAATAAGATACAGCCACGACGGGCTGAAACTGATGGCTTTTGAAAGAAAACAAATGGACATCCGCGAGAAGGCACGCACAATCAACGCTCTCACCTACAACTGCGTATCCGCCGGGAACTATGGGATATACAGTGCTGTCAGTGTGTATTCCATCGGGGAAGACGGCTGCCATGCTCTCGCCGACCAGTCGACCGAACGCAGCCCCTGTTCAACACAGAATTCACAATGTAGATTCAATGACATTCCATGTGTGACAAAAACTCCAAATTTGAAATGCATCCTGGACGTATACTTACATGACGTCACAAACATTGACTCCAGAATAAAGCTGCAGTGATTTTGACGTGTTTACACACAGTCTTTACTGAGTCAGACATTGATGAGGGATGGAAATGGAGGACATGATTGCGAGAAAAGGAAAACAACCATTTAGAACAAACTAAAGTTCGATGACTGGTATGAACAAAAAAGCAAAATAATGTTCAAAAGTGCTTGCGCATACAATAGTGAAGTGAAATGGAAACCAAAAAAGCATAGCCCACAGTGTTGTCTTTCAAAAACATTACACGCACACTATAATCACATACCAATGAGGAAAACCGGCATGAAGGCCCCACAAGGCACAGGCATTGTTGTGGCCACAGCTGACATCCAGAACTGAGAAGAAACATTTAGAAGACACAAGGTCACTCACTTGAACAAAGACACCGTTTAATAATTAAGCAATATCACACTCGCAATCGTGATGCTGTACTGAAAATCAGAACGGCTGTGATTTACCTGCAGCCGTATGGGTTACACTTTATTTTGATAGTCCACTTTAGACGTTCTACTTACTGTAAGTAACTTTGCAACTACATGTCAACTAATTCTCATTTATTTGCAACTACATGTCTACTAACTTTCAGAGTAGACTGTTAGGTTAGGTTTAGGGTTAGTGGAATAAACTGACTTATACTTGCAAAGTTTCTTATAGTCAGTATGTTGTACCCATCAAAAAAAAGTATCAGAAGATATTAGGCAGACAGTCTACTAATACTCTAATGACTGCTAGTTGACATGTAGTTGCAAAGTTACTGTTAGTAGAATGTCTAAAGAGGACTATTAAAATAAAGTATTACCACCAAATCAAAACTGTGCTGGTTTTTAATATATCAGCACAACTTAACATATGCAATAGTTCAATAAACTGTTCAGTAACTGATGTTTCATAGACAATATGACCAGATTTATTTTTGCAACTACTGTATAATATAACAGCTATAAAAAAACAATATGTTACATTCACATTAACATTGTTGTTAAAGGGTTATTTCACCCAAAATGAAAATTAGCCCATTATGTACTCATCCTCAAGGTATCCTAGGTGTATGACTTTCTCCCTTTAGTCGAATCCAACTGGAGTTAATAAAAAATGATCCTGTCACTTCCAAGCTTTATAATTGCAGTGGGCAGGTGTTTCTGTTCAACACAGTCCAAAAGAAGTCTAATAAAGTGCATCCATCCATAATAAAAAGTGTTCCACAATAAAGGCCTCCTGTAGCAAATTGATGCATTTTTGTTAGAAAAATATACATTTTTAAAATGTAAGAAACACTTGAATCTAGCATGCGCTAACTGTCACACATGTAAGGCGGTTGACGTATTACGTATGCTTTGCGCACGCGTCACTGATCTCGCGAAAACAACTGTTTGTTTGCCACATCAATTTGCTACAGGAGGCCTTTATTTACCCCCCGGAGCCATGTGAGGTACTTTTTATTATGGATGGATGCACTTTATTGGACTGCTTTTGGACTGTTGAATAGAAACACCTGCCCACTGCCATTATAAAGCTTGAAGAGCCAGGACAATTTTTAATATAACTCTGATTAGATTTGTCTGAAAGAAGAAAGTCATATACACCTAGGTCGCCTTGAGGGTGAGTAAATAATGGGCTACTTTTTATTTTTAAATGAACTAACCCTTTTTAAAGTCTAGTATGCCCAGAAATGAAAAATTGCTTAAAATGTCCTCTGCAGTGAATGGACGCAGTCAGAATGACAGCTGATAAAAACAATAATTCACAAGTAATCTATATGACTCCAGATTAAAACACATGTATTCTATCCATAATATAATATTAGAGGTACATAATAATTCTCCAGCGAAAAGGTCGTCTCATCTGAATCAGAAGATGAATACGCACAGATCAAGCACCGTTTACAAGCTCAACAGTTCTTAAGAGATATTATTTATATTATATTAAGAGATTATTTATGGACCTGTATTTTGGCCACAATTAACAGTCTAAAGTTGAAAACATTTTAATTGATGGATTTATTTATTACGAACAAGCAAGCTTTCGCTTCATAAGATGTTAATTGATGGATTGGAATCATGTGGATTACATGTGGATTATTGTGATGTTTTTATCAGCTGTTTACACTGACGGCACCCATTCACTGAAGAAGATCCATTGGTGAGCAAGTGCTGTAATGTTACATTTCTCCAAATCTGTTCAGATGAAGAAAAAACTCATCTACATCTTGGATGGCCTGCAGGTGAGTTTATTGTCAGCATATTGAAATTTTGGAGTAACCTATTTTTCTATACTTTCCTTTATATTTCATATGATATGTTAAGACGCACCTTCATGACAATGAAGAGGAGGAGTGTGATGAACACACTGACTTGTGGATGCTTCCAGGCCTGAGGTACATGACTTGGGTACTCAAACTCCTCAGCAACACCGTGCTTGTACCAGGTCAGGTTGTCAAAGAGTGCCACTAGTGACTCATGTTGAGTCAGCTAAATAAGGAGGCAGCACAGTTTGTTATTTAATGCATAATTACTGATCTGGAACAAATAAATCTATCAGCATGAAGCACACTTGAAAGACTGAAAAAGTCTGGTTGTGTAGAAAAAAAGAAAGAAATAGAGAAATAAATACAAAAAAAAAAATTGATGAGCCACACAATAAATCTAAAACATCAGACCTGGCCTGCCATGAACTGTCCAAACCCTGGAGGAAAGGTGAGTGTAGAAATAAGAAGAGTGACCACTGCCGGATACACTAGCCTTCTATGGAAAGAAAAACATGAGAAAAAAAGATACTTTTTATATGTAAATATTTGTATTTTACTATATTATAATATAATATAATGTAATATAATATAATATATTATAATATAATATAATATAATATGTGAACCTAGACCACAAAACCAGTCATAAGGGTCAATATTTTGAAATAGAGATTTATACATCATCTTTTCGCCAAATAAATAAGATTTCCATTTATGTATGTTTGTTATGATAGGACAATATTTGGTCGAGATACAATTGTTTGAAAATCTGGAATCTGAGGGTGCAAAAAAATCTAAATACTGAGAAAATCGCCTTCAAATTTGTCCAAATAACGTTCTTAGGAATGCATATTACTAATCAAAAATTAAGTTTTGATATATTTATAGTAGGAAATTTACAAAATATCTTCATGGAACATGATCTTGACTTATATTCTAACGATATTTGTTATTAAAGAAAAATTTATCATTTTGACACATACAATGTATTTTTGGCTATTGCTACAAATATACCCGTGCTACTTAAGACTGATTTTATGGTCCAGGGTCTCATATAAAATAATATCATATTATTTATTTAAAATTAGTAAATAAATAGATAAAAGTTTAGTGATTATTAAGTAACATTCTTATCAATGAAATAAAAATTTATAATGAGATAGTACCTAAACAAAATACATTTTACAACAAGAATTATTGTTAATGTAAGAGAAGCGGTAAAAAAAACTCACTTTTTTAGCAAAAACTTGTTGATGGTTTTCTGTTTTCTCATAGACTCCACTATGATCCTGTTCAGGTAGACATACAACGCCCCTCCAAAACCACTGGCAATCCTGAGAGATAAGCAATATGACAAGATAAGCATAACTATGACCACTGCAAACGTCTATTTTACAGCTAAGAACTAAGAATAACTAACTAGTTGAATTTACAGACTAGATGTGTGAACCTGGCCTGTAAACCAGAACACAGCTCTTAAAATTTTAAAGCAGAAGCTTTGCAAATAAACAGTTCTAATGAGCTTAGTCATTTTTTAACACAAATGTTCTTAGACAAGGATATTAGTTTGCATGAAATCTGTGCTTTGACTGCCATAATTTAAATTATGTAAATCAAATTTGTGTTTGGGAGAAAGATGGCAAAGGTGAGACACAAACCCGAGCACAGCAAAAGCTGGAAGCTCTTGTAGGTCGAAGGGAAAGTCGAGACGAAAGCGTGTTTTAAAGAGCGCAGTGATTGTCTCTGCAATATGGCGAAGAGAGAATGACAGTCAGAAATTTATGACGAATGAATCATCTGACTGTGTTGGCTATCATACCGGATTTCTCCCTCACCCTCATCCTTATTCCACACCGCCAGCACCCTGAAGATAAAGGCACTGAAGGTTGCAGCAAAGAATCCTCTCCAGTAGTTTCTCACGGCAAAGAACGTAGATGTGACCTCAATACTAAACAGCACTCCTGCCACAACACAGCAGATCATACGACAAACAACTCTGCTCAAAGCTGGAAGTATTCAGGGGAACGTTACTGTCGTAAATGTGATATGGCGTTATCTCCAGTGGCCAGTACGGTGACCTGGAGGGGACACCTTCGGTTCACTTATGTTTGTCGTGGCCACGACATATAAACTCGTGGGAACGTGATATTATGTTGTGGCCACAAGATATTAATTCGTGGGAACGTCATATTAACTCGTGGGAAAGACATATTATGTCGTGGCCACGAGATCATTTTGTCGAGGTAACAACATTCTTATATCAGTTAATGGACAATACTGTGGGTTGCATAAAATGTTTCTTGTAGGGCTATTTTATTTGACGTGCTTTATGTAATATTTATACATGATAAACTTGTGAAAGCTCCATCGCGCACAGACAGCATTCGCATATACAGCATCGCCTATTGTTAATATAGTAATTTAATATTGTATTAATTTCTATAACAATTAATATAATAATTTCTTAATTCAAAATAAAATATTAATAAACCTATCTCTGATAATCCTGGTTTACTATGGTCACGCAGGTTTATTATTAAACTCGTGGCCACAAGAAATGCATGTTGTTCCCTCAATATAAGAAGTCGTGGCCACGAGAAATGGATCACGTTCCCTCATCATCGCATCTCGTGGCCACGACATAAGGATGTCGTTACCTCGACAAAATTATCTCGTGGCCACGACATAATATGTCGTTCCCACGAATTAATATCCGTATCACGTTCCCATGAGTTTATATGTCTATGTCTATATATATGTCTATGTGGCCACGACAAACATAAGTGAACCGAAGGTGTCCCCTCCAGGTCACCGTAGGCCAGCTATGATCACAATGTCTGGACTTACCTCCAATAGGGGCTGCAAAGCAACAGCCCACCCCCACTGCACACGCGGCTGACAGCATCTCTGTGTTTCTCAGCTCATTCTGTCAGATTAACAAGAAAACCCAATACATGCAAATCCTGTTTCAAACGACTGTCGTCGCGGCATTTTACAAGCAGCCAAAAGTGGAACAGGATAATTACACTGACGGATACATGGCAACGACATGCGGAACAAGGTATTGGTATGAACACAATTAAAAAAATGGACAAACACTGCTCTTTCATTCACTATGTGCTAACTTTGTGAACGGTTTGCTCTGGCCAGGGAGGATGAAGTCCAGTAAGACTCTAAATTACAATGGAAAAATGGTAAACTTGAGAAAAAAAGAATCACAAATGAAGATTTAAACAAAATAATTTGTTTTCTTGTTTTTTTCACATGGACACACCCAAACATAATAATACCTGCATCTTACCTTGTTTCCCTCAAAGGGCTCTTCCTTCAGCAGTAAATCAAAATAACACATATACAAGTGAGTATCTGCACTGTTTCAAAACCTATCAATTCTTTAAGTACTTACACTGTGGTTTACTTGTTTCAAGTCTGTATCTACAAAAAATAAATAATTGATTAAAAAAGAAACCTTATATTTGCGTATTTATTGTAATGTGTATATTCAATGTATTGAATTGTACAGTTTTCACTTCGTGTGATCTAACTAACTACACTACGTTTATAAAGAAGTTTGAGGTCGGTAAGATTTATCTACCTACAGTTAAGGTCAAAAGTTTACATGCACCTTGTAGATTCTGCAAAATGTTAATTATTTTACCAAAATAAGAGGGATCATACAAAATGCATAAAAATGCATTTTTTTTAGTACTGACCTGAATAAGATATACACATATATACATATAGGTGTTATGAAGCAGACGGATAACCAGGTAAGTAACGATGCAGAGATTTATTTACACAGCAGAGTATCGGAGATAATGCAGCAAACAGAGATGGGTGAGTATGAGACAATGCATATAACAGACCCAGAGATGATATCCACGATAGAACTAATGATCCTTTTCCTTGCAGATTCGATGAGAGGAGGATTCTAGGAACGATCGTCAGAGGAAACTCAGCAGGCTTACGGTACACGCACCCACCGCTGACTGGGATGACAGACTGACGGCTCACACACTGCTGAAGATTAGGACTGGACAGACTGGAACAAGACAGAGTACAGGTAAGTAGCAACAGGTAAGTTCGTTAGTGAAACTCGCAGAGAGAAGCACTAATAGTCCGCTTTCGTGCAAACCAGCCCGGACACTGAGGGGTGTGTGGAGTGCGTATTTGTAGAGGCATGGTAGATTGGGTGCAGGTGCGTGTGATTTCAAAACTCAGGTGACTGTGATCTTTGTGTGATTGTGGGTGAACAACCTGGCCAATCCGTGACACTACCCCCCTCCCCAGGGCCCGCTCCTGAGGGCCGAGGTCTCTGGCGCCGTGGTGGTCTACCTCGTCCACGAGGTGCAGGGTACTCGGGATGATTGGAATGGAATTCTTCCATGAGCGTGGAATCTAGGATGATGGTTCTTGGGACCCATGATCTGTCCTCTAGTCCGTATCCTTCCCAGTCGACTAGGTATTCCAATAGACCACCACAACGTCAGGACTGTAGAATCTCACGAACGGAGTAGATGGAACCTTCCTCTAGCATCAAGGGGGGAGGAGGTTCCTCTTCGTGGCCCGGTTCTGTGGAGGTGAAACGGTTTGAGTAATGAGACGTGCAAAGTAGGGTGGATTCTGTATTGTGGTGGCAGTTGAAGCTTGTAGGTGACAGAATTGACCTGTTCCAAGACGGTGAAGGGACCAACAAACCTGGGACTTAGTTTCTTGGAGGGCAGTCGCAGACGAATATCACGAGTGGAGAGCCAAACCTTATCTCCGGGAGCATACACTGGGCCCGAAGTCCTCTTCCGATCCGCGAAGGTCTTGTGTCTGTGAACTGCCCTCTGCAGATGGTGATGAGCTTCATCCCAGACCCTCTCGCTCTCCCGAAACCAGTAATCCAGTGCGGGGACCTCAGATGGTTCACCATTCCAGGGAAATAATGGGGGTTGGAATCCAAGAACGCATTGGAATGGTGTGAGACCGGTGGATGGTTGCCGCAGTGTATTTTGGGCATATTCTGCCCAGCCCAGAAACTGGTTCCAGGAGTTCTGATGGCCGTGGCAGAAGGTCCTGAGGAACCGCCCCACTTCCTGGATTTTCCTCTCCGTCTGGCCGTTGGTCTGCAGATGGTAGCCAGAGGAGAGGCTGACGGTCACACCTAGGAGCCGGAAGAAAGATTTCCATACCCTGGAGACAAACTGGGGACCCCTATCTGATACGATGTCTTCTGGGATCCCGTAATATCAAAAGACATGATTAAAGAGCAACTCTGCAGTCTCCAGGGCAGTGGGTAAACCTCTTAATGGTAGTAGTCTGCAGAACTTGGAAAATCGATCCACAATGACAAAGATGCAGGTTTTTCCATCCGATGCTGGTAAGCCCGTCATGAAGTCCACTCCTAGGTGTGACCAGGGGCTGTTAGGGACTGGCAAGGGATGGAGTTTTCCTGCTGGTAGATGTCTGGGACTTTTAGACATAGCACACTCCTTACAACCTTGTACGTATTTCCTTACATCCCTTGCCATACCCGGACACCAGAAGCGTTCGGACAACAGCGAGAGGGTGTTGTTGGTCCCGGGATGTCCAGTGCCCAGGGATGTATGGATGGTGTGTATGAGACCTACCGTTGTGTCCTAGGGATGTACTGAGGATCAGGAGGGCAGCCCGGCGGAGGTCGGGGATCAGGAGTGGCGACACTTGATGGAGCAGACCATTCGATCGGGTTAACAAAGATTTCTTCGGGTAGTATGTTGGTGGTTTTTTCGGGAGTTTCTGAGGAGTCATGGAGTTGGGATAGAGCATCAGCCTGCACATTCTTGGGACCAGGAAGATAGGAAATAGAGAAATGGAATCTTGAGAAGAACAGAGCCCATCTGGCTTGCCTGGGACAGAGTCGCTTGGCGTCACGGAGATACTGAAGGTTTTTGTGATCTGTAATTACTTGAAATGGATAGTTGGAACCTTCCGGGCTGAGTTTCCGGGAGAAGTAGGCGCATGGATGGAGTAGACTTGGAGTACTGTGATATTGTGATAGGACAGCTCCAACTCCTGATGTCGAAGCGTCCACCTCCACTACAAAAGGAAGTTCTGGATCAGGGTGTCTCAGGATTGGAGCTTGAGTGAAGGCAGTTTTGAGGGACAGGAAGGCTGCGGCTGCGTCGGGAGTCCAGATTAGCTTCTTCGGTTTACCCTTGAGTATGTTGGTCAGTGGAGTGGAAATAATGCTGTATCCTTGAATGAAGCGCCGGTAAAAGTTGGCGAACCCAAGAAACCTCTGGAGTTCTTTCGAGGTAGGTTTTGGCCAGGTGGTCGTCGTGGACACCTTCCTCTCGTCCATGTGGATCCCTTTCTGGTCAATTATGTATCCCAGGAACTGAACTGATTGGAGATGGAAGGAACATTTTTCTGCTTTTAGGAAGAGTTGGTATTCCCTGAGTTTCTGGAGGACCTCCGTAACGTGGTGGCGATGTTCGGCCTCATTCCGGGAGTAGATGAGGATGTCATCTATATAGACGATTACAAAACGATGTAGGAACTCCCGGAGGACTTCATGGATGAAGTTTTGGAATACAGAGGGGGCGTTGACCAGGCCATAGGGCATGACCAGATATTCGTAGTGGCCTGTAGGGGTCACAAAGGCAGTCTTCCATTCATCCCCCTTCCGTATTTTCACCAGGTTGTATGCGCTGCGGAGGTCCAACTTTGTGAAGATGGTAGCTGAGTGAAGTTGTTCGAGGGCCGCAGGGACGAGAGGAAGAGGA
The DNA here is from genome assembly GCF_049309525.1 of Garra rufa. Taxonomy (NCBI): domain Eukaryota; kingdom Metazoa; phylum Chordata; class Actinopteri; order Cypriniformes; family Cyprinidae; genus Garra; species Garra rufa. Next base: position 32,989,353 of record NC_133370.1, read on the forward strand.
TACTTGAGTTTAACCGTGCCTTGGTTCAGGACTCGATAATCGATACAAGGCTGCAGCCCTCCATCCTTTTTGGCTACAAAGAAGAAACTGAATGCTGCGGGGGATGTGGAATGACGAATATAACCTTGACGGAGAGCTTCCTGAATGTACTCCTCCATGGCCTTGGTCTCCGGAAGTGACAACGGGTAGATCTTTCCTCTGGGCAAAGGAGCATTAGGAATCAGGTCAATGGCGCAGTCCCATGGCTGATGAGGTGGTAGCTGGGAAGCTCTCTTGGGGCAGAAGACATCTTGGAAAGACGCATAGATTTCAGGGATCTTCATAGATTGCTTTTCGAGGGGACTCTCAACCGATGTGACATAGGCTGGAATAGGTCTTGGAACAGGATATGGAATTTCTGGAAAACAGGCTGGAAAGCATCCTTTGCCCCATCGGATCACTTCCCCAGTGCCCCAAGAGATGATGGGATCGTGCTTCACCAGCCACGGGCGCCCGAGTATGATGTCAACATTAGCACCCTCCAGAACCAGCAGCTGGATCTCGTCTTTGTGAAGGGCTCCGATCTGTAGGGAAATGGTCTCACACTTCCGATGAACACGTGGTTTTGCAGTGATGGACTTGGTTATGGGCTGTATCTGGTAAACGATAGCTCCTTGAAATGGGAAATGAATGCTTGAATGGAACGAGTGGCCGGGCCGTTTTGCTGCCAAATCGAGTCGGCCCACTTCTAGGCTGGTCCGGTGAGAAGGGAGGTGATGAATGCAATTTTTGATTGATCTGTGGGATAGAGCGCAGGTTGCATGGAGAAAATTAACGAGCATTGCAGTAAAAATCTGTTGCACTCCTCCGCCCCGCCAGAGTAGGGCGCCGGTTGGGCCATGGGACTGGAAGGTGCGGTGTCCGAAGAAGTGCTCGGTGGAGTAGGTGCTGGTGGTGCGGAAGGTGTGATGGTGGGAGAAGATAGTAGCACCTTCCTCAGCGAATCGACCAGTCCTTGAAAGGGGTCGTGGGTACTTATGCTGCTTACTGTGTTGGTCTGGGCTTACTGTTATGAAGCAGACGGATAACCAGGTAAGTAACGATGCAGAGATTTATTTACACAGCAAATTATCGGAGATAATGCAGCAAACAGAAATGGGTGAGTATGAGACAATGCATACAACAGATCCAGAGATGATATCCACGATAGAACTAATGATCATTTTCCTTGCAAATTCGATGCGAGAAGGATTCCAGGATTTTTAACTGGGGTGACAGACTGACGGCTCACACACCGCTGAAGATTGGTACTGGACAGACTGGAATAAGAAAGAGTACAGGTAAGTAGCAACAGGTAAGTTCATTAGTGAAACTCGCAGAGAGAAGCACTAATAGTCCGCTTTCGTGCAAACGAGCCCGGACACTGAACGGTGTGTGGAGTCCGTATTTGTAGAGGCGTGGTAGATTGGGTGCAGGTGCGTGTGATTTCAAAACTCAGGTGACTGTGATCTTTGTGTGATTGTGGGTGAAGAACCTGGCCAATCCGTGACACTAGGATGTTTACATATAGTACACAAGAAAATAATTTATAAAAATGAAACTGTTAAAAATTGTACATACACTGGATTCTTAATTCTGTGCTGTTACCTAAATGATCCACAGCAAATTCAGCCAATTTTTTTGTTTAGTTGTTCATAAATCCCTTGTTTGTCCTGAACAGTTAAACTGCCCACTGTTTTTCGAAAAATATCCTTCAGGTCCCACAAATTTTTTTATTTTTTCAGTAGGCTATATTCATGTATTTGAACCCTTTCCAACAATGACTGTATGTTTTTGAGATCAATCTTCTCACACTGAGGACAACTGAGGGACTCATATGGAACTATTACAGAAGGTTTTAACACTTACTGATGCTCAAAAAGAAGAAAAAACACAATGCATTAGGAGCCAGGGGTGTAAACTTTTGAACAGAATGAAGATGTGTACATTTTTCTTATTTTGCCTAAACATTAGATATATTTTTGTCATTAAAAATTGCCCTTTAGAAGCTACAGAAGATACTTGCATGTTTCCCAGAAGACAAAATAAGTTCAATTTACCTTGGTCTTCAAATTCAAAAAGTTTTCACCCCCAGCTCTTAATTGTGTTGGTAACACTTTACAATAAGGTTCTTTAGTTAACATTAGTTAACCACACTAGTTAACATGAACTAATAATGAACTGCTCGTATAAGAGCATCTATTAATATTTGTTAATGTTAATTTAAACATTTACTAATACATTATTAAAATCTTGTTTACATTAGTTAATGCAGTGTGAACTAATATGAACAAACAATGAACAACTGTATTTTCGTTAACTAACGTTAATGAAGATTAGTAAATACAGTAACAAACGTATTGCTCATGGTTAGTTCATTTTAGCTAGTACATTAACTAATGTTTAACTAATGAACCTTATTGTAAAGTGTTACCATTGTGTTTTCTTCTGAAGTATCGGTGAGCATTTGAATCTACTGTAATAGTTGGATATGAGTCCCTCAGTTGTCTACAGTGTGGAAAAGATGGATCTCTAAACCACACATTCATTGTTGGAAAGGGTTCAAGTACACAAAAATGCTAAAAAAACAAAGAATTTGTGGAACCTGAAGGATTTTCTGAAGAACAGCAGGCAGTTTAACTGTTCAGGACAAACAAGGGACTCATAAACACCTATCGCTAAACAAAAAAACACAGCTGTGGATCATTCAGGTAACAACACAGTATTAACAGTATCTTATTTAGGTCAGTACTAAATAAAAAATAGCGTGCATTTTGTATGATCTCTTATTTTGGTAAAATAATTAATCTAATTGTTTAACCATGTCTGAAATCTTATTGAGAAATCGTAATCACCCCTATAAATTATTCTGTGAATAATCTGTGAATTTTCCAACCTTATCTCATTATAAAAACGTACCTGTGGGAACTTTTTCACGAGACATGACATACATATCAAAAAGTATATATCACTGCAGTTTACAACAGAAATGTCCACTGAGTGGCGCTAAAAGAGTGTTAGTTTTTTTCCCCAGAACAGATGAACGTACATATGGTACATTTTTTGTGACGTTAGTTTTGTATGTGTCACCACAGTTCTGACTTGAAATGTCTTTTGAGTGGAGCTATTACTCTAATGCTCCATGACGTTTTAAAATAATGTACTATCTGCACTACACCTTTAACTACCTGATAGTATGAAGAAAAGCGAATGCGACGTAAAAGCATGATCGCAAGCAAGTCTTAGCTTGTTTTTCGATCTCACATCTTTCAGCTCTTTCATTGTGAGTCATGTTTTTCATGTGATTCGTACCCAAGGATTCCACATCCTAGGTCCAGTACCGTGCCAGCTGAGCTACCGAAGCTAGTGACGTCAGGTGTGTCCATTTTCAACCCCCTGCCAAATTATTATCCCCTCTTGTTGAAATTGCCTAATCCTAACTCTTTCCCCACACCTAACCCTAAACCTACCAATACTAGGGTGGTGGTAATCTGGCGGGGGTCAACAACGGAAAGCAAAACATATGGTGCAATAATCATAACTGTGTACAAAAGCGATTACAAGTGCTCACTGTTTTACCGCCTCTAGTATTCATTTCTGTTGGAAACTGCAATGTACTTATTGATATGCCTTTCACGTCCTGTGAAAAAGTTCCCACAGGTACGTTTTTGTCATGATACCAGGTAGGATTTTTCTTTTACTCTGGCCCTAATTGGAGCTCCTTCATTTCCCACTATCAAAGTAACACCCACAGGTATGAGGTGTCAGACGAATAATTATCAACACGGCCCGTTACCCTGGACCTCACTGCCTGATTGACTGTGTAAACATGCCATTGACATTTGCCTAATTAAAGTGCATTCAATTACAGTGGAACAGTTAAAATGTGCCGGAATGTTTATGGTCTCCGGTTTTCTGTCAGATTCACTCTGCTCTAACAACATGTTATTGATCCATTCCCTAACATGCTGTAATTTCTTAGGTTACTTTGTGGGCAAAGTCCAGAGGGTTGAAATGATATCACGCGAAGGCCGTTTCACTCATTTTAGCATGATGATTAACAAATGTGCTTGCAATTCCCTCGAGAACTGATACCTTATGTACTCTGACTAATCACAGACTAACAGAAAACCCTAGAGAACCCTCAGTTGCTTGTTTGTATGATACACGCAGATGAGACTGGAAGAACAAGGCCATGACGTTCAAAGTGCAGTGACATGTAAAGTGATGATACAAACACAAGTCATTGGTAACGCTTTATAATATCTCTCATTATTAGATCATTATTAAAAGGTCTTTTTATTACAATGTGGTTCCAATTTATATTAGGTGGTACAATGTACTTACTGTGTTCATACTCTATAGCAAAACCCTTTTTTTGAGGTGGGATACGGGTAAGGTTAGGGACAGGTTTAGTGGTATGGGTAGGTTAAGGTCTAAGAGATGGGTCAACAGTGTAACTATAAAAGTAAATGCAGATATTAATCACAGATGTAATTACATGCAAGTATTTTATTTCACAATATAAGTACAATGTAAAAACATGTATGTACGCAATAAGTGCATTGTTTCAAATGATTAATAGCGAAGAAAAATGAAACAAAAGCACGCACATCAATCTCAAAAGGGTGCTCGACCAAAAAGCAACAAGTAAAAAATAGAATATAAAGTCGGCAACACCTAAGCTCCAAAAGTATCAAAAATATTTATTATTAAAACAACTTTCGCATAGCGTGTGTTACGTTTCGAGCACGCAGGCTCTTCATCAGACAAATTGACTACTCATGTGCATCCCTTTATATCTCCAGGTGATCATAATTACGTCAAAACTCCATGTGACTAACAAATAAATCGACTACAATAAATTTACACGCAAAGATATATAAAGCTATGCAAAATACAACAATTAATGTACACTTCAATAAACACTTTTCTTAATTTTATACCTGCAAGTATACATCCGAATAATGACATTGATCACACCAAAACCTTTTGATATATTCAATACATAAAAAAACCATCTGTATTACCATAACACTTCAGAGAAATGGGCGAATATCAAAATCTTCATTAAGTCCTCTAGGAGACAACGTATCTAATGTGAAAATCCAAAAAGCCTCACGTTGTAAAAGCAATTTGTTAATATCACCTCCACGACGTGGATACTTAACTACCTCGATGCCTATATATTGAAGAGTGGAAACTGAATGTCTAAAAACTGCAAAATGCTGAGCAACTGGACTTTTAGGATCGTGATGTCTAATTGCACATCGATGTTCAGAAATACGATTTTTCAAAGGTCTACTAGTCTTACCAATGTAGCATAAGCCACAAGGGCAACGAAGCATATAAATAACGTTAGCCGTCTTACACGAAATGGTACCACGAATTTTAAAAATTTTTGCCGTATGAGGATGTGTGAAAGTTGATGTCTTATACGTAAAATTACACTGTTGACAATTGCCACATCTAAAATTACCCTGAGGTATTTTATCCAAGAAATGAGAAAGCCGATTTCAAATCTGCTCTGACTACAATATTTCGAAGGTTAGGCGTTTTTTTATGCACTAGACGAGGTGGTTTTTCAAAACATTTCTTGAGACTAGGATCACTCTCTACAATATGCCAATGTTTTAATAAAACGTTATTGACATCCCTGGTAACAGGCGAATATTGCATGTAACAGTTGACACGGCGTTCCGTTTTTTTATGTTTTTTAACTAAACTCTCTTTTTGTGACACATCTTTAAAACGACTTGCTGCAGACTGAATCCACTCTTCTTTATATGCTCGATGTCTGAATCTCTCTGATAAAATGTGTGACTGTTGTTGCTTTTTGGTCGAGCACCCTTTTGAGATTGATGTGCGTGCTTTTGTTTCATTTTTCTTCGCTGTTTTTTGTGAGCACGGCACTCTTGTTTGACTCCATTTCAGCTGATTCAATACACCTGCTGGATCCATTATGGCTGAGCCATTAGTTGATCAATCCAAGACCTTTGAATTTTCTGATGAAGACATTGCCCGAATACTCATGAAAGACTCCTTATTCAATGAAGACACTGCTAAAGACTACGCCAGACTATCGACAAAAAGTTTGGAAAAACTTCTTGAGAGGGAAACCAAATTATATCTTCATGGAGTAACGTTGAGTGACTATCTGAGAGTTAAGAGAATACCACGCGGCTTAAAGGAACACTCCACTTTTTTTGGAAATAGGCTCATTCTCCAACTCCCCCCGAGTTAATAAGTTGATTTTTACTGTTTTGAAATTCATTCAGCCGTTCTCCTGTTCTGGCGATATCACTTTTAGCATAGCTTAGCATAAATCATTGAATCCTATTAGACCAGTAGCATCACGTTCAAAAATGACCAACGAGTTTCGATATTTGTCCTATTTAAAACTTGACTCTTCTGTAGTTATATCGCGTACTAAGACCAGCGGAAATGTAAAGATGCGGTTTTCTAGGCCGATAAGATTAGGAACTACACTCCCATTCCGGCGTAATAGTCAAGGAAGTTTGCTGCCGTAACATGACCGAAGCAGGCGCAGTAATACCACACAGCACATGTGCAAATGTTTACTTCCGTCAGCATATCCAACGTGCATGCACAGCACAGACAGCGTTCCTCGCCATGGAGACATTTGTGAGAGACGATTTAGAAGATATTTACTTTGGTGCAGATCCTAAACCGTATCAATTTGAACCAGAATTCACTGAAGCTAAGGTTTTGGTACGCGAAAGACAAGAAAGTGTGTCTGAACTGCCTGGGACAGAAGGGATGAGGAGAGCAGATTCGCGCTGGTGGGGCTTGCCAACCCATGCCAACTAAAAGTGAGTGCCTGTGTTGTCGCGAGTGGGACTAGGTATTGCCATCGATGGCAAGGGTGGATCTACCTGATGAGGAAGTGTCAGGTCGCAACATCTGAGGACTTGGATGCAATGCTGCATCCTGCAATAGTCGATTTTTTTTCCGGTTTGACAAAATAAACTAGAAAAAACGTCACACGCCGAGTGGACCTAATGGCCAGCTGTCGCAAGAGTAAGTTATTCCTGCTACATTATATAATATAAAGATTTTAAATGCATACTGTCAGTTTGCATTTTCAGGCTTACATTCATGATGTACACTTTTACTCAAAACTGACTTTAAAACACCACTGACTGTTCGCAATAACTTTCTTTTGCAATCACACATGGAATTTGGTCATAGCAAATACTAAGCCAACTGTTCGCCCAAACCTAGTCGTCAGGGGTTGCATTTTACAGGTAACGTTAGCAATTAATCATGTTTCACTTACAGCCATGGGCGATGCTCCTTGTTGTTCTGTCTGTAACGTTAGTTTGAAGATTGTTGGGATCGCCGTGTCCTTTAGACGCCGTGCTGTAGTATCGGTAAAACTATCCAAATAGTCATCTGGTTCAAAATTCTCGGAGCAAACACGCCATTTCTTGATCGTTTCTAACGGTGTTTTGAGATCTATGTTCAGAGCAGCCAGCCATTGATTCATTAGTCGAAATTGCTTTTTTTTTTCGTGGGAATTCTATGAAAGATGGTAGTAGATTACGTCTTCGATTTACTATCACAGCCCCTTACAATGCACATAACCATAGCTAATCACACACAGGTAAATCCAGCCACTAACAATTTACCAGCTGCAACTCTGACAGCTGCAACAACCGGAATTACACAAACTTAGCACCGGTCACATTGGAAGTTACCTAGCTGGGATCTAATTTCAGGCGCTGTGTGATATAAATGCGCCTGCTTCGGCCATGTTACGGCAGCAAACTTCCTTGACTATTACGCCGGAATGGGAGTGTAGTTCCTAATCTTATCAGCCTAGAAAACCGCTGCTTTACATTTCTGCTGGTCTTAGTACACAATATAACTACAGAAGAGTCAAGTTTTAAATAGGACAAATATCGAAACTCGTTGGTCATTTTTGAACGCGATGCTACTGGTCTAATAGGATTCAATGATTTATGCTAAGCTATGCTAAAAGTGATATCGCCAGAACAAGAGAACGGCTGAATGGATTTCAAAACGGTAAAAATCAACTTATTATCTCGGGGGGAGCTGGAGAATGAGCCTATTTCCAAAAAAAGTGGAGTGTTCCTTTAAGAATCGTCAAAAGCCCCATCATCGGCCAGGACAATGTGAGTTTCTGCGACAAATGGTGTGAAATCTTAAACAAGTGCGCGTTCGATTTGATGGCATTGACTGTACAAGAGATATCTACACAAATGGTGAATATTCGAAAGGAAATTGAGGAGGTTAAAATCCAGCTAGCTGTAGATTATCCTAACCGAAAACAACTCGATTCAGTACTACAGGAATGCAATCTACGAATTGCGAATCTAAAAAAGGAGATTATCGCATCTAAGAAGAGTAAGTTTGATAGAGATGCTACTGACTATGCCAATGGTCGGGTTTATCAGTGGAGATCACAACTGAGGCGCTATGCATCATCACAATCGACTTTGCGGGGACCACGAAGACCCTCACAATATGATGATTACAGGCATTCGTCTGCTCAGTCGTCTTCATCATTTGATCGGGACTCAGATTCCAGCAATGTGTCCCAGTCACAACGTTTTTTAGAAAGCGGACGGCAATTCAACATCACTCGTCAAAGAAAAAATGCAGGAGGAGCAAAAAGAGCCCCCACAAGATCTCAGTATGTGACACGGAGAACGATGCAGAGGTGATTAATGTGATTAATTTATCCAGCAAAGTGATCTCTAATGATTGTTTAACTGTTCTCAACAAAGGACTTTCGTTTTCACCTACGACACATTGTAACGAATTTGACGCATATATTGACTTACAGAAGTTTTTTCGTACCTTGAGACTCAAAGAATTTTTTAGTGTAAGACAGTCCAATGTACATCAGGTTCACTCTCTGGACTCTGGAGTCTCTGTGTCCGATATATCCTCTGGTGATGGTGATTGTGGCATATCTAACGAGGACTGTCAATCTACTGAAGAACATCGGACTGTTTTTAGAGGTAAATCCACATTTGTTCCTTTTAAGGGTAGGAATGCCTCTCTGGACACTTATTGTAGGTTGGTTGAAAGTGATGTAACCTCTATATTAAAATCTAAAAGACAATACAAACTTGCACACAATTTATCAGAAGCACAACTGTCTGAATTGGCAGCACTGAAACAAGAATTCATCTATAGTTATTCAAAGTGCTGATAAAGGTGGTGCAGTGGTGATTTTAAATCGAAGTGACTATGTATCTGAAATTCAAAGACAATTGTCCAATTCGACCTTTTACGAAAAATTAAGTTCAAATCCTGTGGTTAATTTTAAGACATCTGTACATAACACTTTAAAATTGTTTGTTGATTCAGGATTGTTGACGAAAGCTGAATATGATTATATGTGTGTTGAACATCCGATTACACCGGTGTTATATACACTGCCCAAAATTCATAAACCTTATAGTGATATTCCTTCTGGGAGACCTATAGTGGCAGCTATTGGGTCTCTTACAGAAAAAATTTCAGCTTTCGTTGATTTTCATTTACAGTCTTTGGTGATGTCTTTACCTTCTTACATCAGAGACACGATGGATTTTATTGAACTTGTTAACAAGGTAAAATTACCGAATTGTCCTGTTTTTCTAGTCACTATGGATGTTGAATCGTTGTATACCAATGTTCCGTTTCAGGGTGGGCTAGAGGCAATTGAATTTTTTCTGAATCAACGTCTTTGTCAGGTTCCTAGTACTGCATGTTTGAGTGATTTGGCAAAATTGGTGCTTTCACACAACTATTTTTTGTTTGGGTCTGAGTATTATTTGCAGATTTCGGGGGTCAGTATGGGATCTAAGATGGCCCCAAGTTTTGCATCTTTATTTTGTGGGATGTTTGAACATCAATTTGTGTTTAATCCGGTTAACGATTTCTTAAAACACATTATTGTATGGAAAAGATATATTGACGATGTTTTTCTATTATGGAGTGGCACTGAAGCTGAGTTATTAGAATTTCACAACTTGGTAAATAATAAATGTACTGCGTTAAAATTTACCATTGATTTCCATCAAGAGAAAATTAATTTCTTGGATGTGCTTGTTCTTCGTACCACGTCGGGTATTGAGACTACTTTGTATCGAAAACCTACTGATCGCAATACTATCTTGCATGGACAATCTTATCATCCCGTGTCCTTAAAGCGTTCTTTGCCAATTTCTCAATTTAGTCGTATTCGCCGGATTTGTAGTAGTGATGATGATTTTCAACAACAGTCACACATTTTATCAGAGAGATTCAGACATCGAGCATATAAAGAAGAGTGGATTCAGTCTGCAGCAAGTCGTTTTAAAGATGTGTCACAAAAAGAGAGTTTAGTTAAAAAACATAAAAAAACGGAACGCCGTGTCAACTGTTACATGCAATATTCGCCTGTTACCAGGGATGTCAATAACGTTTTATTAAAACATTGGCATATTGTAGAGAGTGATCCTAGTCTCAAGAAATGTTTTGAAAAACCACCTCGTCTAGTGCATAAAAAAACGCCTAACCTTCGAAATATTGTAGTCAGAGCAGATTTGAAATCGGCTTCTCATTTCTTGGATAAAATACCTCAGGGTAATTTTAGATGTGGCAATTGTCAACAGTGTAATTTTACGTATAAGACATCAACTTTCACACATCCTCATACGGCAAAAATTTTTAAAATTCGTGGTACCATTTCGTGTAAGACGGCTAACGTTATTTATATGCTTCGTTGCCCTTGTGGCTTATGCTACATTGGTAAGACTAGTAGACCTTTGAAAAATCGTATTTCTGAACATCGATGTGCAATTAGACATCACGATCCTAAAAGTCCAGTTGCTCAGCATTTTGCAGTTTTTAGACATTCAGTTTCCACTCTTCAATATATAGGCATCGAGGTAGTTAAGTATCCACGTCGTGGAGGTGATATTAACAAATTGCTTTTACAACGTGAGGCTTTTTGGATTTTCACATTAGATACGTTGTCTCCTAGAGGACTTAATGAAGATTTTGATATTCGCCCATTTCTCTGAAGTGTTATGGTAATACAGATGGTTTTTTTATGTATTGAATATATCAAAAGGTTTTGGTGTGATCAATGTCATTATTCGGATGTATACTTGCAGATCACTGATTCTTGAAAATTTGGCAAAAACATGTCCCAACAAGAAAAGTGCTCATTCTGTTGGAAATGAAGAACATTTTCATAAATCAAAAGAATCAAGATTATAATCAGAGGGTCAGTTGCACATATGTAAGGTTCTTTTATAGTTTTCTTTTAATTTTGTATTAATTTAATTATCAAATCTGGCCCATTGCCTACAAAATCACTTGTCCTCAGATAGGAGATAATCATTTCAGCTTGATTAAAAAAGCAAAAAGTAATCATTTAATTGAATAATAATTTTACTATATGAAAGAGTACATTGTAATATGTATCACAAATTACAAACACTGTGTTTGAATAATATTTACAATTATTTTTGGTTGCACAAAATGTGTCCCACATATGCGTCACCACCGTCAGATATTTATAAAAAAGCAATAAAATCAGGCAACTACAAGGTCAACTGCATTCCTGAGGACCACATTATCAAATCTTCAGCTCTACTGTATGCTTCAAGATCAGCCAAGCTCCTGTAAATTTGCTATTTTCTCTTAAAATTGTTCATATTTTTGGACACTGCTACTGTGGCAAGCATAACATGTCAACACCGTCTCTTTTGTATAAATAATATTAGATTTGATTATGACATAAATGTATACTTTTTAAAAACAAGTCTGAAGTAGCTAGCAACAGAGTGAAAACAAGATGGCTAATGTGAACAACTAACGCATATCATGGGAAATAGTAGGTTTTTGTCACCACCGTCAGATGTCACCACCGTCAGGTTTTCTGTCTGACGATGTTGAAATATTTGAAAAATGTTTTATCAGAGTGCTCAGGATTGTTATTTGTTGGACCAAATAGTTAAATAAAGTTATTAAACAAGAAGCCGTTGACTTGAGTGGTATACATTTTGGAATTTTATGTTGTAATGAGGCCACTGTCACCACCGTCAGATTAGTGTCACCACCGTCAGAGGGAGTTTTAATTTTTTTAAATAAATATGCATAGGGGCCTACAATATATTTTGTCAGTGCTGCTGAGTTAATAAAGTAATAGTCTCTTTTAATACAAAAATACATTTGTTAAATAAAAAACATTTTTTGTTTGATTTAAGCAAAAAGTAAACGTTGTAAAACACTAAAAAGTAAAACGCCTATTTTATGAAAAAAATACAAAATGGGGAGGTGACACCAGTACATTGCTGAAAAGCTAAGACCTTGGTCTATAATAATATACATTCAGATAGTGTAATTAAACATTTTTTTTTTTTTTGGAAAATTAAAACCTGTTTTATCCAAATTCTCAAGAATCACTGAGGTATAAAATTAAGAAAAGTGTTTATTGAAGTGTACATTAATTGTTGTATTTTGCATAGCTTTATATATCTTTGCATGTAAATTTATTGTAGTCGATTTATTTGTTAGTCACATGGAGTTTTGACGTAATTATGATCACCTGGAGATATAAAGGGATGCACATGAGTAGTCAATTTGTCTGATGAAGAGCCTGCGTGCTCGAAACGTAACACACGCTATGCGAAAGTTGTTTTAATAATAAATATTTTTGATACTTTTGGAGCTTAGGTGTTGCCGACTTTATATTCTATTTTTCAAATGATTAATATAAATGTAAGTACATAGTAATTAAGTCCAAGTTGAACCGCAAATGTTATATGTTATTTGTTATATAATTGATCAATAGTTTAAGTACAGTCACATATTATTAGGAGATGGTACTAGCAACCCAACTATTGTTGTTTTAGCTCATTATTTTCCTAATTAAGAAGAGTCTGAAAATATCAGATACAGTCCGAAATTATTCATACCCCTGGCAAATTGTGACTTAAATTTACTTTTATTCAACCAGCAAGTTTTTTTTATTAGAAATGACACAGACGTCTCCCAGAAGATAATAAGACATTGTACAAGAGGCATCATTGTGGAAAAAAATATTACTCATCTTTTATTTACATTTGTGGCATGTCCAAAAGTATTCATACCCTTCTCAATAATCAATAGAAAAGCCTTTATTGGCTATTACAGCAATCAAACACTTCCTATAATTGCTGACCAGCTTTTTGCATGTCTCCAGTAGTATTTTTAGCGATGAGCTCCAACTCTTTCAGGTTTTCCTTCCCTTTACCCTGATCTTTAGCTCCCTCCAAAGATTCTCAAATGGATTTAAGTCAGGACTCTGGCTGGGCCACTACGAAACATTAATGTTTTTGTCTGCTAACCATTTCTTCACCACTTTTGCTGTGTTTTGGGTCATTGTTGTGCTGAAATGTCCACTGGTGCCCAAGGCCAAGTTTCTCTGCAGACTGCCTGATGTTGTTGTTGAGAATTTTGATGTATTGCTCCTTTTTCATGGTGCCGTTTACTGTGATTAGGTTCCCTGGTCCACCGGCTGAAAAACACCCCCAAAACATTAGGTTTCATCTGGCCATAAAACAGAAGACCAGAAGTCTTCTTCTTTGTCCAGAAAGGCCAAGCTTTTGTGTGCCTTATCTGGAGAAGTGGTGTCCTCCTTGGTCTGCTTCCATGGAACCCAGCGGTGTGCAGTGTCTGTTGGACTGTCTGCCTTGAGATGTTGCCACCAGCAGAGTCCAGATTCATCAGGATGGCCTTGGTGGTGATCCTTGGATTCTTTTTTACCTCTCTCACTATCCTCCTGGCCAGCACAGAGATTTTTCACAGTGCAGAACATCTTGTATTTTTAATAATGTTTTGCACTGTAGCCACTGGAACTTTAAAACATTTAGATATGGTCTTATAGCCCTTTCCTGACTTGTGAGCAGCCACAATGCGCAGCCGCAGGTCCTCAGTGAGCTCCTTTGTCTTAGCCATGACTGTCCACAAACCAACAGCAGAGAGCTTCTGTTTTTCACCTGTTGAGTTGATTAAAACGCTGTTCCTAATGAATCAGGGTAATTAGGATGCTTTAGAACAGCTTGGACTATTCGGAATGGTATAGAACTTTGGATTTTCCCATAAACTGTGACAGTTTGCAAAGGGTATGAATAATTTTGGACATGCCACTTTTTGTTCAAATGTAAATAAAAGCTGAGAAATATTTTTTTCCTCAATGATGCCTCTTGTACATCGTCTTATTATCTTTTGGGAGAAGCCTGTGTCATTTCCGGTCAAAAAAAAAACTTGCTGGTTGAATAAAAGTAACTTTAAGTCAGAATTTGCCAGGGGTATGAATAATTTCGGGCTTGACTGTAGATTTAAATTCACTGCGTGTACACAAAAGAGCAAAATGTTGGAACGTGTTCACATTGTTATCTAATGCAATAAAATTTATACATGAAGTGTGACATCATTGTATTATAAAGTGTTACCAAATGATGAAATGTCAGAAAATTATTGAAAAAAGACAGCATTAATAGAAAGCCTCTCACCATGTAGATTCCTCCAAACAAGGCCATGAATTTGCTCAACAGAGCAGCACACAGACTGGCAACATGAACAAATGGTCCCTAGAGGACGCGAGAGGAGATAGAAATAACAGATGTGATCACAGGGCAAAGGCTTAAAGTATTTTAGCATTAGAACTCTTATCTAGGATCAGATATCCCCTCTCATGCACCTCTTTGCCCAGAGGCATGCCACTTCCAAGGGCACAAGTTAAGCCAATCACTTTGGCGACGAAGGTTTTGAAAGTGAGGTACTCTTTTAGCACCACACCTCGGAGAATGGTCTTCATCTCTGGGATCCCAGAGCCTAGAGGAAGAACAGACGAAGGGGGTTACAAAGAGATCTGAGAAGATGTAAAGGCCATTTGGCTTAAATTGATTACGTGAGCATGGGCAAATGTGTGTGCGTATCTCACCCACTGCCTGTGGCGCCAGTATCTGTGTGAAGCCGGCGGAGAAGGTGATGAGAACCACTGGGTAAGTGACCCAGGCTAGATACTGCAGCAACATGTTATTGTGCAGACCACCATACATCCACTTCTGTGCTGCAGACACCAACACACACCATATAATTACATCTCTGCAGAGGAATAACATCCATTCCAATTTGTGTGCTTATGCGCTATTCTATGGCATTTGTAGTTTAAATAGTGTGAGTAGTGTGTTCATATTGATAATTGCAAAAAGAAGTACACTTCATATACCCAGATGGTGCATTTAATGAACCAAAAAAAATGCTGAACACTTAATGTACTCAACATTCACTCAACTGTCTGAAATTCATACGCTAGATGGTAAAGTACATAGTAAAATTGCATAATGTAGTCATTTGGTGCGCAACTATAGACTTTAAATGTACATTTACTTGTGCTCTGTTATTTAATTGTATTGAAATTGTATTTATACTGACACCTACTGACATGGATGAAAAAGCATTTTTTTAATAGAATAAAATTAATTGAAATTAATTAATTTAATTGAAAACCTACTCAAATTATATAAATTTGCATTACCTAACTAACCCCATTTGACAGTTGTCTTAGAATTTATTCTGACACCTATAGACAGTAGACTATAATAGACATATACAGCCACATTGACGTGTGCCCTGTTTAGTTGTTAATTGTTTCAATTAATTTTCTGATTTGACAACTGTCTTAGAATTATTGGCCTATTGCGTGGATGCAAAAGCAACGTTTTTTTGAAGAAAATGAAGAAATGTCCATAATGCACATCAAACTATAGACTATACAGCTACAATTACATGTGCACTGTTATTTAGTTGTTAATTTTATCAGTTAATTTTTCTGCCTGATTTGACATCTTTCTTAGAATTTATACTGACACCTACTTGCGTGGATGAAAAAGATGAAAAATTTCTTCAATTATCATTTTAATTGAAGAAATGCCCATAACCGAATCAAACTATAGAGTATACATCTACATTTACTTGTTATTTTTTATTTAGTTGTTATTTTTCAGTTAATTTTTCTGTCCAATTTGACAGTTGTCTTAGTATTTATACTGACACCTACAGGTGTGGATGCAAAAGCAAATATATTTTTTTTAATTTTAAATACTGAATCAAACTTGTGCTCTGTTATTTAGTTGTTAATTTAAAAAAACTGTCAAATTTTTACAGTTGTCTTGAAAGTTATACTGACACCTATTGGTGTGGATAAAAAACGAAGATGTTTTAATTTAAAAATCTCCATTAACTTGTTCAAACTATGGACTATACAGCTACATTTACTTTGTGCACTTAGTTACTTTAGTTGTTAATTTTTTTCAATTAATTTTCCTGCCCAATTTGACAGTTGTCTTAAAATTTATACTGACAACTATTGCCATGAATGCAAATGCAACAATTTTTTTTAAATGAAGAAATGCCTATAACTGAATCAAACTTGTGCTTTTTCATTTAGTTCGAACTAAATTATAGACTATACATCTATATTTACTTGTTATTTATTTAGTTGTTAATTTTTTTTATTCAATTCACCTAATTCGACAGTTGTCTTGGATGTTATACGGACACCTATTGGTGTAGATGAAAAAGCAAATGTGTTTTAATTGACCCTTCGCAAGAAGTTTGATTGACAGGCGATCTGACCAATCATAATGGCGAATCTGCCATTTTGTCTGACAAGCAAACTAGACAGGAGAGTAGATTAATGTGGGTGGACTTAAAACTTGAAAAATGCTGTTTATTGACATCTTTCTGCAGTTGAAATAAAATACCTTCTGATATTTATTCATGTTTATTTCATGCTTGAAGTAAATATGAAACGATTATCGGTTTACATGGCGCTTAATCTGAGGTGCGACAGCAATCTGTCACAACACATTAAAGAGCCACATTGTTTGAATTTCTTAAAAAATGACTAAATTTGAAAGCTAAGACTTTGTTTCATACAGAATCCTGTCATGTCTGTCCTCATGCTGTCACAGTCCTTTTTGCTCTGCAATGTATTTTTCACTGTGTTGTCAAAACATGATGTGTGGCGTGAGAGCAACATAGCTTGTCAGACATAACAACAGTAAATAAAGGGGGCGGGTTTTTGCAAAGGGTCAGTTGAAGAAATGGCCATCAAATTATTCAAATTATAGACTATACAGCTACATTTACTTGTACACTAGTTGTTAGTTGTCCGTTGTTATTTATCTCACTTCACTTCAGCCTGATTTGATAACTGCCTTAGAATTTATTCTGACACCTACTGGCATGGATGAAAAAGATATATATTTTTTTAATTTTAATTTTAATTAAAAAAATGCCCATAACTAAATCAAAAGTGCACACTAATAGGAAGATCACTGAGATCATTTGGATCCCCCTGTTTTTTCCCCCTTTGATTTCAACATAGCAAGCAATATTAGGGGGTGACCCCTATGGCCCTATCCTGTAAGCAACGCCTTTGCACCCTTGAACATTTACAAAGGCAGTCGTTTGCAATTTGTTAAATTACGAGTTGGAAGGGTGCTCATTGTGTGCCCTAAATGCTCCCTTCCTGATGTGGACTCTACCACTGACAGTCCATGCGACACTACAAGACCAAGGTGTGGACTCAAGAAACAGGCCCTGTGTAAAATAAAAACAGCTTTTTTGGGGGCCATTAATATGACTGGGGTCTTCATTTCATGTGATCATGGATTCTTTTAACATATCTGTCATAGCATATCTAAAAGTACTACTTGTCATTTTTGTAAATTACTGAGGTGTTTTTATATGTCGACAGCGCTTGATGTCGCTAATGCTGTAATGTTAAAAAAAAAAACTGCCCTTGATATTTGCTAAGACAGTTCTGTGCCTTTTTGGTTAATTGACTGAACTGCCACACCCCCAGTCCTTGTAAATAAACTCATTCTTTTGTAAAAAGAGGTCAGTGAGTTGGCACCAATTCGTTCAGGCATTAATGCACCTTCTATCCCAGAATACACATGATGACGATATCCCACTAAAAAAAAAAACAATACTTCACTGATTAAATGACACCATCTGTACTTTCATGGAACCCTGTCAAGCAGAAAATTGTCCTTTTCTTTCTTTTCATTCTTTTCTCTCTCTCTCACCTTGCTGGCAGAAGGCGATAGTGTAGTCCATGGCCCAGCTGACCAATGCCATGAGAAGCCCCAGGAGGATGAGAAAGATCCAGTCTTCACCCACACGGGAAATCAGGAACTTCTTACACCGTGACGTACACACTGCAGACAAACATGATAAAAAAGAATAAAAAAAGAACATTCAGTCATCATTTACAAACCAGTATGACTTTCTTTCTTTACATAAATGGTGAATTATAATAATATGGTGTTTGCTTCTGTCCAAGCAGTTCAAAGGAATGAGCACTAAGGCACCAAAGCTTACCGTTCAAAAGATTGGGGTCTGTAAAATGTGTTTTTTTTTATTTAAAAGAAGTCTCTTCTGCAATCCAAGGCGACCCAATTTGTGTACTTATTGTCTATTCTATGCCATTTGTAGTAAAAATAGTGTGAGTAGTGGATTCACAATGAAAATAAGAAGTACACTTCATATATTTAATACATTTAATGAACCAAAAAAAATGTTGGACACAATGTACTCAATATGCACTCAACTGTCTAAAAATCATACACCCTATGGTAGAGTACATGGTAAAACTGCATAATTTATAGCCATTTGGTACACATCTATAGACTATACATGTGCATTTACTTTGTAAATACTCTGTTATTTAAAGTGTTACTCTACCCCAAAATGAAAAGCTATGAGAATACTTTTTGTACGCAAAGGAAACAAAAAAAAACTTCATTCAACAATTTGTCTACTCCGCATCACCGTAGCTCCATTTTGGATAGTATCCCCTAAACGCAAACAGTGTATGTTGTTCTCTGTCAGCTGCGTCACATGGATTATGCTGTTTTTGTTTATTAATGCTTTGATTCAAAGACAACAGCTTATCCGTGTGACACAGCTGACAGAGAACGGTGTATGCCGTTTGCGTCCAGGCAAGGGTATACTATCCAAAATGGCGTAATAGTGACGCAGAAATGAATTGTTGAATAAAGTTGTTATTTTTGTTTTCTTTGCTTACAAAAAGTATTCTTGTAGCTTCGTAAAATTAGCATTGAACCACTCATGGCAGATTTGACGACATCTTTCATACTTTTCTGGGCCTTTACAGTGTTATTTACTTGGCAGTCAATGGGACAGTTACAAACCTCATGGTTTTCATCCAAAATATCTTAAACTGTGTTCCAAAGACAAAGCTTTTACGGTAAGTGATTAATAGTGTTGGGTTCGAGTCCATCTAAGTCGAGTCTGAGTCGAGTCCGAGTCTTTAACCATTCGGGTCCGAGTCGAGTTCGAGTCCAACTAAACACTACTGTTTGTTAGTATCTTAACCATTGTTTTAACCTTTACAACTGGAATAAGGCAATGACAATTTAAATTGTTATTGCCATTTTGATTTTTGATTTCACACCATCTCATAATTAGTGTCCTGTTCAACAAACTTAAAGTCACGTAACAGAAGTTATAGCTTATGTATTGTGACATTGTCAAAGTTCTGTCAGTTTATGTCTTTGGTTTTTCCCGTTGTCTCCCCCTGTTGATCTGTGTATTTGGTTTAGCCCTAATTATTCTGTTATCCCCGTGACCTGTGTTTAATTATTAGTCACCCTTTATAAGTCTGTCTTTGAGTTCAATTCCCTGTCGGTCCTTAATGTTGTCTCAGCATGTTTGGAAGTTCTCAGTGTTCCTGCTTGTTCCTGTCTGTTCATCTTGAAGATTTATATTAAATATATTGTTTGTTTGTATCTCGTCTATAGTCTCGTTTCGTCCTACACGCAATCATAACAGAAGGACCGACCGAAACAGTTCACAACGTTTTCCCCCTGCGTTTCTTTTCCGTTTTTGTCTCAGTGTTTATTTTTGATTTATTTTGTTATGGATGATCCCGCCGTCCTCATCATCCTCCTGGAGCAGGGGAACCGCTCTCTCGAGGATCACACAAGAGACCTTGTGTTCCTCGCACCGCTGACACATTACCCGGACAGCTGCCTGTGCACATTTTACTGTAAGGGATTTAACAACACCATCAAGGTGCAGCTGTTCGGGGAGGGTCCTCGAGAGAGCATCGCCGATTACATTGAGTGGGTGCTGGTATCCAGCAGAGCTTCGTTGACCGTGGAGGATGACACCAGCCCCACTCATGACCCAGAGACCAGCCAACCATCATCCCCACAACACGCGGAGTTTGAGCCCGAAATCATCACCGCAGACGGAGAGCCTGAGCCCGGAGCGACAACTATATGGAGCGCCGATGAGCTCAACACTTCCGACCAGGTGCGAGAGCCGGCCATTACATCCGCGACGGTGGACTGCTGCGTGGAGCAAGATAGGGCAGTAGAGAGCCCTGCCCACTGCACCACCACTGGGGGTGAGCTTGAGCAACACTCTGGGGACTTGATAGACTTCTTCACAGAGATAGCTGTCTGCCTGCACTTCCCACCCACCCTCCCTCTTCTGTCGATGTCTGGATCTGCCTGGTCTCCGCTGGTTCCGTCCAGCCGTCCTGAATCTCCACTGGTTCCGTCCAGCCGTCCTGAATCTCCACTGGTTCCGTCCAGCCATCCTGAATCTCCGCTGGTTCCGTCCAGTCGTCCAGAGTCATCGTTGGTTCGCCCAACCTTCCAGAATCGCCGCTGTCATCTGTCAGCCCCCCTGCTCACCCTCAGTCCACCACCTGTGCAGTGGGCTCGCCGCGGGGCTGCCAGGTTCCATCGAAGTCTTGGCTGGAGGATCCCTCTTCTCCACCTCCAGCCTCAGAGTCCAGAACTCCGCCTCGGCCCTCCGACCCTGCGGCTCCACCACGGCTCTCAGCGCCCTCATCTCCACCGTCGCCCATCGTCTCTCCGGCTCCGCCCTGGTCAGTCGTCGTCCCTTCGTCACCTCAGGACTCTGCTCCTCTGGCTGTGCCTCGTCACGCCGTCCCACCGGCTCCTACGGACTCCTCCCTCCCTCCGGCACAGCCTCCATCCTCTGTCGCTCCGGCTCCACCGCGGACCTCCGGAATTCCGCCTCCGCCTTGGTTGCCAGAGCCTCTAGTTTAGCCTTGGCCCTCTGGATCCGCGGTGTCGCCCAGGATCTTCGGCTCTCCATCTCTGCCTCAGGCTCCTCTGCCAGCTGCTCCGCCTCTGTCGGTCGGCCCCATGGAGTCGGCGGTCCTTCCTCCACCATGGCTCCTCCCTCCGTCGGCTCCACCATGGGTCGTCGTCATGGCTGTGATCTGGGTCCTGCTGCGTTCCTCCTGCTCCGGATCCCTCCTGTTTCCTCCCTGGCTCCTCCCACGGAATGCGAACAATTATAGGGCAGGACAGGACTTTATCTGTTGTTATATAGTAAATATATAAATTCAATGGGGTGGGTAGGAAATGTATTGAATAAGACCTGAGGAGCAGAGAATGCACCTCTTATCTCTGATTGTGGCTGTGTTTTGTGAGTAATATGACGAATGGTAAGACCTTAGACAGGGTAGATGGCATTTAAAAAAAATTCTTGGATGAAAATGAGGCTGTGAGGGTTAATGACAGTTTTAAGTAGCAGTCTATGAAATAAAAGAATAAAAAAAAGTAAATTTGAGTTTATATTTCAAAATTCTGACTTTATTTTCACAATTCCGAGATTATATCTCACAATTCTGATAAGAAAAGGCATTCTCCCCTTTCCCCTCAGCTCAAAATCATGAGTTTATATCCCACACTTCTGGCATTTTTTCCCTAAGAACTGACAAACTCGCAACTGTTGAGTTAAATTGAGTTATAAGTCCGAAATACAACATATAAACAACATATAAAAAAATTCTAAATTGTGAGATAAAATAGGTAAATGTAGTATGACGCAGTCTGCTACAGCAGGTTTACGCTGCTCTTGCTTTAAGACCGGATGCACAGATCATATATTTTGACACATCTGTATTTCTGTTATAACTGTATAACTGTTCAAATTCACTTAAGACAAAACCGACTGCATTTGCATGAATATTCTCCAAGACGGTGCATTTTGACATTACTTTTCATGTAAGTGTGTAGCAATAATATGCAAAAGAAAACTTAATTCAGCATTTGCACGCTGACTGAGAGGCGCTTTCGGTGAGCACACTTTGGGTGTGTGTATGCAAAGAAACCAGCAGGCTTTCAAGTACTGGCAAGACTTTTAAACACGTGTGAATACTGAATGTCACTTTCGTAATAATTCCCGAGTCCAAAAAGCTCGAGTCCGAGTCAAGTCCAAGTCAAAATGCATCCGAGTCTGTGACAAGTCCGAGTCCGCTAAATATTGTACTCGAGACCGGACTCGAGTCCGAGTACAAGTCCGAGTACCCCAACTATAGTGATTAATGACAAAATTTTCATTTTGGGGTGGAATAACCCTTTAATTGTTCATTTTTAAAATTAATTTGTGTTATATATTTATATATATATAGCATGAGTCATGTGAGCTACTTTTATGATGAGCAAATGCTTCAAATTTCTTCATTCATGTTCCATTTCTTTGGTTTCATTGGTTTTTAATGACCTGGCAATGAGTAAATGAAGTCATAATTTTCATTTTTGAGTGATCTAATCCATTAAGCACCTAAAACATCCGCCGTTTTCCTCTACTTTTTAGGTCAGTCTGTGTTCACAACATAGAGATAGACTGTATGAATATGAAATGAACAACCCAAGATCAATTACCCGAACCCAGCAGTAGGTGCACAGTATGCTTTAATGAAGTGAACAATTGGTCATAAAAGAGCTCGTTTTCCCCTGGAATCCCATGTTTCTAGACACACGAGAAAACCGAGAGTGTGAACAATTGCGCTGTTGCATAGGTGGACAGGGTTGCGGAGACCCAGACAGGAAATGGCTTGTGTGTGTGAAGATAAGACGCATCTGAAAGACAGCGGAAAGGGAAGGGTCCCGGCAGGTGAAGGGACACCTCTGTGTACGTGACAGAGACACCACCCCGCCAGCTTCAGCACCCGCTCAGCGGCCCTTTGCCCGGCTCCTCTGTGCGGGAGTTGGTACATGGGCAGATTTGCCCACTGAAGTGGCACAACAGATGTCTTTGCGCTCAAAATAAACCCTGTGACAATCCACAACCGAGAAAGCAATAAGCCGAACCAAATTTACCGCAACTCAAGACGCATTTTGGACGTGCAAACCTGCAGTGCTTATCTCCAAACCGCGCCAGACAGAAGTGCTGAGATGCGGCATATTTTGACACTTAATTGGAGTTTGAGGAATAACCGTATAAATATGCAGAGCCCATGCTTCCCCACACAGATTTTAGTGTCTTTGACAAGTGAGTCACAGGCCAGCACTGGAAGTGACATCCTTATGTGGCATGCATGCATAATATAACAATGTATTATATATCTGATATCTATTTATATCCCCAGAGCGAGTAGAAAGGTGTAGGAGGTTTGGTGAGAGGCAATAGTACCTGCCCTCTTTCTGCCTGATATGACAACTTATGCGGCATTTTCTGCATTGAGCCTCAGAGTTTCCCGTGAGGGGGAACTGGTGGACTGCTGCCAGTTCTCTGTTTTCATCCACAGATCCAAAACAATTAGTACTGAAATAGACAGATTAAGTCAGCTATGGTGGTAGGACTTCACTCTAAAGTTGCATTGAGAACAAGCAGCAGGATGCTGACAGCTTGTCGCAAATCTACCCCCCTCTGTCTTCTTAAAATTCACAAATAAAGTCTAATTATACAAGGGAGAAAGAGATATGTGCTTATATGCTCTGTTTGGATATAGGCATATATGCTCTGATGCCAGCTCTTATATGAAAAAACAGAACTTGTTTTGACAAAAGCACAGAACATTTTTAATCAAAATACAGTGGCCTCCACTAATACTGGCACCCTTGGTAAATATGCACTGAAAACAAATCACAAATTTCTAACCTATTATTGAAGTGAAACAATGAAAAATGGGGAGGGGGGGGGATCCATTTATTACAACATCCTTTTCCCAAGATAACAGCTCTGGGTTTTCCCCTATTATGCCTAAAGACTTTGGAGAACACCTGACAAGAGACCATTCCTTTATACAGAATCTCTCTAGATCCTTCATATTCCCAGCTCTACGTTGGTGTTTCTTCTCTTCAGTTCACCCAATTATTTTCTAAAAGGTTCAGGTAAGGCAACTGGGGTGGCAATGGCAGAAGCTTCAATTTGTGCTCAGTGACATATTTTTGTGTTGATTTTGATGTTTGTTTTGGATCATTCTCCTGATGGAGGATCCAACATTATATGGTTTCTAACAGAGGCAGCAATTTTTTTATTTGTTGATATTTGCTAGAATCTATGATGCTATGTATCTGAACAAGATCTCCAGGACCTCCGGCAGAAAAATATGCCAAGATCCAGCAGTATTTTTAACCATGGGCATGGGGTACTTTTTATCCCTGTTTGCACCAAACCCATCTGTTGGGTTTGCTGCCAAAAAGCTCTTTTTTAGTTTTATTTGACCATAGAAGCCAGTTCCGTTTGAAGTTCTAGTCGTGTCTGACAACTGAATTTGCTAGAGTTTGTTTTTGGATGAGCGAGGAGGATTTTCCTTGAAACCCTACCGAACAACATGTGGTGATGTAGAAGCTGTTTGATATTTTTTTTAGGCTTTCTAACCCCAAGACTTAAATAACCTTCTCAATTTTCCAGCTGTGATCCTTGGAGAGTCTTTTGCCCCTCACACTCTCCTCCCCACTGTGCATTATGATGATACAGACACACTTCCTCTTCCAGACAGATTTGTAACATCTTTAGTTAATTGAAACTTCTTAATTATTGCGCTGATAGTGGAAATGGAGATTTTTTCTAGCTATTTTCTTACATCCACTTTCTATTTTGTGAAGCTCAACAATCTTGTTCTGAACATCAGAACTATATTCTTTGGTTTTACACCTTGTGATAAATTATTAAAGGAATTTGGCCTTTGTGTTCCTCATATTTATCATCCTGTGAAACAGGAAGTCATGACTGGACAATTTCACGCTCCTTGTCCCCCTGGTGTGCTAAAAATTTGTAAATATGAATGGGAATGTACTTCAGATCTATTTTACTCATAAGAATTTCTAGCATTTCTAACATTCTTTAGAGAAAAACATTTATTTCATAATGAGATTTTCCCCAAATGTTTTACTTCAATGAAAGGTTTAGAATTTTGTGATTTTTTTTAAATTAAAAAACTAAAAGATAAACAGTGCAGATTTATTTTTACACCTGCCTTTGCTAATATTTACCAAGGGTGCCTATATTAGTGGAGGCCACTGTAAATTGATCAAGGCAATCTGTTTGATTTCATTAATCTGTACAAATCAAATGTACAAATCACTAATGTTTTGAGAAATACTTTTGATTGATAGTCCACTTTGCAGCTATTAGTCATTTGAGCTGTTGACTGTTACTTGTACATTGTGTAAAGGGTACTATGGAAATAAAATGTAACCATGTTTTGTAATGCATGCCATTATTGTTAAGCAAAAGTGTGTTTATAATTGTCACTGAGTTGTCAAAATATGGTAAAAATCGATTTTTTTGTACATTCAATGAAAAATATCTATATTATTTCTGAAACATATAAAAACGTGTCACTAAATTAAAAAAAAAAAAATTGTGCTGACGCCAGTGAAAATTTTGTCAGGCTAATTAAAAATCTAACCCAGACATCTGATGAAAAAATCCTTCCTGTACCAAGCACTGCTTTTATTAAAAAACTGACCATCTGAATCAATCAATAAATTTTGCAATTTCGCAATTACACATCATTGGGGTAAAGAAGGAGCTGGGACAGGAAGAAACACTGAAGGAAAATGGAAATTTTGTATAGTGCAGCTCAGACTGTAGGTGGGGAAATTTGACAACTGCTATTAGCGGTCGGTCATACTCCATTGTGCTGTGTAGGTCAAGTGCTTGCAAACTCAAATATGTTCTTGTATTCTGGAAACAGGCCCAGAAAGCACAAACCACGACTGGCTATATTTATAAGTGAATTTATTAAAATATTTTTTATACTAAGCTGGCATAACAACACTGAGTTCATCTCAAAAGCTAATGAGCTGCCTACAAACGCAGCATTTTAAAAATATCATAAGCATGCTCCCGACCAAAAGGTAGGCATCTTAATTATGCTGCCTGCCAAGAGACTCTCTCTTATGGCCAAAACATCACATGTATCCTTCACAGCGAAGGCAATCCCAAAACGCACTTACAAAATCAGTGAAAAAAATCCTTTGCACAATACTTGAAAGTACTGTGAATAAAAGTGTGAATAAAAATGCATTATCATACCCAGTATTTCAGTGTTTTATCAATTTTAAAGGGATAGTTTCTGAAATTCTGAAAGTCATTAATTCTCACCCTCATGTCATTCCCAACCCATAAGACCAAATTTGTAACACAAATTAAAATATTTTTGATGAAATCCGAGAGCTTTCTGACCCTGCATAGACAGCAACGCAACTGACACGTTCAAGGCCTAAAAAGGTAGTAAGGACATTGTTAAAATAGTCCATGTGACATCAGTGTTTCAACCGTAATTTTACAAAGACAATACTTTTTGTGCACAAAGAAAACAAAAATAATGACTTAATTGATTAAATTATTGATTAAAACTGAAATAATTTCTTCTCTTCCATGTCAGTCTTATGAGTTTGGAACAACATGAGGTGGGCAATTATTGACAGAATTTTATTTTTTTCTTTAATGCTGATTATTATTTTTTCAATACCAACAACTCAAAAAAATGTCTACCTGATCTCATGACAAAAACGTGGGAACTTTTTTTTAGGTATGAATCCTGTGAAAAACATAAGAGCTGAAGATTGAAAACCAAGCTAAAATGGCATGCTTGCATTTGTGTTTTTACGTCACATTCGCTTTTGTTCATTCTATCGGGTAGGTTTACAGTGAGGAAAAAAATGATTTGATCCCCTGCTGATTTTGTATGCTTGCCTACTGACAAAGAAATTATCAGTCTATAGTTTTAATGGTAGGTTTATTTGAACAGTGAGGGACAGAATATCAACAAAAAAATGAGAAAAAAACACATTTCAAAAAAGTTACAAATTGATTTGCATTTTAAGGAGTGAAATTACTATTTGACCCCTTCACAAAACATGACTTAGTATTTGGTGGCAAAACCCTTGTTGGCAATCACAGAGGTCAGACGTTTCTTTTAGTTAGCCACCAGGTTTGCACATATCTCAGGAGGGACATTGTCCCACTTTTTGCAGATCCTCTTCAAGTCATTAATGTTTCGAGGCTGAAGTTTGGCAACTCAAACCTTCAGTGCCCTCCACAGATTTTCTTTGGGATTAAGGTCTGGAGACTGACTAGGCCACTCCAGGACCTTCATTTGCTTCTTCTTAAAGCCACTCCTTTGTTGCCTCCCTTTGATGCGGTGCACTTGTCCTGTGCCCTTGGCAGAAAAACACCCAAAGCATAAGGGCATAAGACAGTGGGGATGGTGTTCGTTGGGTCATAGGCAGCATACCTCCTCCTCCAAACACGGCGAGTTGAGTTGATGCCAAAGAGCATGATTTTGGTCTTATCTGACCACAAAACTTTCACCCAGTTCTCCACTGAATTATTCAGGTGTTCATTGGCAAACTTCAGACTGGCCTGTACATGTGCTTTTTTGAGCAGGGGGACATTGGAGGCGCTGCAGGATTTCAGTCCTTCAAGGTGTAGTGTGTTACCAATTGTTTTCTTGGTGACTATGGTCCCAGCTGCCTTGAGATCATTGATCCTCCCGTGTAGTTCTGGGCTGATTCCTCACATTCCCATGATCATTGAAACTCCACGAGGTGAGATCTTGCATGGAGCACCAGACCGATGGTGACTGACAGTTATTTTGCGTTTCTTCCATTTGCGAATAATCACACCAACTGTTGTGCCCTTCTCACCAAGCTGCTTGGCGATGGTCTTGTAGCCAATTCCAGCCTTGTGTAGTCTACAATCTAGTCCCAGACATCCTTGGACAACTCTTTGGTCTTGGCCATGGTGGAGAGTTTGGCATCTAATTGATTGCTTCTGTGGACAGATGTCTTTTATACAGGCAACAAGCTGAGATTAGGAGCACTCCGTTTAAGAGAGAGCTCCTAATCTCAGTATGTTACCTGTATAAAAGACACTTGGGAGCCAGAAATCTTGCTGATTGATAGGGGTTCAAATACTTATTTCACTCATTAAAATGCAAATCAATTTATAACTTTTTTTAAATGCGTTTTCTGGATTTTTTTGTTGTTGTTCTGTCTCTCGCTGTTAAAATAAACCTACCATTAAAACTATAGACTGATCATTTCTTTGTCAGTGGGCAAACTTACAAAATCAGGAGGGGATCAAGTCATTATTTCCCTCACTGTAGATGTAGTGCAGATAGTACGCTATTTTACAACGTCACAAAGCATTACAGTTAAAGGAGAAGTCCGGTGTGATATTGACCTAAAGTGTGTTGAATCATGATACCGAGAGTGAACTTACCCTTCATAGCTCATGTCGGCTTGTCCACTGCAGTCCGAAATCTGGCATTAGTTAGCCGTTGCTAACAACAGGTTGTCAATGAGGGTGAATAGGGCATCGGACTAGCCATGTAAATAAATCACTGTTTTACATCATTTACGAGGCACAAAGTAGCGCCACACTTCATTGGTAGATTTCCAAGGGCCCTGACATTTAAAACGAGCCATTGAGAACTTTGAAAAAGCACTGGTAGTTTATTTACAAGAAGATTTATACAGGCATTCCCCTTAGTAAAATTACCGATCGCCGCCATCTTGAATTTAGTCACGATAAGTCGAGTGACGAGCAGGAAGGAACTTATCAGGTTATCAACTTATCAGGTTGTGGTTTCCTTCCTGCTCGTCACTCGACTTATCGTGACTGTAAAACAGTGATTTATTTACATGGCTAGTCCGATGCCCTATTCACCCTCATTGACAACCTGTTGTGAGCATCGGCTAACTAACGTCAGATTTCGGACTGCAGTGGACAAGCCAACATGAGCTATGAAGGGTAAGTTCACACTCGGTATCATGATTCAACACACTTTAGGTCAATATCACACTTCTCCTTTCAAGCGCCACTCAACGGACATTTCAAGTCAGAACTGCGGTGAAACGTATAAAACAAATTACATAAAATGTACCATATGTATGCTCATCTGCTCCGTGGGGAAAAAAATGAACACGCTTTTAGCACCACTTTTGTGGACGTTTCACATGGAATATGTCACAAAATGTACATGGCGGTACATATTTTGCAACTCAACAAACTATCAACAAACCCTGATAGTCGAGTCCACTGCAGAGCACCATCCTTGCTGCATATGCAGAGCATTCCAAATCAGACACTTAAGAGGTGTCATGGTATTCCGATGCTGCCTTAGTAGGTAGCCACCTATGTAGGCAATATGCAGCATGGCAGCTTGCTTGGTTTTGGAACAGAATTACAGTTGGATGAAGGAATAAAATAGAAATGAGACAGAGACGGAGAGAAAGAAAAAGACATATGATGCCAGCTCTGTAGACCGGTGTGTAGGTAGTGAGATGACAAGCCTCCAAACCCCTCAAACTCAGTCAAGGAGGATCAGAAGACCTGCGCTGCACACTGTGCTGATAGATTTCTCATGCTTTTCACACTCAACAGGGAGGCGGGAAGGATGATATAGAGACAGATGCTGTGTGTCTTTGGAGATTACACAGGGCCAAAAGAGCAGTCTATTTATATTACAAGAAACCAATGAGATACCTCATTAGCAATAAAAACATTGGACTGCGAGACACTGTTGCCTATTTAATGAGAACTCAACTTTTTTTTTAATAATAGTTCTGGGAATTTATCACAGACTTCCAGTATGAATGGCTACTGCTTTTGTTCAAAGCTCTTTCTTTTTCAGCCAATTTTCTTAACGTACCATTAAATGGAAAAATAAATAATTCCTTGGCGAATAGTTTTTATCTCTAAACTCAAATGTAACGCTCCATATATTACATCCTTTGGTGAGCGGTGACGTGTTTCTAGACAAAGATGCACAGGCACACACAAAGACACAGTGGCTCATTATGGATACACTGCACGTCTATGCGTCTCATCTATCACCCCTAAACAGCGCAGACTGATTATGCTCCCTGCTGGTGAATGGCGAGCACTGCACTGAGGTGCGGAGGGAATTGAACAGGCTGATAAATGCTGCAAGTCGTTGTTTACAAGCTAGACAACAGCGTCAGTCCTTGAAAAATGATTAGGGGGAAATGTTTCCACCATAAATGTGAAGACCGTGAAGATGCCTTTAAGATTCAAGTGATGACACACCTGTGGAATGTGCCTGACAGATTGATAAACAGCAGCAGCTACACAAACCAGTGACAATTAATCACCACTAGAGGGCAATCTAGAAAGAATGAGGTAAAACACCACATCTGCAAGCATCAGACATGACCATATCCTGTCTCACAACTTCAGTAGATAAGACCCTTCTTCTTTGACTGGGATCATTTAGAGCCCTGTAAAGCTGCATTTAAACTGCATTTTGGAAGTTCAAACTCGGGGCACCACTGAAGTCCACTTTTCTTCAGAAAACAATTTCATTGCGACTGAAGAAAGAAAGACATGAACATCTTGGATGACAAGGGGGTGAGTACATAATCTTTACATAATTTTTGTTCTAGAAGTGAACTTCTCCTTTAAGGTTTTTGAGGAGAACATTGTGATTTTTCTCCATATAGTGGACTTCAATGGGAGACAACAGGTTGAACTGCAGTTTCAATGCAGCGTCAAAGGGCTCGATCCCAGCCGAGAAATAGGGGTCTTATTAAGTAAAACGATCTGTAATTTTCTTTTTTTTTAAATTACATACTTTTTGACCAAAAATGTTGTGTCCGCAACTTCACGTATTACGTAATCACGTTGGAAAGGTCATGTGCGGTTAGTTCTTTGTCTGTATACTTCAGTTCAAAAAGGTAGGGTGGGATGAAAAAATCTTATTTTTTACTCCAACTTCAAAATAGTTAGACTTCGTTGTCCAATATATAGAGAAAAATCCTGGAAAGTTTTCCTCAAAAACCTTTTTTTTGTAACTGAATACAGAAAGACATGAACATATTGGATGACATAGGGGCGAGTAAATTATCAGGACATTTTTATTCTGGAAGTGAACTAATCCTTTAACGTCAACAAAAAAAAAATGGACAATTCAAATTTTTATGAAATATTGCAGAGTTTACTATAAATGATTTATTGTCACACATCATTATTATTTTTTATTCATGTATCCTCATAATTTTCAATTAAAATAACTTCCCCGCCTCCTTGCAATGACATCTCTTCTCTGAGGACATGGGCAAGGTGAGAGAATGATCCTTCTTTTCCTTGTGACTCACATAAGAATGTACCAATTAATAACAATCCAATCAATTCCCAATTCTTTTTCATTTAAGAAGCTGTATCACTCAGAAATACATCACAATAAGCGGTAAGAAACAAATCTCAACTTCTGTTTCATGCTGAATTTAAAAAGTGTTTAAGTTGGGATTTAGCCAAAATTGGGTTTCACATTATGAGCTATATTATTATTATTTTTATTATTGTTTTTTTTTTATGAAAATGACTGATCGTTTTGCTAGATAAGACCTTATTTCTTGACTGGCATTGTGTAGAGCCTTTTGTTAAGCTCCATTGAAACTGCAGTTTGGACCTTCAACCAGTTGGCTCCCATTGAAGTCAATATATGGAGAAAAATCCTGGAATGTTTTCCTCAAAAACTATAATTTCTTTTTGTCTGACGAAAGAAAGATGTGAATATCTTGGATGACATGGGGGCGAGTAAATTATGGCAGTGAACTAATCCTAAAAAGTGACAAAAAATTGGACAATTCAGATTTGTATTAAATATTGCAATGTTTATTATAAAGGATTTATTGGTACACGTCATCATTTTTTTTTTAATTTATGTATCCTCAAAATTTTTAATCAAAATGAATTAAAAAGTGAGGAAGACGCAGAAACGAGCGATCTCATATGTACGCAGATGCATCTGAAAAAATATGTGTGAGATCGAACTAGTGCAAGATGAGCATTTGTGGTTAAAAGTATATCGATTTTTTATTTTTAAGAAAATGACAAATCGTTTTGCCTAGATAAGACCCCCTTATTCCTCGGCTGGGATTTGTGTAGAGCATTTTAAGCTGCATTGTAACTGCAATTTGGACCTTCAACCCCTTTGCTCCCATTGAAGTCCACTATATGGAAGAAAATCCTGGAATGTTTTCCTCAAAAACCTTGTGAATTAATTGGACAATGCAGATTTTTATTAAATATTGCAATGTTTATTATAAAGGATTTATTGGCACATGTCATATTTTTTTTTAATTCATGTATCCACAAAATTTGTTATCAAAATGACTTCTCACAATGACATCTCTTCACAGATGACATGTGCAAGGAGAGACAATAATCCTTCCTCTCCCTGTGACTCACATCAGAATGCAGCAATTAATAACGATCCAATCAATTCCAAATTCGTTCTCATTTAAGATGCTGTATCACTCACAATAAGGGAAAAAAGCAAATCTCAACTTCCATTTCATGCTGATTTTAAAAAGTGTTTAAGTTGGCATTTAGCCAAAGTTTAGTTTCGCATGATGAGCTTCAATGAAACGTGAAATCCTGAAAATTATTATAGGAAATTCATTAACTCTTTCTCCACCAAACAGAATTTTCCATTATTCACGAGACAATGCTTCCCTGCCAAACACAGAATTTGCCTGGTTTTCACATTTTTACCGTTATACGCTATTACGCATCTCCTGAATGAGTCCAGAATCTCTCAATCAAAAACACAAGTGAGGAAGACAGAAACAGAATCTCTCAATCAAAAAACACAGGTGTGAAAAATACAGAAACAAGCAGATGCATATGAAAAATAATGCAAGCATCAACAATAAACTAGCCTGGAAAAAATCCAGACCGTAATCTATTAAGAATAAGGGTCTGGCATCGAGCAATGAAAAGGACCTAACTCGAGGCACTGCACGCAATTGGATAATGCCACGACCAATCACAACAATACACGGTGTGAACTGATAGATTAAACTCTTGCCGTATCCAGTCGGCAAAACAGCAAAAACGTCCTTCTTGCAAAGGAACGATTCGAGCGCGGTTTCCTGTTCCTCTTTAATATGAAAAGCCAAGTCTAACTCGTTCATTGTAGCGGCCAAAGCCGTTTCAAACAACTGGTGTTCATCTGTAGCCATCTTTCAATGTTTACTAAATGATTCCGGACGTCGCAGCGCTGTCGTCATCAGCTTAGCTCGCCTCTGGCCCGCCTACATCAGATACACCGATTTGATTGGTTCCCAGAACTGCTTACGTAATGCAGTAACGTGCATCACTGCTCGATGCCAGAGTGTCTTGCAGAGACAATTCAAATTGTGCTCTCGCGAGACCTCTGGATTTCCAGGGTAACAATAAACAGCATATAAATTAAAATTGTCTAATGTTACCACATGAAATATTGATTCAGAAAGTGGTAAAGGACTGTGCAAGCTTTGGGGTGCTGATGGAAGCCATCTACTGCATCTATGCTTTGATCATCGTACTGAAGAAGTAGAATTTGATAAAAAGGCAAAAAAAATTAGCTTTTTTGATGAAACATCTACATTCAAATGGTGAGAAAAAATGGTTGAATCTAGAATAAAACTGAATAAAAAATACAAATAAAGAATTAGAATACACGTTTTCTCGACATGTCATCAATCAGACTTATTGACGGCACAGAACATAAACAATGCCACAGAACCGAACGAAACTTGTATATTTTGCTGATTATTGCTTCTGAAAATGGTCAATTATTGTCACGTTTTTGGCTGTACTAATCGCTCGGACCAGGAAAAACATTTGAAGTACTATAGATAGCCAAAAGTTATAACAAAATAAGGAGAAGAGTGCAAAAACATGTCTGAGGAACAAAAGCCGTTTGTGGTGGGCCAAACTAAACCAGGATTTCCAGAACAAGAATCTTAGCAATATTTGTGTTTGTTCTTATCATTTCCAGTCAGGTAGGCAAAATATTAGGCTAATACCTTAATGAATACTGCTCGTATGTATCTTTACCACCTATTAACTTTAGTTTGTCAAAATATTGTGCCATTTCCTGCTTATTAAGTCTTTCTCTATATGATTTAGCAGCTTCCTCATGTTTTTCTGTGGTTTAGACAGCATAAATTAGCAGAACAATGTACTCAGTAGTACATTAACCGTGTAGTCCATTCTGTTGTTTACATCCGAGTATCCGGGTAACTGACCAAGTCGTGACATAAGTGCAAACCCTCTATTCTGGGGTGTCATGAAATTTTTGTGAAAATGAATTTAACTTTTTTAAAAACGCTGGTAGGGAAAGAGTTAAAAATGAATATCAGATTATCAGAAAATCACTGAATAATTCTTAAACCAGTACTACCAGCAGTACTAACAGTACTAACATCGGCATCCAAAACTTAAAATGATGCTGGGACTTGCTAGATCTGAGTCCAGGACCCACTAGGCGGCCTTTCCAAACTTCTTTGTGTCCAAAAGTTTGAGAACCACTGTGTTAGATAAAGATGATAGTACGGCACTTCCAGTCCCGCAGGAAAAGCATGAATCTTCGTGCCAAGTTCTACTGCCACTGATTCCATGTGGGCCTGAACAAGAGTGTAGATCCATCAGCCTTATTCAGCCTGAGTAAAGCTCAGATCTTGAGTCAAATCCCTCTCACTTATCTCCAGCATCGGCCTCACCTAATCCCCAATTCCAGCATGTTCTCACTAACTCTTTTGCCTCCTGCCCTTTGCGACCCTTTTCCTCTTTCGATCCCTGCTGCCCTTCATCCTTGTGGATTTGCTCTGCTTTCCTAGCTTTGCTCTTTAGCCACTGCTGGAAATAGCAAGGTATGACGCTAGCAGACCAGCCAGCAAACAGTTGGTGCTTACGTATGTATACAACACACCCACCTTGACACTTGGCACACGGGTCCTTCTCATACTCCAGCAGTTCTGGAGCTTGGCCGCGCACACTGGTGGTCCTCCGCAGTGCTCCATCCTCACGCAGACGAGCTGCCTCTTCTTTGGCATAAGCCCCCAACTCCTGTGTATAGCGTCCATACATCTGAAAGTGAGACAGGAGTGAATGAAAATTTTACTTGGGAAGGAAATGAAGGGGAACCAAGCCGAGAAGTGCTTTACTGAAATAATGTGCAACTTAACAGGCTGTTCAAAAACCATCAAATAAATGAAGGTAGTCTGTCAGAGTTTCTTTTCCCTGAGTACAATTCCTGAAACATTAAGCTACCATGGTTCACTGCAATGGAGTGATTTGCAAAGAAATAGTTTGCCCAAAAATGAAAATTTACTGAAAATGTATCACCCTCAGGCCATCAAAGATGAGTATTTATCGGAACAGATTTAAAGAAATTTTACATCACATCACTTGCTCACCACTGGATCCTGTGCAGTAAATGGGTGCCATCAGAAAATCCAAACAGTTGATAAAAACATTACAAGTAATCTGCATGACTCCAGTCCATCAAGTAATGTCTTGTAAAGTGAAAAGCTGCATGTAAACTTTTTGTAAGAAGCAAATCATTCATTAAGCCATTTTATTTTTAAACTATTGCTTCTTACAATGGTGTTTTAGTACCAAGTTAAAAAAAATTAAAAGATTACAAGATTGAAGTCATAATTAGAGAATAAATTCGCAATTATGAAAATAAAGTTAAAAAAAAAATTAAGAGAATAAAGTCAAAATATTTTGAGAATAAAGTCAAAGTTAGGAGAATAAAGTTGAAGTGTTTCGAGGATAAAGTCAAAATGTTTTGAGAATAAAGTCAAATTTGCGAGAATTAATTTGTAGCAATTACGAGATTAAAGTTAGAATATTTTGAGAGTATATTCTAGCCTAATTCGCATGCAAATGGCCTGGATTGGGAGCACTGGGAGATATTCCAAAGTCTCAGCTTTCAAAATCTGTCATTTTTATAGCCAAATACAAACAATATGTCTGTTACAATAATGTGTTTTTCACACGCTTTAATGTGGTGTGACAGATTGCTGTATTTGCCTCAGTTTAAGACATCTTAACGTTTACAGTGAAACATTTGTTTCATTAAATTAGGCTGTTAAATTACTGTTTTTTTCATCCCTTCTGATGTTCCTTCATGTTTATATTGTGCTATAAACTTGCAATAAAGAGGAAAAACACAAAATTATTGTGATTACTGGGTTGCTGGCATGCTACAAACAATGAATGTACATCATTTATCATTATTTACCATGAAGAAAACAGCTTGTGAATAGTCACTTACATACCTCAGAAAAGACAAGAATCTAACTTATGTTAATGAGTTGGAGTCCACTTCAACCTTTAGAATGTTTTATTGTTGTTTTTAATTGAATACATGTGAGGAATAAAAGATTGGATGGCACAGATGTTTTTGCGGAGTAGGTGGTGGAATTTTCACAACGATTCACATGAATACATGAATCTGTCCCACCACATTAAAGAGCACAGATTTTGAAAGCTGAGACTTTGTTTTATATTAAAAGTCCCAAAAGCACAAAGCTTATTGCTATTATTGGGTGGCCAGTGCACTACAAAGAGGCCTAATGAATGCAATCAAAGACGTGAAATATTATTTCCAAGCATCCCTGCATAACACATGGTATGATCTCTGCTAACAATCCAGAATATATTCAAATAAATTCTGGTGACCTGGCAACATCTTCCGGTGCTCCCAATCCGGGCCATTTGCATGCACAGGCTACACTCTCAAAATATTAGAACTTTAATTGCTACAATTTAATTCTTGTAATTTCGACTTTTTTTTTTTTTTTCAAAGCATTTCAAACTTTATTCTCAAAACATTCCGACTTTAATTTTTTAACATTTTGACTTTATTCTTGTAATTTCGACTTTACTCTCGAAACATTTAGACTTTATTCACAAAACATTTAGACTTTATTCACAAAACATTTAGACTTTATTCACAAAACATTTTGTCTTTATTCTCGTAATTTCTACTTTATTCTTTTAACATTTAGACTGTAAACATTTAGACTTTATTCTCATAATTTCTACTTTATTCTTAAAACACTTAGGCTTTATTCTCGAAACATTTTGACTTTATTTTCAAATCATTTTGACTTTATTCCCAAAACATTTTGACTGTATTCTCAAAACATTTCAAAATTATTCTTGAATTTTCGACTTTATTCTCATAATATTTCAACTTTATTCTCATAATTTCAATTTTATTCTCAAAATATTAAGACTTTATTCTCAAAATTTCAACTTTATTCTCAAAATATTACGACTTCATTTTCGAAATTTCAACTTTATTCTCAAAATATTATGACTTTAATTTCATAATCTTAGTTTTTTTTTGTTTTGTTTTTTTGTTTTTTGTTTTTTTACGTGGCACTAAAACGCCATTGTAGCTTCTGACCAAAATACTAGTTCATAATCCATAATAATGCCTCCACCAGTAAAAAAATCTGTCCCCTGGTGTCCTCTTACATCAAAACCCTCCAAAATATTTGTTTAGAACTCTTTTGGACTGATATTGTTGTAAACTGTGCTTTATCTGCACACATTTTTTCCTGATTCAGACAACATAGCTTTTTCCCTGGAGAAAGCAGTATTATGGATAGAGTTGTATTTTTTCTGGAAGCAGTTTGAAGTTTAAATGTCCATGTTTTTTTTTTTTTACTTCACTGGAGTCGTCTGGATTACTGTAATGTTTTTTCAGCTGTTTGGATGGCACCCATTCACTGCAGATGAGCTATAAATAAACTAATGATGTAATGGTAAATTTCTCAAAATCTGTTCCAATGAAGAGTAAATTCTCAGCAAATTTTCATTTTTTGGGTGTACTATTCCTTTAAGCATCCACATTTCACCTAATTGCACCATAGAAATTGTTGAGTCACTCTCATTCCTATGGGAAAAAAGTCCACCTGAGATGTGATTTAATCTCTTGTCCATACAAGACTTGCAAGACTACAAAGTTATGAATTGTTTATGTTGTTGTTGTCTCAAGCACATGTTCTTCAATCTTTCATGGAGGGCTGTAACTTCTGTAGCTCCTGTGAGCATTTTCGTGATCTTGTTTACCAACGCTCTGTCCACCACCACCTGACAAATAATTTGCTGAAAGAAGTTCTGAGCACATTCACAGTTGCTTCACATTTTTCCCACATATTTTACTTTTCTTTAAGGTATGTTCAATGCTTTGGAAATTTCCTACGTATTCGCCTTGAGTGCAATGTTATATGTACCTTGACGCAGTTGGGCTTTGAAAGCGCCTTTGCCCTGATGACGTAATGTTTCCTTAGAACTGCACAGATATGCTCCCACACAGACCCAGGTGTGTTTTATTTTAAATTCATGTACCTCATCTCTCAGATGCAGATACACGTTTCAGTTCAGTGTATCAATGTACAATTTCTGTGTGGTTCCACTGGTTAGATAAGTAATAATTTATATTTTAAAGCAAGTTACTAAATACTTGTTCATTCAATAATAATTATTTTTATTAATGTGCATGTCTTCAACTATGAGCACTTGGGTACCAGTGGTTAACAAAGATTGATAAATGGTGTAATAAATGTATTGTCCATTGTTTGTTCATGTTAGTACAATAGTTACATCTTATTGCAAAGTGTCACCATTTTTTTTACAACAGATTTTCACATTTTTGTTATAAAAGGGTCAGAATAAAGTGCAAACTTTACTGTACATGTTCCAAACAGACTGTGCTATAACTTATTCATCAAATTACATTATTATGCCAGTAGGTGGCGACAAATGACTATCAACAATTCATTCAGGAACAAAGCAAGTGATGTGAGTTAGTCACTGAATCATTTACTTAACTATTCATCTCATGACAAAAACGTACCTGTGGAAACGTTTTCGTAATATGCAAAATAATTACCAGTAAGTACATATTACTGCAGTTTCCAACAGAAATGAACACTAGAGGCAGTAAAACACAGAGCACTTGTAATCGTTTTCATACACGGTTATGATTACAGCTCCATAGGTTTCACTTTCTGGACGTAACAAGCTTGCTCAGTAGCTCAGCCGACATGGAATTGGACTTAGGATGCGGAATCTTTGGGTACAAATCCTGTGAAAAACATGACTCGCGATGAAAGAGCTGAAAGACGAGAGATCAGAAAACAAGCTAAAATGGCATGTTTCCGACTGCGTTTTTACATCACATTCGTTTTTGTTCATACTATCGGGCAGTGATAACGGCGTTATAAATAAACAGCGTTACTAACGACATTACTTTTTTCAGTAACGAGTAATCAAACTATAACCGTTTCCCCCGTTACAACATTGTTACCGTTACTGACAAACAAAAATGCAGCATTACTACTATCATTTTTGTGTTGCGTTCTTCTTCTGAGGTCATTTCTGGCTTATTCTTCTCAGCGCATTTTCTTCCTGAAACTAAAAGTAGCCATTTAAAATTTTAAAAGCAGTGCCGCTCGTGGAGCTTGAGTTAGTATCATACAGATTATTTATCAGAGAATATTTGTTCATTTACTTCATTTAAAAGTAGACATTTCAGGCTTTGTATATTCCTCATGTCTGTGAGTCACGTATTTACAGAGATTCAGGTTTTATTTTTTGTTTTTGTGAAGAGAGGTGCTGGAGACTGTAAGAGAGACCACCCTTTTTATTTTATTCGGTCATCAAGAAAAAATGAGACAGTCTTCAACCCCAGAGGGATTAACAGTGTTGCCGCTGGATCTTTTTCATGTCCGCGGGTTGAAGCGACCCCAATAACGTGATATTTAGCTCCTGGAAGGTGTCTCTCACCTTGTCCCACAGCAACATTAAAATAGTGTAGATTAGTGTACAATGTTTTATTCATTTAACCCTTTAACTTTCACCAATAAACGAAGCTAATGAAAAAATATTGAACTTAAAATTCTTATTAGTAGACATCTAATAAAAAGACTCAAGCGCTTTTTTTCAATTTATGTTTTTTATAAAACTCTACCATACGGTTGAGATGTCAGTCCATGGTAAATATAGTTTCAGAGAACTATTTCATTCATTCGTTATTTTGCAATAATAAACATTCCTTTAACTTTATTAGTCTCTTGGATACATCTCATAACCTTCAGGGTCCACAAAGTAAAAAAAAATATTTTAACTGTCTGTAGAATATATATATATATATATGCTATAACATGTTTTTTATTGACATAAATATTATAAATAAAAATTTCTGCATATATTTTGCTATATTTCTGTTCTTTACCCTCTCACAACATCTTTATGGTTTCATCCCTACTTCCTTGATTGCTTGTTTGACCCTATTATCTGATGACTGACCAGCACCAATCTCCCTTCTGTGTGACTGATTGTAGTTTGTAAACTGCTGCTGTCACTTGAAAACCATTCCTCTATGAAAACAGCGAACACAGAGATGGGGCAGTATACACTACCAGTCAAAAGTTTGGACACACTTCCCCATCAAAGAGAATGGGGAAGTGTATCCAAACTTTTGACTGGTAGTGTAGCAGTGGAAAGATTGCTCTCACATCTCTTCTTTTTGATAGATTTTTTTACTATCAAAGTTATCTCAACCGTACAGTAGAGATATCGGTTAAAGGGTTGACATATTTAACATTGGGGTTATTTCCATCCAAGTTATTTGACATATTTAAACATTTTAAAAAAGTAACACAATAATTACTTTTCCTGGTAATTAGTTACTTTTATAAGCGCAGTTACTATTTGTAAGAAGTAACTAGTAAGTATAACTGATTACTTTTGATCTCTTCTGGTCGAGGTAAAAATAAGTCTTAATCCTCACAGAGTGTCTTCTTTCAGAAAAGAACAGTAACCCAGATGAACTTGAAGTCTTGCTTGTTTACAATGATGTGGGCGTTTACCTCCCAGCGCTTTTCACATGGCTAATTATAATATGAAAGTGAAAGTAGCTTGTGGGCGTGATCGAATTAAAAATAATTAGCTCTGACCAGACAGTTTGTACATCGTGTTGGCTTCATACGGATTACTTTATCACAGAATATTTGTTTTTCGATAAAAAAGTAGTTTAAAAGTATACATATCAAGCTTTCTCTAGAAATATCTCTCATGTTTCAGTTCATTTTAGTGATGCGTTTCTGAATGAAGATCACGGAGACCAGCACATATGAGTGTATACAAATAAAAGTAAACCCTTTACAGATTCAATTGATGTACTGCTCTTATCTGTATGATCAGAAATGATGGAGTAATTGAAGTTCCTTTTAGGGTTATCAGAAAAAACTACCACAAAATGCGCCGGCGTCCAAGATGTTCTAAAGCATCCTAATTAGCCTGATTCATTGGGAACAGCTGTTTTAATCAACTCAACAGGTGAAAAACAGAAGCTCTCTGCTGTTGGTTTGTGGACAGTCATGGCTAAAACAAAGGAGCTCACTGAGGACCTGCGGCTGCGCATTGTGGCTGCTCACAACTCAGGAAAGGGCTATAAGACCATATCTAAATGTTCTGAAGTTCCAGTGGCTACAGTGCAAAGTATTATTAAAAAATACAAGACGTTCCGGACTGTGAAAAATCTTAGAGTACGTGGTTGGAAGCCAAAAGTGACACCTGTGCTGGCCAGGTGGATAGTGAGAGAGGTAAAAAAAGAATCCAAGGATCACCACCAAGGCCATCCTGATGAATCTGGGCTCTGCTGGTGGCAACATCTCAAGGCACACAGTCCAACGGACACTACACACCGCTGGGTTCCACGGACGTAGACCAAGGAGGACACCACTTCTCCAGATAAGGTACACAAAAGCCAGGGGAACAGGGAACCTAATCACAGTAAATGGCACCATGAAAAAGGAGCAATACATCAAAATTCTCAACAAAAACATCAGGCAGTCTGCAGAGAAACTTGGCCTTGGGCACCAGTGGACATTTTAGCATGACAACGACCCAAAACACACAGCAAAAGTGGTGAAGAAATAGTTAGCAGAAAAAAACATTAACGTTTTGCAGTGGCCCAGCCAGAGTCCTGACTTAAATCCAATTGAGAATCTGTGGAAGGAGCTAAAGATCAGGGTGATGGCAAGGAGACCCTCCAATCTGAAAGAGTTGGAGCTCATCGCTAAAAATGAATGGGCAAAAATACCAGTGGAGACATGCAAAAAGCTGGTCAGCAATTATAGGAAGCGTTAGATTGCTGTAATAGCCAATAAAGGCTTTTCTATTGATTACTGAGAAGGGTACGAATAATTTTGATTGATAATTTTTTACTTCTGTTCAAATGTAAATAAAAGATGAGTAATATTTTTTCCACAATGGTGCCTCTTGTACATCGTCTCATTATCTTCTGGGAGACGTCTGTGTCATTTCTAATTAAAAAAAAAAACTTGCTGGTTGAATAAAAGTAACTTTAAGTCAGAATTTGCCAGGGATATGAATAATTTGGGGCTTTCCTGTAGGTTTAGGTGTAGTGCAGATGGTACATTATTTTAAAGCATTTTAGAATTACTATATAGCACCACTCAACAGACATTTCAAGTCAGAACAATGTCACATAAAATTTACCATATGTACGTTCATCTGTTCCGGGGGAAAAAACCAAACACTCTTTTAGTGCCACTCAGTGGACATTTCTGTTGGAAACTGCAGTGATAAGTACTTATTGGTACGTATTTCAAGTCTCGCAAAAACAAGGTACATTTTCGTCATGAGACCAGGTTGCTATTTAAAGTAACACTTTGTCTTTTGCAGTGCTTCAGGGATGAATAATACATTTTATCATGTAAGAATAGAACTTTTGTCGTTTTTGATTTTCAAGTTTCAATCAATTGTTATAATGATTAATCTCTGTGCTGGTTGGTTTGGTTCACAGAAAAAAAAATCTGTAACTAAGGGCGCTAGAAAAGAGTGCATGTGTTCTTCACTATATCTATCATTTTTAAGAAGAAAAAGAAAAAGAAGGTGAAGAGATTAATTGTATAGCTTTTTCTAAGCATCTGTATAGGATGTGTATTTCTATTCTCCTGGGGCTCTACACATTGAAGCTAACAGTGTCAGAAACAGTGCTGGTGTTGCACAGAGATACAGGACCACAATACACCATCAGAATTTAAACTACTTTCACATTTTGCTGCATTGAGCTGAAATACGGTAATGTCAAACAATGAGAATCTAGTAGTTTAAAACGACATGGTTTGCTCGATGAATGATATTCAATACAAGTTCAGTTCCAAAACCTATTGTTTTTGAAACTAAAACAAAGAAACATAATAAAACATCAGCATTTTCCAACCACCCTGGTGCCAATGAGTATTTCATTAGTCAATAAAGTAGTTACGGATTATTGCACACAGACCCACAAGACCATAAAGCAAACTGAAATC
Source organism: Garra rufa (assembly GCF_049309525.1). NCBI lineage: Eukaryota > Metazoa > Chordata > Actinopteri > Cypriniformes > Cyprinidae > Garra > Garra rufa. The sequence goes on from NC_133370.1 coordinate 33,032,867, forward strand.
TATACTGTTATTCTCTGATTGGCCAGCACAAGTTGATCTTGAGAATGTGATTTAAATGAGCAGTGAATCTTATTCTCCTGTGAAACCAAATGGCTTGTTATTTGATAAAGATGCTGTATTGTTTTTGTATTGTTAAAAATCGACAGAAGGTAAATAAAGATATAATGAACAGATATGTCCCTGTTTACTCCACATTCGATCAGTCTGGAAACTGGATCAACAAATATTAACTTAAAAATGAAAAGGTTTATTCTGTTTCTCTTTACGGTTTTCAGGAACACAATGGGAGACATATTGAGGACACTGCAAAACAATTCAAAGAGACAGAGATACAAATTTAAAAAGGCTGGATACTGATAATTAGAACAGCACCTGCAATTTGTTTTTAAGCCACAGCACAACTTTATGCTTCACATAAAGAAACCATGGACCATGATTTCTGTCTGAGATTTAAAGCCAGTTTAAGTTTATCAAGGCAGAAGATGAAGTGACAAACTGAGCAATTTATGGCAGTGGCTAGATGCTATTTACACTGTGAAAATAGCATATTTTCCTAGCGATATTTAGACTAAGTGGAAATAGCGATAGATATTTAAACTAAGTGAAAATAGTAGTATTTTCTTTGCGATATACTATTTACGCTAAGTGCATATAGATTCTATTTACACTTTGTAAAAATAGCAGTACTTGTTGGTATTTAGGGGCCAAGCACCGAAGGTGTGGTGGCACCTATTGTATCCGTTAGCGTTCTTATTCTTCTTCTTCCGTTTCTTCCACCGCAAGTCTATGGCAGCCATAGGCGGGAAAGTTGTATAATTTGGCACACTGATAGAGGACAGTCACAACATTAACCATAGCAAGTTTGATGTCTCTAACTCAAACTCTCTAGCGCCACCACTAGATCACTTTATTTTTGCTAATAACTTTTGAACCGTAAGCCATAAAAATTCTTTTTTTCTCTGAATCCTTGGGTCATGCCAAGTCGAATGAACACCAAAATTCAAAAATCGTAAGGTTTCGTTTTTTTTCTATAATTTATTGTTTGTAAAACCTACTTTTTCGAACTTGTCCTAGACGGTTTGTCTGATTGTCACCAAAATTGGCTCAGATCATCTTCAGACCATGTTGGCAAAAATTTATGGAATTCAAGTTGATTGGACAAACCGTTCTCAAATAACGCGTTAATTAATTCTACGAAAAGTGTGCAAAAATGGATGTGAGGCCATATCTCCGCAAGGGTTTGTCTTATTGAGACCAAACTTGGTGTGTGTTATAATATGCATGACCTGAGGCTACCTGCAGTGTTTCGTCACAGTGCCACCTAGTGGTCATATGAAAAATGGCTATTTTTGCTTATAACTTCTCAGTGCTTTGCCAAAAAATCTCAAAGCTCATCCCGTTAGATTCGGAGGAGCATGCCGAGTCGAACCATATCCAATTTTTACATGTCAGCCATTTTGGGTGTCGGCCATTTTGAATTTAGCTTTAAAATGCTGTATCTTGATTCGGATTAGCGTATCGTTTCGACATTAATTACAAAAATCTTCGGCACTATGCCCTGAATGTACATACAAATTTTGGGGCCAGCGCCACCTTGTGGTCAAAAGTGAAAAATGTGAAAAAATGGCTTATTGTAATGAAATTGATCTCAAAATATTCCTTGGGTCAGGCCGAGAACATTGATACCAATTTTGCCAGTTTTGGCCGAACTGATGAATGTAGAAAACCTACTTTTTCCAACTCCTCCTAGACCGTTTGACGGATTTTCACCAAATTTCACCAAACATCTTCAGACTATGCTGACAAAAAATTATGGATTTTGTGTCGATATTCAAAACCGTTTTCATTTAACGCATCAACGAATTTGCTGAAAAGATGCCAAAGCGCAGCTGAAGCTGTATCTCTGCAAAGCTTTGAGATATTTGCACCAAATTTTGTATGTGGCAGTATCACCTCACACTGATTACACCACATCAATTTGGTAACAGTGCCACCTATTGGTCAAGAGTAATAAACCATTCATTAACTATCAATTATAAATTGTCCAAAAATGCTAATAACTGTAGACAGCATTAGCCAAGTGTAATGAAATTAGTCTCAAAATATTCCTTGGGTCATGCCGACAACATTTATACCAAATATGCCACAGTTGGTCAAACTTCCTGTCCGCCATTTTGATTTAAGTTGAAAACCTACTTTTTCGAACTAGTCCTAGACCGTTAGTCAGATCATCTTCAGACTGTGCTGACAAAAAGTTATGGATTTCATGTTGATAGATGAAACCGTTTTCGTACAGTGCCTCCAAAATGATTCTGAGGCTTTATCTCTGCAAAGCTTTGACATAAAGACGCCAAACTTTGAGTGTGCCTTTGTCACCTCACACTAAACACACCACATTAATCTGATAACAGCGCCACCTGTTGGTCAAACCTAATTAGCCATTAAATCGTATCAGTAGGCGTTCTACATCATTTTTCTGTCGTTTTGACTAAAATTATCCTAAAATGGCTTCTTTTTACTTATTGTTGCAGTTGGTCTGCTGTTCCTGCCCATCCTTAGGTCCTCATTTTCCCCTTTGAATGCTTGGCCCCGTAATTGCTGCTTGCAGCTATATTTATACTACTTATAGCAAATAGTGGCATATATTTGTATCTCTATACTGTAGTACATTATAAAACAGTATTCCGTAATAACGTATTGAGTGTAAAACCTACCAGATAAACTCATGAGGCACTTTAGTTTCAACTTTTCAATTATTTCCTTCATTTTTATTAAAAATAATGCCTTTCCAATGTGATATGAGATGTAAAAAAGAAAAAAGAACAAGTTATGCCGAGTTCAGACTGCATGATTTTAGCCCCGATTTTGACTCGCCGACAAGTTTTGAGAAATCGCCGACAAATGCCCGAAATCACAGGCAAATCGGTGCTCGTTCACGTGAGTGACAATCACACAGTGTGAACTATCAAAGAAGCAATCTGAGAGAATCGCCGACATGTCGCCAACACCCGTGAGATATTTGGCATGCTAAATATCTGGATCTGTCTGCGATTCAAAATCATGCCGTGTGAAACGTGATCTGACTGAAAATCACATCGGCGATTACCTACAGCCAATGAGACAGCAACATCCAGGCCACTGGGAAGTTGGGGGAGGAGTTACGAAGGTATAGACCACAATATCAACAAGAATAGCTTCGGCTTCTTTTCTTTTCGCTGCAAATGAGTGCACATGCAATTTGTATGACAAGCTTCTTGCGGGCTACCATTTTTTTTAATAATAAAACCAGTCTCACGTGAGAACTTGCACGCCTGACCTCGTGTTGTTTCCATGTCACTTCTCGCGTGTGTTTGGTTGTGAGACGTAGTTTGCGGACCGGGACAAAGTTGTCGGCGTTTCTTCCTATTGTAAAGTCATGCAGTGTGAAACCCCCTGTCACTGATCCATCGTGCAGTGTGAACACAGCAGTGACGGAATGCTACCCCAGATAGTCATGCAGTGTGAAAACATCTGTGACGCGATTGCTTTGAAAATCGTGCAATCTGAACTCGGCATTAGGCAAAAGGCAGATTCAATGGCGTCAAAAAGTCAACTCTATGGAAACATTTTCAATGGAAAATTACTATGTATGACAAGGATTATCTTGAGACAACACCTTAACACATATGGTGCCTTGCAAAAAGTATTCATACCCATCAATTTATTCACAATTTGTTATGTTGCTGCCTTATGTTAAACTGCTTTAAATAACTTTTTTCCCCACATCAATCTACACTCCATACACTATAATGAAAAAGCAAAAAAACTGGTTTTTAACATCTTTGCAAATTTATTAAAAATAAAACACTTAAAGGGGCTATATGCAATTTTCTGAAATTTAAACTCGCGACTGACACCTGTGGCCATAAAACGGAACTGCTCTTCCTTTCTGCTCGTACGTGCAAACTTCACAAGTCATCCGCTGCAAAGAAGTCAACATTATGTTTACAGAGGTAAGAACAGTCAAATACATATATTGTTTGAGAAACTAAGTTTGTTTGCAATATATATGACACAACAAAATGCACAGTAGTGCTTCGGAGTTATATAGTAATAGTGTTTGTATATTTCAGTGTTTGTTTAGAATAGTGTGAGTGTTTTATAAATCGTAACATAAAATTAAGATAACGTGTCACAAAACGACACAGATCTGAGCTCCCTCCAAGGCTCAAATGCGAAGCCGATGTTCACTCTAGTCCTTGCTCGGCGCCGGTCGCTCTCAATCTTCGATCTTTTTCGGGCACTTGTCAGGGGTTTAACTTTTTTAGTCTTCTGTGAAGTTACTGTTGGTGTCAGAGTTGTCCTGGCTCTCTTGGGTGTATTCGCACAATCCATTGCACTGCTTGCGAGTGTAGGCTAATTGCTGACTAGCGGTGGTGGCAGAGTGATCTGAAACGTTTAACATGAACGCGCTTGACGTCACATCCGCAGACAGCGCGCGAAAAATCCGACCCGACAGAAAATAGGAAAAATAGGATACAGGCTTATAGGTGGACCCACTGTGAGCTGACAAGGTGTCAGTATGCTCATCAGGAGATGTTTGAGTCATAAATGGTCAAATAAAAAAAAAGCTATTGTTACGTTTATTTGGGGAAAAAAGTTGAATATACCCCCTTTAAATGATTCCATTGCATAAGTATTCATACCCTTATCTAACATTTAGTTTAGGAGGATTCATATTGCTTGTAGATGTTACTACACTTCACATGAAGTTAACTTGTGGCAAATTCAACCAAATGGATATGATTTGGAAAGGCACACAGGTCTAACATCTAAAAAAGCATATCAGAGCAAAAACCAAGGCCTGAGGTAAAAAAACAAAACAAACAAAAAAAAAACCTGTAGGGCTCAGAGACAGGACTGCATCAAGCCAAACTCAATCTTCTCCTCAGTATAAACACATGAAAACGCACTTGTAATTTGCAAAAAGCACCCCTCAGACTGTGAGAAACATTATTCTTTGGTCTGATGAACAATTCCAAGCATCATGTTTGAAGGAAAGCAGGCACTGCTCATCACCTGCAGAGTACCATCACAAAAGTAACGTGTGCTGGTAGCAGCCTCAAGCTGTGGGGCCGTTTTTCAGCGGCAGGGGCTGAAGGACTAGTCAGAGTAGAAGAAAAGCTCAATGCACCAAAATTGAGATAGCCTTAATGAAAACCCAGTCCAGAGCATTCAGATCCACAGAATGAGCAGAAGGTTCATCTTTCAAAGAGAAAATTATCTTAAGCGCATTGCACGAGTTGCTAAAAGACAACTCTGTGAAGTGGCCCAGCCAGAGCCTGGGCTTAAACCCAATGAAACATTTCTGGAGAAACCTGAAAATGCGCATCTGCCCCAATCCAAGCCAAATGAAGATGTGCAAAGCTCGTCACATCATACCCAAAAAGACTTGAGGCTGTAAAGGTGCTTTAGCTAAGTACTAAGTTAAGGGTATGAATACTTATACATACAATGAATGTACATAACATTGTACATTGTAAGTGGCAATTCTGCTTTTGCTTTGTCATTATGGTGTATGGAGTGTTGATATGGGGAAAAAAGTAATTTAAAGCAGTTTAACATAAGACAACAACATAAAACATGATAAAAACTACTGCAAGGAACTGTATTAAAACTGTATTTTGCATTATTTTTGCTAAAATATTTTTATTACTAAGACAATTATATTATTAAGCAGTTCTTCACTGCATACCTGTGACAAACAACAATTTGTCAGTCACAGATCTGTTTATCAAAAACCGTATTTGTCACACAAAAAAACAAAGAAAAAAGAAGACTCTTTGTGATTTGTTCTTGCGTTAATTTTTGTAGCTTAGTGTTGAGAGCAACTGACATACGCGTCTCCACATGGAGCACTGGAGGAGAAAAAAATTAGACAGCCAAAATAAACCTCTAACACTTGTTAGAAAACATGCTTTAGTAAGATCATTTGAATTACTATGGTTTGAAATGCACATATCCCATTAGTGATGGTCAGACTCTTCTTATCATTGCTCCCCAAGCCCAATTCAGTTCTCATTTGGTGCACTATAAAAAAAGACTTTTCTAAATCTAAATCTAACAGACATTATTGGAGTATGTTTTACAGGAAAATACTACTTCACTTTAAGCCTGCGCTTAAACCCAATGAAACATTTCTGGAGAAACCTGAAAATGTGTGTCTGGCCCTATCCAAGCTGACAGAGCTTGAGAGGTGACGATGTGAGGCGAAGAATGGCAGATAATTGCCAAATGCAGATGTACAAAGCTTGTCGCATCATACCCAAAAAGACTTGAGGCTGTAAAGGTGCTTTAGCCAAGTACTGCGTTAAGGGTATGAATACTTATGCAATGTACTTTAATTTAATTTTACGAAGTGACAATTCTGTTTCTGCTTTGTCATTATGATGTACGGACTGTATGTTGATGTGAAAAAAAAAGTCATTTAAAGCAGTTTAACATAAGACAGCAACATAAAACGTGATAAAAATGAAGGGGTATGAATACTTTCGCAAGGCACTGTATTAAAACTGTATTTTGCATTATGCTTACTTAAAATATTTTTTTATCACTAAAACAATATTATTAAGCAGTTCTTCACTGCATACATGTGACAAACAACATTGTGTCAGTCACAGAGCTGTTTATCAAAAACCGTATTTGTCACAAAAAAGACTCCTCTTATAAATGCTCCCAAAGCCCAATTTAGTTCTAATTTAGTCCACTTAAAAAAAGGACTTTTCTAAATCTAAATCTAACAGAGATTATTGGAGTATGTTTTACAGGAAAATACTACTTCCACTTAAAAACGTCATGTTTAATTCATTGTGTTACTTGCCGTTTATTTGTAATTATTTGTGAAAATAGTTTTAAAGGAAATTCTACACCAATTTATTTTCAGAGTGTTGAGCGAGGTTTAATTTTGGACGCTGACTGAAGATCTGATTAAAGTGTCAATCAAGTTGACCATTTTCTTTTACACCAGAATTCGGGGAGTCGGTCCTTTCGGCAAATCAATTGCGAATTTGCAATAACGCTTTGAACAACTTTCTATCCTCCAGCAGAATTTCCATTTCATTACGTTCAACTGTATCGTCCTGCCATGATTTTGTCCTCTGATATTAAAAAAGAAAAACCCTCATGTGTGGGTGACGTAAGGGGGTATTTTGAGCCCTTCCCACCCATTGTAACCCTGTCCTCTGCCTTTCCCTATTCCTTTCTTCTCCCATCCCTCGTTCTTACAGTCAGCTGCTCCCACACAGGCACATGCCCACGGCGCTAAAGATGGAGAGACAGGGATATTGGCAGGTCCGTTGTGTAGCGCCACAATCCCTCTCTCCCACTCCCTCCTCCTGTTTCTCCCTCTCTCTGTTCTATAAACACACGGCGCTCTGATCTGAGGAGCTCAGCCGCCAGCGGCACATTGAGATGAGCATCACGATTCCAGCAGACTCTCTCTTCGCTCGCATGAGCAGGTGCAGCTCGTAGAGAGAAAGCAAAGCAGCCCGACGCGGATTGATCCGCACCCTCCTCTTCCTCCTCTGCTCCGTCTGCCTCGTTTCACACAACCTTTGCGCTCCTTTGTCACTCATTCAGAACATCTACCCACCTGAAGCCGGCGGCCGGCACGCGATGTCTAATCGCACCAAGTCATCATCTTCATCAGCTTGGCACCCGTCCCTCTCGGACAGCTTGATATATTAGTCTGGCCCAATTAAACTCTCCCATCATTTACTAACCGAGTGACATTTAACCTTAGCAACACAAGCTGTCACATTCAATGACCTGCTGCGACCAATCAAATCGCACGGCCAAATGTGACGCTCCTATCGTAGGTAAGCTCCTGACCTCTTCTAGAAATTCGAATAAGGGTTTAGGCGACGAGCTGTGAAAAACAAGGTTTACCCAACAGATGCTGCCTCATCACATCATGCTCAACCCCGCCAACACTTCAGAGCACGCTCAATCGATACAATAAGCCTCTAAAGTGTTCCCCTTCAGTATCCTAGCGGTCAAACAGACCTGCGGCATATTGACCAAGAAGGGCGCTGCACACGCTACACGCCACCGCCCCTGTCACTGAGCAGTTATTGGGCAAACGGGGTACGTTTATCTATTCTTCACACAGCTGGAAATAGAAGTGAGGTCTGACAGTACTGCTTTCACATCCCAGTTCAGTAACTGTTGTAAGGGTTAAAGACATGAAGATCTTGTTACATACAATCAGCTTGTGATTAGAATGTGATAATCACAGTACCAGATATTTTACAAAATAGCCAACAAGTTTGTGAATACTTTGCATAAAAAGGAAAAGGAATCAGTCATACAGCGCTACTGTTACTGTGAGGTGTCAAGTGACAAGCTCTAAGTAATAAAATGATAAGTAAGAAATAACTGTCGGCTTTAAAAGGATAGTTCACCCAGAAATGAAAATTACCCCATGATTCACTCACCCTCAAGCCATCCTAGGTGTATATGACTTTCTTCTTTCAGACGAATACAATCAGAGCTATATTAAAAACTGTAAAAACCTTCTAAAGTAAAGCAATGCTTTTGTGTAAGAAAAATATCCATATTTAAAACTTTATAAACTGTAATCTCTAGCTTCAGCTAACTGTCATGTGCACGGACACGATAGAGTGGTGTTCCAGCGGATGATGTAGGACATAGGCATAGAGTAAGCTCCAGTGAGAAGTGGCGAACGCAGAAGCCCAATGGAGAGAGCAAAAGAAACCGGTCACGATTTAGAAGTTAAAAACAAGGATTTGTAAAGAACAACATTGGAGGATTTCGATATAAGCCCAGAGGAGACTGTTTCCCTTTGCTAAACAAAGGAAACTTTGCCTCCTCTGCACCTGTAAACAAAACTTGTTTCTCACAAGACTAGCATATTCTCATTGGAGCTTATGCAACGCCTACGTCCAACATCATCTACTGGAACACCAATCTCTCATGTACGCTCATTTGACAGTTTGTGAAAACTTTTAGATATGGATATTTTTCTCACAAATTTGCATAGATTTGTTTTTAGAAGGCCTTTATTTACCCCCAGGAGCCATGTGGAGTACTTTTTATGACGGCTCAATGCGATTTATTGGACTTCTATTGATCTGTTGAATATCAACACCCATTCACTGCCATTATAAAGGGAGAGCCAGGACATTTTTTATATAACTCTGATTGTATTCGTCTGAAAGAATAAGAAGGATGGTTTGAGAGTGAGTAAACTATACTTTTAAGAACTCAAGTTGTGCCCTCAGCTAGAATATTTGAAAATTATGTGTGAAAGGTTTAATTGATTTAAAATTGGCATTAATAATGTTATTCATTTCAATAATTGGCAAAGGAAAAGAAAAATATAGCTGCAAGCCGTGATTACCAGGATTTAAGCATTTTAAGGTATTTAAGCACATATAAAAAAGACAAAATTACCTTGATCTCCTTAAAACGTTGCATGCTTGTTTAGAATCACCTGACGCATGTGCTCACCAGGTTTTGTGAAGTTTTGAGTTTTCCTTTAGGCTTTATAGGCTTTTGAGTCATTTGGACAGGCCCCTTTTCTAAACGACCCCATTATAACTTCCAATAGGGTACATTTTTTTAGGTAATTATTGACCTACATATAGTCCAGAGAATTGTACTGAAATTTTTCCAGATGTGAAAAAAACAAGTTAGCAAAAGTAGGTTTTTGACATCTCAGTCATTTAACAAATTATTTGATTGACAGCAATGGTTCTAGAAGCAAAGTTGTCCGGAATGAAGAATTCTATCATATGATATGATTATCGTGTGTATGCTCGGAAAACCGTGCAAAGTACAATTGTTCTTTCGCCATTGAAAAATGCAATTTTTGCCCAGTGGCCGATTTATTTAAAATTTTTCACAGACCTTTGGGGTTGTGAATCAATGAGTTTCGTTCCGACCGGCCTCCGTTAACCTTGTCTAAGGCCAATGGCAGCCTTTTTTTTTTTCAGATACACAAACGTCCATATTGACACTTGTTTTACTTTGGACCAAGACCGTGCACAGCGATTTAATGTTGATAAGAAAAATGGTTGTGTAGGAATAGCCATTTTTTTTCCTCTTATAGTGCCACCAAGTGGCCAAGCTCCATGATTTCTGACCTGTGACCTCAGATTAGGGATGTGCGGTATACCGGTACTGTGAAAATACTGGTATTTATTATTTTTTAAACGGTACAATATCAAAAGTTTGCTCAGTTCGGTATTTTATCCGCTGTTCCGATTTTCACCACTCGCGCAGTGTTGCGCAAACTGGCATAAAACCGGCAAGCGTGATAATAACAGACAAACGGCGATGAATCACACAGATGAAACGCGCTCTGCAGCTATCAAAGGAGCTAGCAAAAAAAATAAAGACTGCAAAGATATGTAGATGTGAACCCATTTTATTCAGTCCCAAAATCCCAATCCAACCTGTATCCTCTAATCTGTAGGTTTTTTTGTTGTTGTTGTTGTTGTTGTTGCATTCACATTTTCTTTGTGATAAAGACCAAAAATATATTAAGAGATTACTTTATTTTAATTAGATCTCTTCAGTTTTGTTTCTTCTAAAATCAAAATTTTAGTTTTTATTATTTTTTTGCAACAATTTCTTTGCACAGTTATTCATAGAGTTTCAAGCGCTGTGTTAAATAAAACTATTTTCAATTCACCTATATTTGCCTGTTTCCTTTTTTTTAACCTATGGTATCGATTTAGTATCGATACCAAGGTATTAGATCCTAGTATTGTACCGAAGTCAAAATTGTGGTATCGAGCCATCCCTACCTC
>NC_133370.1:33044180-33061680 GCF_049309525.1 Garra rufa
AGAGATAATTTTGATAGTGCTAAAATAACTTGAAGGCTACAAGACATTTGTGTTAAGCCTATCAAATGGACGAGTATTTTCAAATGAATGTCTCTCTTCCTCTCTCTCTGTCTCTTTTGGTCTCTATCCAGACACACACTCACTGATAACGTCATCAATTGCTGCGCTCCAATTGGTTCTTCATTAGATGGGTGTCATAAGAGCAGTCACACTGGAGAAATGTGGCCCACATATTTTGACATTACCAGAACACAGCAAGAGAAGATTCATCCCTAAAGCAATTAATTGGTCATTATTAAGCATGTCACATTAAGACTGCAGATTCTGCATTACAGCTTGTTTATACAAACTGCAAATTTTCTCAGTAAGCAAAAAACATGGCAAAAATATCTGAATGTGTCAAGCACATAAAGAAATTTAAGAATGCATACATTATAAAAATAATTTTTATTCTTATTTTATATTATTATATTATTATTCCTATTATTTGCATTTGTTTTCCAATAAAAGGATGCATTACCTTGAGAAGCAAAACTGTGTAATTGTCAAGTGCCTCATTAAATTTGGTAATATTTATGAATGAAATCACAGAGAAATATTTTGCCAATAGGTTAAGAAAAATATATTTTACTCTTTAACCATTTTTTTGTTTAACCTTGGTCTTGTTAGCACAATGCTCTACCAGCTGAGCTTCAAGAATATAGTTCTATCATAATAAATCTCAGAAGATTTTAGAGTTGTAATGGATATGACAACGTTAATGTACAGTATTTGGTCTTGGCAAAATAGATCTGCTACGCTGCTGCTGCTAAATTGCCGCCGTTGTTGGTTATTGCTGTTGTTGTAGATTATTGCTGCTGTTACTGCTGCAAAGCAAGAACAGGAACTTGCTACTGCCAATACATACGCCAGTACGGTGCTGCCTGTGTGTATATAAAGGTGATATATCATAAAAATCTGACTTTTTCCGCGTTTAAGTGCTATAATTGGGTCCCCGGTGCATCTACCTTGTGAAAAAACGAGCCTTTCATATTTTACTCACTTTGTGACATAGAAAGGGTATCTTATTATAATATTACCGCCCCTTAATCTGCATGTTTTTTCCCCATGGTGCCGCCATTGTGTTTTCGCAAACGACAGCGGTGTACCAGTTCTAACGCCATTGCAAAAGTTCGAGCAAAGCATGCTAACTGTTCTGTCTTTGGCTGCACTGATGAGCCTCAAAGAAGACGAAAGACCCTTGGATTTATTTATTTACTGTATAAAACGCTGCTGCCACACAGATCTAATATAGACATGTGACTTCTTTCGCAGCTACAAGCTGTAAAAGCACAGTCCTATTCTGGAAAAGGGGGCAGGGAGAAGCAGCTCAGTTGCATTTAAAGAGACAATGCACGCAAACATCATGTTTCTGCTTCCACTCAAAATAGGCATTTTCAAATGGATATAACATGAACAGGCACATTCTGGGGACACCTGAGCAAAGAGGGGAATAATAGGTCTCATTTAAGACATACTTTGTGCTGCTGCACAAATTGCATATATAATAACCTATAACAGATCTATACAGGTGGAGCTGGGGAAGGTGGAGGGTTTCAGAGGAACTCTGAAAGCGCACTGTAAAATGCTCTAGTGAATTCTAACCAGCCATTTAAATGTAAAGCAGTAAGCTCACTGGCTGCGTATGTAAAATGAACCAATCATCTTGTGCCAAGTAGTTTAATGGCTGTGAATATCATTAGTTTGTGTTAACAACCCATTAGCCATCAGTTTCATGACAGAATTTTTCACAAAAACTCTGATAAGAGCAAAAAGAAATTGTCATGAAAATGACATAAATAGAAAGTTTTCTGTCATGTGTACATGAAAAAAACTGTTATATTAAGGCCAGTGTACATTAATGTTAGAAGTATGGTGTCAGGAAGATTTTTTAAATATATTTTTAAAAAGAAGTCTGCATTTATTTATTTAATTAATTAAAAATAAACTAAAAACGGTAATATTGGCAGGTATACTTTTGTTATAGCAACTCTATTCCTAAATAGAACTTTATTTTAATATATATTGTGACGAGTCTCTCTGGGCTCATCAGCGTCGCCCTGGCAACCAACGCAGCACACCTGCACGTCCTCATCATGGGCTGATCGGTCCCAGCTGCCGGTGATCATCAAGTGGCTTTAAAAGCCACCACCAAGCACACTTCGACAGACAACTGTCTCAATGCTGATCGTACTGGTTCTAATCCTTTGTCTCTTATCTCTCAGAAGGCAGCGAGCGACCGACAGCCCGTTTGAGCACGCCTGGACACCCACCTTCACGAGCACGAGGACAACACAGGAGCACCAGCCACGAGAGCACCACGAACTTTAATTCCCCCTTCACTTCAACACGTACTTCTTTTTAATAAAATCCACCCTCCGGGGCTTTTGCTCACTATCCACCTTGTTGTGTGTTTTCTCCCCCATGACATCTGGTGGAGAATGCGGGCATTGCAGGAGAAATCACACACAAGTGTTGGCACTGCACCGCATTAATTTGTTTTTTTTCTTTCTGTTCACCCCCTCAGCATCGATCGGCGCCCTCTCTCCCCTTGGAAAATGGACGAGCTGCTGCAACGCCTCACAGAAGTAAGCACCCGCCAGCAGCAAATTGTGGAACATCTGGCCACTCGGCAGGGCAGAGCTGAAGAAGAACTCGCTGCCCTTCGTGCCAAAGCTGCCCAGCCAGTTCCACTACCTGACCCCCGGATGCGGGCTGCTCGGCTTTTACCCAAGATGACGGCTCACGACGATGTTGAAGCATTCTTACAAATGTTTGAAACTACAGCCAACCGAGAAGGATGGCCGCTTGAAGATTGGGCTTCGGCGCTGGCACCCCTTCTCACTGGTGACGCTCAGCGGGCGTATTTCTCTCTTCCCCCTGTGATCGCGGAGAACTACGCGGAAGTGAAGCGCGAAATCCTCGCCAGGCTTGGTCTGTCCCCCATCTGTGCGGCGCAACAGTTCCACGAGTGGGAATTTAAAGCCCGGGTGCCAGCCCGAGCCCAAGCCACCGAACTCGCCCGCCTAGCTCAACATTGGCTGATGGATGGAGACCCCGACGCAGCTCAGGTAGTGGAACGAGTGGTCGTCGATCGCCTCCTCCGCGCCCTGCCTCGGTCTCATCGTCAGGCGGTGGGGATGAGGAACCCCGCCACCGTCCTCGCCCTTGTGGAGGCGATCGAGCTGGCGGATGCTGTCCACCATCGGGAGGCTGGGGAGAGAGCGCCGCCGTTTCCCTGGAGGGTGGTCCAGGAGCGACGCACGCCGGAGGGCACCTCGCACGCAGTTGGCAGACCGACGGTTCCCTCTCCAATGGACGAGCCCATGCCAACCACTGACCCCACGACACCTCCGCGGGCATGGCTGGCGGGCTGCATCGTCCATCAGCGCGTCCCACCTGCGGCTCCAGAGGCGGACGTGAAACTAAACGGCAAGCCCATCCGGGCGCTTCTGGACTCGGGCAGTGCGGTCACCCTCGTCCAGGCCCAGCTGTGTCAAAAGAGTTACCTACCGATCACGTGTGTGCACGGGGACACCCAACAAGTTCCAGCTCGCCGCGTGAACATCACCGCCGCCTGTGGCACCTGGTCTGTGGAGGCTGGATTAGTGAAAAATTTACCAGTCCCCCTACTGCTTGGAAGAGATTGGCCGGGGTTTGACCACCTGCTCGCCGCCGCCGCTCAGCCTGCCAGCCCGGAAGGGAACCGTCGCCGCCGCAGCCGGCCAAGAGGACCCCGCCGCCGGCCAGCGCTGCTAGCTTCGGACAGCGGGAGAGATGGTGAGTCCCCCTTCCAAAACGCTAACCTCTTCTATGATGTGTTCCAGCAGGCCAGCCAGGGGGGCTCTTTTGCCAGAGAACAGCGGGAGGACGATCGTTTAAAACATTGTTGGAACCAAGTCAGAGCCATCGACGGTAACGACGTCCTCCCACGGCCCCATCCTCTCCCGCACTTCATCGTCCGAAGCGGTCTGCTGTACTGCGTTGCCCAGCGACGGGGGGAGGAGAAGGAGCTTTTGGTTGTACCGCGGACGAAGACGGAGACCATCCTGGAGTTGGCCCACTCCCATCCGATGGCAGGTCACCTGGGGGCAGCGAATACCATCCAGCGGATCCGGGACCGCTTCCATTGGCCGGGCCTGGAGGCCGATGTGAAGGGGTTCTGTAGAGCCTGCCCGACCTGCCAGCGCACGGCACCCAGGACTCCTCCCCCCAGCCCGCTGATTCCTTTACCCATCATCGAGGTGCCCTTCGATCGTAGGGCCGTTGCCTAAGTCTGCCCGAGGACACGAACACATCCTCGTCATCGTGGATTACGCCACCCGGTATCCGGAAGCAGTCCCCCTGAGGAAAGCCACAGCGAAAGCCATCGCCCAGGAACTGTTTCTGTTGGCCAGCCGGGTGGGCATACCGACCGAGATCCTGACTGACCAGGGAACACCGTTCATGTCCCGGCTAATGGCTGACCTCTGCAGGCTGCTGCGGGTGAAACAGTTGAGGACAACCGTCTACCATCCGCAGACCGACGGACTCGTTGAGCGCTTTAATCAAACTCTGAAGCAAATGCTCCGAAGGGTGGCAGCCGAAGACAAGCGGGATTGGGACCTCATGATCCCCTACGTCCTCTTTGGCATCCGTGAGGTCCCCCAAGCCTCAACTGGTTTCACCCCCTTTGAGCTCCTGTTCGGCCGCCAGCCACGGGGGCTGCTGGATGTCGCTCGGGAAGCTTGGGAGCAGCGGCCTGCCCCCCACCGCACGGTCATCGAACACGTCAAACAGATGAGGGAACGGATTGACCGTGTCATGCCATTAGTCCGGGAGCATCTCAGCAAGGCACAACAGGCCCAACAACGCCACTACGATCGGGCAACCCAACTACGGGAGTTCCAGCCGGGAGACAGGGTGATGGTCTTGGTCCCCACCTCCGCTTGTAAATTCCTGGCAACCTGGCAAGGCCCATACACAGTGGTGGAGAAGGTTGGACCAGTTACATACCGAATACGCCAACCTGGACGGAGACAAGCAGAGCAATTATATCATATCAACTTACTGAAGAAATGGCAAGGGACCCGGGACCAGCTCGCTGCCCTCAGTCTCACCGATCCCGTGGTTGTCGACATGGATCCCCATCTGTCGGCTGCCCAGAAGACCGAGCTGCAGCACCTGGTCAGTCAGTTCCAGGATGTGTTCTCCTCCAGGCCCGGGCAGACCAACGTCACCTGCCACGACATCAGGACGCCCCCCGGAGTGATTGTCAGGCAACGGCCCTACCGAGTCTCAGAGGCTCGTCGGCAGGCTATAGAGGATGAGATCCAGGAAATGCTGAAATTGGGGGTAATCGAACCATCGCGCAGCCCATGGTCCAGCCCCATTGTGATGGTACCCAAGCCGGATGGCACCCTCCGCTTCTGCAATGACTTCCGCCGCCTCAACGAAGTCTCCGAATTCGACGGCTATCCCATGCCTCGGGTCGACGAGCTATTGGACCGCCTGGGGAGGGCCTGGTACATTTCCACCCTGGATCTGACCAAGGGATACTGGCAAGTACCACTCACACCCACTGCTAAACCGAAAACTGCTTTTTCTACCCCTATTGGCCACTGGCAGTACCGGACCCTCCCCTTCGGCCTGCACGGAGCGCCTGCCACATTTCAGCGCATGATGGACATCATTCTGAGGCCCCACCAAGCGTACGCGGCGGCCTACTTAGATGACGTCGTCATCCACTCCGAGGCATGGGACGAACATCTGGAACGTCTGCGGAGGGTGCTCTCGGAGCTCCGGCGGGCTGGACTAACCGCCAACCCCCCGCAAATGCCACCTAGCGCTGTCAGAGGCGAAGTACCTGGGCTTCCAGGTCGGCCGTGGGCTCATCCGACCCCAGGATCAGAAGGTGGAGGCGATCCGTTCCGCTCCAAAACCCCAGACGAAGTCCCAGGTACGAGCCTTTTTGGGGTTGGCGGGGTATTATCGCTGTTTTATCCCCAACTTCTCCTCTTTAGCTGCCCCCCTGACAGACCTGACCAGGAAGGGGCAGCCAGAGAAGATCTGTTGGACGACAGCCGCGGAGGAGGCCTTCACCCGGCTCAAGGCGGCCCTCTCCTCGTCGCCGGTGCTCCGCACTCCCGACTTCGGCTGCCCCTTCCTGCTGCAGACGGATGCCTCCGATACCGGACTGGGGGCCGTCCTATCACAGATCCAGGAAGGTGAGGAGCACCCCATAATTTACATCAGCAGGAAGCTGTCCAAGGCAGAGAAGAACTACGCCGCCGTCGAGAAGGAGGCCCTGGCCATCAAGTGGGCAGTCCTGGAGCTGCGCTACTACCTTCTCTGCCGTAAGTTCACCCTGGTGACCGACCATGCCCCCCTACAGTGGATGGCTCGGGCTAAGGACACCAACGCCAGGGTGACCCGCTGGTTCCTCGCACTCCAGGACTTCCACTTTGAAGTGCGACATCGGGCCGGGGCCGCCAATGCTGATGGACTCTCGCGGATGTGGACAGCTTTTGCAGGTCTGTCAGGGGTCATTCCCCACCCACTCCTTATCTCACCCCTACTGTCTACTCTCGTTCCCAGGGCCAGAACGATGCTTAGGGGGGGGGGGATGTGACGAGTCTCTCTGGGCTCATCAGCGTCGCCCTGGCAACCAATTCAGCACACCTGCACGTCCTCATCATGGGCTGATCGGTCCCAGCTGCCGGCGATCATCAAGTGGCTTTAAAAGCCACCACCAAGCACACTTCGACAGACAACTGTCTCAATGCTGATCGTACTGGTTCTAATCCTTTGTCTCTTATCTCTCAGAAGGCAGCGAGCGACCGACAGCCCGTTTGAGCACGCCTGGGCACCCACCTTCACGAGCACGAGGACAACACAGGAGCACCAGCCACAAGAGCACCACGAACTTTAATTCCCCCTTCACTTCAACACGTACTTCTTTTTAAGCTTTCTCCCTATCTCCTCTGTGCATCCGCGTTTGTCACTCTCTCCCCAGAGCTTATGTTACGTCTATGTCATATGCTCGAACGCCTTGTCGTGAACACGCTGCTTTATCGACCAGAAGCTGGAGATTACAGTAATAATAGTAGTTTTATGATGGAAACATAGACTTTTTTGGGATTCAGAAACAGGTGCATCATTCACTACCATTATACAGCTTGGAACAGCCAGGACAATTTTAAATATAACTGTGATTGTATTCGTCTGAAAGCAGGGCTGGACTGGGACAAAAAAAGGGCCCTGGCATTTTTGCTCAGACCGGCCCACCACAATCGGTCGGACACAACCAACAAGTACACCATGATGATTAGGCTAGCCCAGTGTCAGTATGGAAAATGAACCAATGGGCCGCTGTCCCTGCTTTATGGGTCCCTGCGTTGGCCAATTAAAAAAAAATAAAAAATTAATATTATATCGACCAGCCCCCAAGTGCGTCGGCCCACCGGGCATTTGCCCGGTATGCCAGATTACCAGTCCAGCCCTGTCTGAAAGAGAAATGTCAGATACATCTAGAATGGCTCGGAGGTGAGTAAATCATGGGCTAATTTTCATTTTTGGGTGAACTATCCCTTTAACATTAGGTAAGTTCATTAGTTAACATGAACTAAGAATGAACAATACTTCTACAGCATTTATTAATCTTAGTTAATGTTAATCTTGACATTTACTAATGCATTATTAAAATCAGAAGTTGTGTTTGTTAACATTAGTTAACGCACTATGAACTAACATGAACAAATAATGAACGGCTGTATTTTTATTAACTAACACTAACAAAGATGAATAAATAGTGTAATAAATGTATTGTTCATTATTATTTCATGTTAGTTGATACATTAACTAATGTTAACAAATGACACCTTATTGTGAAGTGTTACCATACATTTTTTTGTAGTTTAATTATTAAAATGTAATTTATTCCTGTAATGGTAAAGCTGTATTTTCAGCAGTCACACTGTCACATGATCCTTCACAAATCATGCTAATATGATGATTTGGTGCTTAAGAAACATTTCTGATTATTACCAATGTTAAAAAACAGTTGTGCTGCTGAATATTTCAGGAATCTGTGATTAATAGAAAATTCAAAAGAATTGCAATTATTTGAAATGCATTCTTTAGTAATATTATGTCTTTACGGTAAATAAAATTATCAATTTCTTTCAAAAAAAAAATAAAAAACTTACTGAACTTCAAAGTTGTGAAAGGTAGTGTAAATACAGCTCTAAATTTAGCTTGTAGTGAGAACAAGGTGGAAACTTTTCTCAAGATCTTTCCATAAATTAAAATCTACCTCAGCTCTTGCCTTTAAAAATCTAATTTTCCATATGATCGTGATAGGGTGTTATCAAGCCTTTTTGTGCAAATTCTTTCCCCTAGTCGGGGCATTGATGTCACATCTCTACAAGCAATCTTATTAAGATATTGCACAAGTTTTAGCTCCTCCATGTCAGACCTTCTTCAATATATATAATTGAAAAAGTAAGGAAAAGGATGGATTGGATTAGTATTTAACAGAGCCAGACGACACATGAAAACAACCTCTGTCAGCACCCACAGCTGTTTCCCAAAACATCCTTTCTAAGAAAAAAAGGAATCAAGCCATTGATCCCATTACACTAATGACTCCTCTGCAATCCAGTGCACCTGGTGTGGGCCGATTTGACATTGAGCCAGAATGAAGAATATTAAAGAATTGTGTAATATCTTTACCTGAGGTGTTGTATTAAATTATAGTGGTTCAGGGCCAAATGGTGTTTCAGATGCTTGGATGGAGATCATGCGACTAAAAGCTGATGTGAGATTAAACTGCCTTCTTTAATCCATTTTGCAATCAGGTAGACATGGCTGTCATTAAAGCTGTTGCCTTGCCTGCTTAAGGTTATTCATCGCTTCATTTGAGAAAAAAACTAAAAACTAAATGGGGTAGTCAAATCATCTCGGTGAGTGATGAATAGCCTATCTATTCTGCATATCCAAGAGCATATGAACACTGCTGATCAATTTACGTGCATGCATGACCAAACTGCAGGCAGTACCACTGGCTGTTAGACACTTCCCACCACAACCTCTCCATTGCCCAGGGTTTGTGGGTAAAGTGTGAGGTCATTAACATCTTCCTGCTTTAGTGACAGCATTGTAAAGATCCCCTAGTGGTGCTAAAAGCGTAATCACATGTCTGTGACTGCTTGCACCATGCTGGAGACGTGTGGGGAGGCTGATGTCACACCGTAGGACTTGTATCCTCTGCACATCTACAGTCTTTGAGCTCACCGGTGGCCAAAAACCTACTCCCCTTGATGGAGGACATTGGAAAGCTGCATAAAACATCTGTTCTTGTACAGCCTCAATTCTGAAAGGTCAAAACAAAGGGTCATATATCTTCGCTGCTAAATCTGAGGCGGCGTTTAAAGGGATAGTTCATACAAAAAAAGAAACGTGCCATTTACTCACATACTTGTCATTCCAAACAATTTCATTACACAAAATACAAAAGGAGATGTTACTCAAGCCTCACAATAAAAATAATCAGCTCCACTTTATATTAGGTGGCCTTATGTACACTGAAATTAATTATTTGATACACTCATGTACTTTTTGTGACATTGTACTTTATTTAAAAAATACCTGCATGTAATTACATCTATAACTAGTTTCTGTAATTACATTTATAGTTACACTATTGACCCATCCCTTACACCTTAAGCCAGACACACACTATGCAATTTTGGCCATGATTTGGCCATCTGAGACAAATTTGGATAAACCTAAAAGATTCCTAATGGCTGTTGTGATCAAATTTGACCTCCAACGAAATTCTGGTAGTGTCAGAAGATTTGGTGCATAGTCCTGCAGTGTGACTTCTCCTACGACAAACAGCAAACTGTCTCCATTTTTCAAGACAAGCCATGATCTTCTAACCGCATAAAACAGCACCAATTGTAAAGGACTATTAAAAAATCGCCCGGCTTTAAAGGGTTAGTTCACCCAAAAATAAAAATTAGCCCACAATTTACTCACCCTCAAGGCATCGTAGATGTATATGACTTTCTTCTTTCAGTCAAATCCAATCAGAATTATATTAAAAATTGTCCTAGCTCTTCAAGCTTTATAATGGAAGTGGGTGGGTGTTTCTGTTCAACAGTCCAAATGAAGTCAAATAAAGTGCATCCATCCATAATAAAAAGTGCTCTGCATGGCTTCTGGTGAATAAAGGCCTCCTGTAGCGAACTGACGTGTTTTTGTAAGAAAAATGTCCATATTTATAATGTAATAATCTTTTTTCATATGCACAACGCATATGTCCTACGTCATTCACCCGGAGCGGCTTCCGTGCGTCAGTTAGCGCAAGCTAGAGAAAAGTGATTATTACTTTTTAAGTATGGATATTTTTCTTACAAAAACAACAAATCGATTTGCTACAGGAGGCCTTTTTTCGCCCCTCGGAGCTGTGTGGAGCACTTTTTATTAAGGATGGATGCACTTTATTTGACTTTGTGAACTGTTGAACAAAAACATCCGCCCACTGCCATTATAAAGCTTGAAAGAGCAGGACAATTTCTAATATAACTCTGATTGAATTTGACTGAAATAAGAAAGTCATATACACCTAGGATGCCTTGAGGGTGAGTAAATCATGGACTAATTTTCATTTTTGGGTGAACTACCTCTTTAAACCTACCCAAACCACCAAAGCTGTTTCTAACCTTACCCGTATCCCACTGTAATAGCAGCAATAGTGTTTTGCAATACAATATGAACACAGTAAGTACATTTGTACTTATTTTTGATGTAAGTAGATAGTAGTTAAGGCTTAGTTAAAGGGATAGTTCGGCCAAAAATGAAAATTTGATGTTTATCTGCTTACCCCCAGGGCATCCAAGATGTAGGTGACTTTGTTTCCTCAGCAGAACACAAACAAAGATTTTTAACGAAAACCGGTGCAGTCTCTCAGCCAAATAATGTGAGTGGATGGGCACCAAACCTTTAAAAGTAAACAAAAACATGCACAGACAAATCCAAATTACACCCTGCGGCTCGTGACGATACATTGATGTCCTAACACACGAAACGATCGTTTTTTGCAAGAAACTGAACAGTATTTATATAATTTTTTACCTTTGATACACAGCCACGTCCATCTGTCATGAGCACGAGTTTAGCATCAGGCACGTTACATGTGAACGCGCTCTGGCGTAGTATACACAAATGCCGGAAGCGATCTGTCGCATGTATACAACACTCATTGTGTACACAGTTTGTGGGTATAGCGGCTATTCAAAATGGTAATTACTTTCGCTTATCCTAATTGTTCAAACCGATTCAAAGCTAAAAGATTACGTTTGCTTGCGCAAACTCATCCGGGACTTTTCACTGATTTCCCCTTACGCTGTTTGCGTATTCTACGCTAGAGCGCGTTTACATGTAACAAGCCGGATGAAAAGCTCATGCTCAGGACAGATGGACGTGGCTGTGTATCAAAGGTAAAAAATGATATAAATACTGTTCAGTTTGTCGCAAAAACCAACCGTTTCGTGTCTTAGGACATCAATGTATCGTCACGAGCCGCAGGGTGTAATTTGGATTTGTCTGTGCATGTTTTTGTTTACTTTTAAAGGTCTGTTGCCCATCCACTTCCATTATTTGGCTGGCAGACTGCACCGGTTTTCGTTAAAAATCTTTGTTTGTGTTCTACTGAAGAAACAAAGTCACCTACATCTTGGATGCCCTGGGGGTAAGCAGATAAACATCAAGTTTTCATTTTTGGGTGAACTATCCCTTTAAGGAGTTAAGTTTATCATTTCAAGTTGCGTTTTTCAAACTTTCTGTATTATAAATTTGTTTTGCTTTTAATGAAATATCTATTTTAAATGTACACTATGTAACTGTGTATTCTCTATTGACATTTGTGACACTGACATCTGAAATTGAAAACTGCAATTTGCAGTTTGCAAAAAAAGAACTTTTTTTATTCCAAGGCTGCATTTATTTGGTCAAAACACTAAAAACAGTAATATTTTGAAATATTATTACAATTTAAAATATGTGCTTTTTGAATAGTTATCATTTTCTATTTGAATATATTTAAAGGGTTCCTATTATGCTCTTTTACATAATCTTTATTTTGTTTTGGGGTGCACTAGAACTAGGCAAATCCCCCACCTCGTCCCTCCCCACCCGCCAATGATTCGAATTTCCGTAGATGGGATTTATTTGAATGATATTCTAATGGACCATGTTGTGACATTATAGCATCCGGAAAACAAACGCTGTAGTCCAAAGGAGCCGTTCGTTGTAGTTTTTGAAAAGGGATTTTTTTTTTAAAACAAAATATCTCCCTTTTTGAGTGGACTCTGAGATTTGTAACTTTGTAGATGTTTTTTATGCCCAAACATACACACCACACACTGACTAAAATTCAAAAAGTGAAAAAGCATAAAAGAACCCTCTCAAAAGTAATTTATTGGTGTGATGGCAAAACTGAATTTTCAGCATCCATTACTTCAGTCTTCAGTGTCACATGATCTTTCAGAAATCCTACTAATATACTGATTAGGTGCTCAAAATTTTTTTTTTTTTTTGATGAACGGACAGTTCATAAGAGCAACATTTACTTATAATTGTAATGTTTTGTACCATTACTGTGTAAATTAATTTCTTTAAAAATTAATTTTATGTGCTTTTTGTCCAATTTATCCACTTTGCAGTCACTAAACTCTTTCTTTGCACTGAAAAAGACTACTTCACAAAAGAAAAAAAAATGACATGAGGGCGAGTAAATAATGCTAAAATGTATTTTTCATCACTTGTCATTTTTGGGTGCACTATTCCTTTAATTGCCTGTGCTCTTCTAGTCCTGACCAATGTCATCTCTGACTCAACCAGTTTCACCAGCACATTCAATACCCATTTTACTCAATCCAGCTTTTAGCAGTACCATCAATTTATCCATCCTCTCCGACAAGTAAACAGCCACTCGTGCGATTTTCCATGGGAATACAGCGCACCTGCTTTCTGCCACTGTTTGCCTCCAGACTGACACCTGTCTGTAATCTCTACCCAGCTCTTATCCGGCTCTCATATGTAAACCCCTGCTAGGGCTGCGGCATTTCAGCTGGAGATGGTGGATGGATTTTTGATGGATTGAATGCTGCCAATGATCAGACAGGGTGATAGCAGAGACTCTTCACCAGTCCATGCAGTCAGGGCACAGTAACACAGAGGAATGATGTGTGCTAAAGCTAGGAGGAAACTGTCCCCAGGCGTGCTATTTTTGCTGAAAGCTTGAGGGAAACG
Organism: Garra rufa; assembly: GCF_049309525.1. Classification (NCBI taxonomy): domain Eukaryota; kingdom Metazoa; phylum Chordata; class Actinopteri; order Cypriniformes; family Cyprinidae; genus Garra; species Garra rufa. Next base: position 33,057,516 of record NC_133370.1, read on the forward strand.
CATCTGACCTGGCTCTCCTAAGGAAGCAGAAATGTAAGCATCATGGTTTTTTCTTTTTTTCCCCAAACAATATAGAAAAATCTTCTAAAGGTACTGTACCAGTGCAGATGAGAATGTTTTAAGAGAAAGAGATTCTTTGAACAGAGCGGGGGAAAAATTGCAAATGGTGTGGGTATGTGCAATCGAGAGCTGCAAGATACAAAAGGCCACTGAAGAGCAGACTCACTGCACTTGTGATGCCCTTACCTGCAAGACCATTTAAAAGGGTCCTTTGAGAAGATTATATCGCCAGTGCAATCACACTGAGCAAGACCAGATTTCTTAAAACTGACAGTACTGAGTGGCATATTTGAGCATTTAGACTCTAGACTCTAGAAAATGTGAGTCACAAAAGCATAAGCATTGGAGTATCCCTTGAGAAATTCAATTAATAGACAACAGAATACAGAGCTTGTGCACATACTGAAAGAAAAACAAACATGGCATGGAAAAGCACACAACACAGACTAATCCTGCTTTGGCCAAATTTGTCCAGACAGACTCGTGTCTGGCAGCGCAGCGAAGCCCATCGTGAGGACAGTAAATGATAAAGACATCAATCAGAACAAGGCCCAACCCCTGGTCAAAGGGAAAGGTGTTGAGAGAGGGAATGAAACCGTGAGTCTCCAGCCACCATTTTGTATAGCGCTGTATTGATCCTCTCTCCGTTAAGGAATGGATGGCCGGAAAAAAATGTCCCAGTTTCATTCATCACACACATAGACACTGTGGAACACATCGTCTGGCACTGCAGGGAGAAAGGCTGCTCAGAAATAGCCTGAACTCAAAAAGACAAGATACAAATGCAACACATGGATCCGAGTGCGGCCACTTCACGCCTACCTTCATTATGCAAACGCATTTGTCATAACAGTGCAAAAAAACTTGCTCAGATAGATGGATGTTAGTGGGAGGGGTGAAGCTGGGGATTTTGGCGCAGAACGAAGAGACTGTGCCCCATAACGACCGTTTGAACGTGTCCTTCTCCAGTTCTCCTTCTCTTCATATCTGCCTGAATATAGAGATATCCCTGTCAAGTGCTCCAGGGTACAGCTGTCAATCACCATGTGACAGAAATGGGGGGAAACTGGTGCATGAGTCAATTAATATTCAGAGTGGATCCACATTTAGTCCACAAGTGCAAGAGCAGGAGTAGGAGGGGCACTGAAGGGATGAAACAGGGATGAAGGGGGGACTTTGATGATGCCCTTAAACTTGAAATGTGGATGAACTCATAATGCAAATGATGCCATTAGTTATGCCTCAAATGTTATTGAGTTGAATTACCTCCTATATCAACATACAAATGACTTAATTAGCTGTAAACTGCATAGAAGTTTGTTACAAATGCCAAGCAACACACAAATGAAATATCAACAGACTTTTACACTCCTGGCCTTTGGCCTGTAATAATTAGGCTATATTACATTCTCGCCATTCAAACGGACGTATTATCGTCTAACTAAGCAATTCAATGGGCGATTTCATTCAGAACTAAAATAAACCCACAGCTCAATCCTACTTTAACGCACCTCTGCGGATAAAACAGCTGGTTTCGCGATACAATAAGCGAATCACGCTGACCAGCAGTACTCACCAGAGTTTGCTGGTACTGAAGCACACGCTGAGGGGCTCGGTCTCGCGCCATAACCGTGAATACAGCGGGAATTAAATATTTAAACGCTATACGATATTCCCAAAAGCCACAAGACCACCGGGATGTAATTCAAGAAGCAGCAGGAACTGAGTAACAGGTCCTTCTCCGCGGAAAACAGCCCAGCAGCCCATCCAGCTGTCGAATGAACTCTTCCCTCTTCCTGAGCGCGCACTGCAATATATGCCATAACGCGCTGAAAATCCGCTTTGTGTGGGAAGACAGAGGTTACTACACTTCATACCTGTTGACTCGATTGTCAAAAATCAATAGATGTATTTTCTACCGCTGTGTGAGTAATCGCTATTTTGCACTACCCTGAACTCAAGCACTTAACGCGTAGATTACGCATAGCCTACCACGCTGTTTTATGACTAAGTTTTAATGACCCGAGGCAGGAACAGATATGAGATATGTTTCCAGTTGATCATACAAAGATTTGCTATTTACAATGAGAGAGAACCCTAAAGGGTTCTAGAGCTGAAATATTTTCAATTGAAACAGGAATGCACCTGTTGCCCTTCTAAACAGACTGATATGTGACCCTGGACCACAAAAACAGTCATAAGGGTGCATTTTTTTGAAATTGAGAATTATACATCATTTAAAAGATTCATAAGTAAGCTTTCCATTGATGTATGGTTTGTTAAGATAGGATCACCTTTAAAGTTGTCCAAATGTAGTTCTTAGCTATGCATATTATGCATACTAATCAAAAATTAAGTTTTGATATATTCACGGTAGGAAAATTTACAAAATACCTTCATGGAACATGATCTTTACTTAATATCCTAATGATTTTGGCAAGAAAATATATTTTGTGGTTCAGGGTCACATGACACAGAACATCCCCACTTTCAAAACCCTCTGGAGAGCCAGTGCGCAATTCATTGCACTGCTCATTAATATTATTTATGCTTACAGTAAATACTAAATACTAAATATAGATGCAACTTGAAATGCATAGGCCCACGAGCACCAACAGCTCAAAGGCTCCAAGGGATGGAAGGCAGAATTCCTTGGAGAGAGTGAAAGAAACCAATAGGTTGTTAAACAGATTTCCATACAGAGACAGAGACTGGTAGGCTGCTTTTGGGCTCAGTAACAGGTCTACTGCCAGCTCAGGGAACAGCAGGGGCACAGGCTGGGATGAAATATGAATGTATCACTGTGAATTCTGACAGTTTTCTTGCAACACTGCAGTGTTTTTGTGTATACGTGTTCAAGCTTGCTTTATCTCCTCTATGCATGCTCATGCATACAGACTTAACTCAAATACCATGTATTTGCTTATAGAAACAACATGTCTTTGTGTTTGTAGCTGTCATCAAAGAGATCACTGCAAAGTACACTGTCATGGTAATCTACCTCTATCGCTTATGCCACTGGTTAACAGTTCTTCACAGACACTTCACCTTAAAGAGACAGTCCACACAAAAATTACAATTCTGTTATTGTTTAATTAGTGTAACTTCATTCCAAATTTGATAAAAGTTTACAATGGTTTAAACAACAATGAAACTCTGTAGGGTCCAATGTTGTTTAAACCACATCTTGAACATAATATCTTTTTCAGATTGGTAGTAAATAATCAGACCTTGTTTATATGTCTTAATACATCAGACTCCACTGCGCAAACTAATATTTGTGCACAAAGGCTACACACGTCACATGGTATGGACAGGTGAGCATTCCTACCCGTTGCGCATTCCTTTGAATTGGGTGTTCCAACGCCCTCAGCGCTAACACACTGACCCAATTCGATGCACCTTCCACAAAAACTTTTTGTAATGTTCTTTTAATGAATTGTGGAAGCCCGAAAGAGTTCAAAAGAACATCTTGTTCATTGACTATTTTAAATATGGGTCTGGGTGAGAAAATGAGCCGTCGATCCGTAGTGGGGGTGTGAAACATGGGTCGATATTAGATTACATACAAGTACATTACCATCCCAGACAGGGAATAAGACCCACTGTGCATTGAACTCAATAGCATGTGGCTGTCTTCTGCTCAATACTAGTTTCCAACAAAATGATTTTAGCTTATTCAAAATTCTATGTGTGAGTGTAAATACATTCAAATAGGAAATACACTGTATTTTGTCATCTGTAATTCAGAAAAATAATGTAAAAGTACTATAAAAAAATGAATTTATTAACTGAACATTACGTTATTTGCATATAAATAAAAATATAGAAAAAAACAATATGCAAAAACAAATTCTACAAGTAAAACATGTTAAGATTTGCAATTTTGCAGTAAAATATTACTGGAATTACATTTTTATTTTTTGAGGAAGGAGAGTTCAGAATTCTCTCCATGATCAATCAAATTTTCTTAGAATGTATTAAAAGAAGTTTGTTTCTTCTTATTTTTTCTAACAGTTATGTGCACTGAGATAGCATTTTTGTTAGTTAATGTATACTACATTATTAGTGTCATGTGAGTTACCCTGATGGTGTTTTGTCTTTG
>NC_133370.1:33069180-33082554 GCF_049309525.1 Garra rufa
CAAGATGTCGGTTAAAGATCTCTTGATCTGGAAAGCATCTGCTCTGTACAAATGTCTGGCAGATGTATGTAAGATGTCAGGTTCGCATACATTCTAATTCATAAACATCTTAAAGACATCTAATCCTAGCAAACACATATGGCTACGTCTGTGCAATGTTCCATTTTTAAAGGAACACTCCAGTTTATTTTTTGGAAATAGGCTCTTTCCTCAACTCCCCGAGTTAATAAGTTGAGTTTTACCATTTTTAAATCCATTCAGCCGTTCTCCTGTTCTGGCGATATCACTTTTAGCATAGCTTAGCATAGATCATTGAATCCTATGAGACCAGTATAGCATCATGTTCAAAATGACTAACGAGTTATATCGTGTACTAAGACCAGTGAAAAATGTAAAGCTGCGATTTTCTAGGCAGATAAGATTAGGAACTACACTCCCATTCCGGTGTAATAGTCAAGGAAGTTTGCTGTTGTAACATGGCCGAAGCAGGCGCAGTAATATCACGCCAGTCACATTGGAAGTTACCTAGCTGGGAACTAATTTTAGCCGCTGCGTGATATTACTGCACCTGCTGCGTCCATATTACGCAAACTTCCTTGACTATAACACCGAAATGGGATAGTTTCTAATAGTAGTTTCTTCTCTTCTCCTTGATTTGTTATAACTTTTGGCAGTCTATTGTACTCTAAGGCCCAGTTTCACAGACAGGGCTTAGACTAAGCCAGGGTTACGCCATAGTTCAATTAGGACATTTAAGTAATTTTTACAAACATGCTTAGAAAAAAACATTACTGGTGTGCATCTTGAGACAAAACAAAGGCACTGATATATTTTAAGATCAATCAGTGCAATTTTATTTCAGTTGAAACAGCTCAGACTTACATTTTAGTCTAGGACTAGGCTTAAGCCTTGTCTGTGAAACCGGGGGCAAATGTTTATCCTGGTCCGACTGATTAGTACAGTCAAAAACATGACAATAATTGAGCATTTTCAGTAGCAATAAAGGGAGTTAACTAGTTAACTGAGGTTCGGGAGCAGGACCACGCCTCACTCACCACACATCCAATCGCCGAACTACCTAACTTACTTACTCGCACCCACACATCAGCATCGTTCATCTCGTTTCTCTCTGTTCGGTTCAGTGGCATTGTTTACGCTCAGTGCTGCCAATAAGGCCGATTGATGTAACCTCGTGAAAACACTCTATAGCGGCTAATGCGAAATAAAGTGGATTAAGTTCCAGGAGTAAAAATCCCATTCATTTCCTCTATTGTAATGTTCAATGTAAAGTGTTATTGAATATTGCACATTTGTGACTTGGATCTGCCACTGTAATTCATTGTTGTAGTCCACAGAGTTACATAATATATTACAGACGCACATTTTCTAATTGGATTGGTTGTCTTGTAGGAGTGCTGGTGGTAGTGTTCAGCATGGTTGCCTCAGAACTGTCTCACGTTCACACTAGACCAATTGACTTTGTGTGTGACAGCGAGGCCAGAAGAATGATAAACAAGGTGAAGGACTTACAAATGGAAATGGTAAGACTGGGAAATCTACTTCAGATGTATATAGTTCTTTCACTTCTATGTTTTTCTATTTCTTTCAAGACCCATTCACACCAAGAATGATAACTGTTATATTGGTGTCCACACCAACACATAATGTTGTGTTTATCTTTAATCACAAACTGGAGTTGTGTCATTTTCCATTTGGAATGCTTGCTAAATTCTGATTGAAATTCTTTACCATAAATCAGCAAGAAAAATCATTCTGAAAGTGATTCAAGTGATACCATTCCTCTCTGCTGTTATCGTTATAGATATCGTCCTTGGTGTAAATAGCCCTTTGGGATGTTTATCTGTGGCCCAGTGTTTAAATTCTTTTCTTACACCATAGTAACTCATACAAGATCATGTTACAAGGACAGCTGAGCTATTTAATTTAAGCACAAGGTCTGAGATATTCATCTGAGATCTGACTTGGACTGGTGTTCCAATTGAAATCAAATCATATCTAAATAACCTTCAATTGAATTAGGCTATAAAAGTCTATAAGGCTATAAATACCTTCCAATCTATTGCATTTTTCAAGTCACGACCATATTTGTGTTTATGTTAATACAAAAACTGCAGGAATCAATACCAAGTTACTCATTTAGCTTTAAAAGCTCGGTCTCATTAGTTGTTTGCATGCTACACTTCACTTGACAGATATCTGTCAGTTTACCTATTTGCATGTTAACTGTCTTGCTTGATTCTCTGCTGTCATCCTCTGTCTTGGCGTCTTCCATGATATTGACTTGACTCTGCGTTTGTTTGACAGTTTGCCGCTCTGACTTCTCAGCGTCTACATCTCTGCTTGTCTATCTGCCGGTGAGACATTTGATAGGCTGTGCTTTTCACTCTCTTTACAGGTAGTCTGCAGTGCTGTAGATGCTCTGCCGTCTGATATTAAATTACCATGCATCAGAATTCACAAAGCAACCTGGGAGAGAAAATCAGTGAGTCGTTCAATGCAGCCCACTCCCACACACTCCCTCCATTAGAGCATCAACCCACTCACGCTGCTCTCGGGCACACACTCTTTGAGACACCTGTGTGTGTGTTCCAGGTGCATGAGCAGAGGGCTGAGATCCTGCTGTCTTTGGGGAGTCTTGCTCAGGATGTGCGGTCTGCCAGGACACTCAGCCAACCTGGCTGTGGACTCACTCTGCTGGAGCGCTTGGAGCACAGTATCAACAACTACTTGCATGTAGTAAGACTACTTCACATTGAGGTGAGGACGACCAGTTCAACCTTGTGCTGCAGCTCAGTAGATACTGGCACAGAGACTTACAGCACGCAGACAGATTGCGAGCCTCTTGAGGAATTCACTCACATAGGAGCTGATATTGACTTGCAGAGTGAAGAATGAGGGCTGAGGATTTACCTACAAAGTCTGACCTTGCAAAAATAAATGAATCTAAAAATATAGTCTACTGTATATATAGTTTTTTTTAAAAATATCACAAATATTCAGCAATTCATATAATGATTTATTTACGACCATAAATTAAGACTATATCTCACTCTTTAAATAAAAAAGATAAATCAATCAATCAATAAATAAATACACTACCAGTCAAAAGATTTTTAATGTTTTTTTAAGTCTCTTCTGCTCACCAAGCCTGCTTTTATTTGATCCAAAGTACAGCAAAACAGTACAATGTTTTAATATTTTTACCATTTAAAATAATTGTTTTCTATTTGAAAGTTTTAAAATGCAATTTATTCCTCTGTTCAACGTTAAACTTTCAGCATCATTACTCCAGTCTGCATTGTCACGTGATCCTTCAGAAATCATTCTAATATTCTGATTTGCTACTCAAAAATGTGTTATTATGATGTTGAAAACAGCTGAGTATAATTTTCAGGTTTCTTTGATGAATAGAAAGTTCAGAAGAACAGCATTTATCTGAAATAGAAATCTTTTGTAACATTATAAATGTCTTCATCACCACCTTTTTCAGCAATTTAAAGCATCCTTGCTAAATAAAAGTACTAATTTCTATCATTTCCACAAAGCTTTTGAATAGTACAGTGTATGATGTTACAAAAGCTTTTATTTCAGAGAAATGCTGATCTTTGGATATTTCTATTCATCAAAGAATCCTGTACTTAACTGTTTTGAATATTGATAATAATAATAATGTTTCTTGAACAGCAAATCAGCATATTAGAATGATTTCTGAAAGATCATGTGACACTGAAGACCGGCGTAATGATGTTGAAAATTTAGTTTTGATCACAGGAATAAATTTTGCATTTTAAAACATATTCAAATAGAAAACAGATATTTAAAATAGCAAAAATATTTACAATTTTGACTGTTTTTGCTGTACTTTGGATCAAATAATTGCAGGCTTGTTGAGCAGAAGAGACTTCTTTAAAAACATTAAAAATCTGTTCAAAAACTTTTGACTGGTAGTGTAAATCTACAAATATCTTTCTCACATAGTTATATTAATTATAAGTAATATAATGATTAGCAAATATTACAATTAATTACCAAAATGAAATAATGGGAAAAGACATATATCTTGTAAATATATTCAAAACTAATGTAATTTAATGTTACAACACTTAGATAGAGATGAGCTTTTATATTATTTAAAAAAACAGTTGTATAGGGAAAGAAAATTTGCTTGGAAAAAATTTAGCTTAAAGACAGAATTTTTCCCATATTTGAATGTGGTTGTTGGACTACGTAGTTCTCAGAGAAAATATCCTGCCTTCCCGGAATCTTTGTTGATTTGTCACGTCATCTTGGTGACTTTGAGTCCTGGTGACCTCTGCCTTCCTTCCCCAGGAAAGAAGGGAAGATAGCAACATATTTGACCAGTGAGAATGATGGGAACATGGTGCTCTCTGAAGTGCATTACAGCCATGCCCTGCTGATAAAATATACATACAGCCACTCCTAGATTAAAGCATGTACTGTGGGGAGATGCTGAACTGTAGTTTTGCTTATTTCTGATGTATGTGCAAAACATAAATAACCTACTTCATGTGAGAATCAAAGCTGGTGATTTCAATGATCTCAGTGATGACCCAGTAATCTTCTAAAAAAGTAGCTCAGTCATTTCTGTCAGAAGAAACCTTTCTGTTTTTTCCTGCTTCAACACGCTAGGACTATTTTTAGCTTGAACATCGTTTTCCTTATCTGTCCATCTTTGTCTCGTCCAGCAGGGGGAGCAGGTAGGGCCCCAGGCAGAGCTCTGTCTGGGTCAGCCCTCTAAGGATTTGGGTTTGGTGTTGAAGCACTTTGGGCTACTGCTAACTGGCAAGCTGGAGTGGCTCATTGCAGAGATGGCAAAGGGGTGCTAGACTGAAAAAAACCTGACTTCTAATCTTGGCTTTTCTTCAACCTTGTATAATGGGACCAGACAGGCCCAATCAATTTTAACAATGGTCTACCTTCAAGACAATTGAGGGCCATGCACTTTGCCAGAGATCAGAGACTTACAGAGGAGAAAGTACATGATGCATAAACGACAACACTGTGCCATCTACTGGATTGTGGCTGAACTGACTCAACTGTTGAGATGCACCCATTGAACTTTTGAAACAAACTGTTCTGAACTGAAAAGAGTTTCTGGTGAGTGCCAAATGTTATTTTATATCACAGATTATATTTATTTATTTTATAGCCTGCCTGAAGGTTGAATTGACTCTACAAGGTGTGATAGCACATGGAAGATAACTGCGACAGAATGTGTGACAATGCGGAGGTAGTGCAGTGCACACACAGGGAAGTCGCTTTATTTATACACTCCAGGTTATTATTTTTGGAATATTTGTGTATATATTATATTTTGTATAAAAATAGTATTTACAATATTGTGTAAAAAAAAAAAAATATTGCATTGGAACACTGTGCTCAATGCATCAGTAACACAAAGTACACAATGTGAAAATATTTAAGAAAATATTTAAATATATTCTCTTTTTTATATACCTTGTTTTGTAAACTGTTTTTTTTTTTTTTAAATGTACATATCTAAATATTTAAATATGTTTTCATTTAATTTGTTGTATGGATTATTGTGTTTTCATCTAAATACTGACCTCAAAACCTCACAATTCAGCTTCACTACTACTTTAAAAATTGTGTTCTTAAAGGAGAAGTTCACTTTCAGAACAAAACGTCACAGATCTCCCTCTACTTCAAAAATCATTTCAAAATTGTCCTGCATCGCTGCAGAAGTACCAACCCAGTGTTTGCAAAGTGAACATGCAAAGAAGATCAAACGGCCTTAACAAAAAAGGTAAAACAGCGATGTAGGGCGATTTTGAAGTTGAGGCAGAAAATAAGATGGGAGTTTTTTGACATACCCTAACTGTCTTGAACCAGAAAAAAAAGAGTTCAGGCAGAGCAAGATGAGACGAGCATTTGAGGTTAAAAAGTATATACAGTCAAGCCCAAAATTATTCATACCCCTGGCAAATTCTGACTTTTTTTCTACTTTTATTCAACCAGCAAGTTTTTTTGGACCGGAAATGACACAGGCTTTTTCCAAAAGATAGTAAGATGATGTACAAGAGGCATCATTGTGGAAAAAAATATTACTCATCTTTTATTTACATTTGAACCAAAAGTGGCATGTCCAAAATTATTCATACCCTTCTCAATAATCAATAGAAAAGCCTTAATTTTGGCTATTACAGCAATAAAACGCTTCCCATAATTGCTCACCAGCTTTTTACATGTCTCCACTGGTATTTTTGCCCATTCATCTTTAGCGATGAGCTCCAACTCTTTCGGGTTGGAGGGTCTCCTTGCCATCACCCTGATCTTTAGCTCCCTTAGGGTCGAAGGCTTCTCATTTTTTACGCCAAATGAAGGCTACATCATTGTGGCCAAACAATTCAATTTTTGTTTCATCTGACCATAAAACAGAAGACCAGAAGTCTTCTTCTTTGTCCAGATGAGCATTTGCAAAGGCCAAGTGGGCTTTTGTGTGCCTTATGTGGAGAAGTAGTGCCCTCCTTGGTCTGCGTCTGTGGAACCCAGTGCTGTGCAGTGTCCGTCGGACTGTCTGCCTTGAGATGTTGCCACCAGCAGAGCCCAGATTCATCAGGATGGCCTTGATGGGGATTCTTTTTTACCTCTCTCACTATCCTCCTGGCCAGCACAGGTGTCATTTTTGGCTTCCAACCACGTGCTCTGAGATTTTTCACAGTCCGGAACGTCTTGTATTTTTTAATAATACTTTGCACTGTAGCCACTGGAACTTCAAAACATTTAGATATGGTCTTATAGCCCTTTTTCTGACTTGTGAGCAGCCACAATGCACAGCTGCAGGTCCTCAGTGAGCTCCTTTGTCTTAGCCATGACTGTCCACAAACCAACAGCAGAGAGCTTCTGTTTTTCACCTGCTGAGTTGATTAAAACAGCTGTTCCTAATGAATCAGAGTAATTAGGATGCTTTAGAACAGCTTGGACTATTTGGAATGGTATAGAACTTTGGATTTTCCCATAGACTGTGACAGTTTGCAAAGGGTATGAATAATTTTGGACATGACACTTTTTGTTCAAATGTAAATAAAAGCTGAGAAATATTTTTTTCCACAATGATGACCTCTTGTACATTGTCTTATTGTCTTTTGGGAGAAGCCTGTGTCATTTCCGGTCAAAAAAAAAACTTGGTGGTTGAATAAAAGTAACTTTAAGTCAGAATTTGCCAGGGGTATAAATAATTTCAGGCTTGAAACTGTAAATTGTAATTGAAAAATAAATAAATAAATAAATAACCGATCGTTTCGCTAGATAAGACCCTTCCTCCCTGGGCTGGGATCGTTTACAACCATATTTGGGATCGTTTGAAGCTGCATTTAAACTGCATTTTGGAAGTTCAAACTAAGGGCACCATAGAAGTCCACTATAAGAAGAAAAATCCTGAAATGTTTTTTCTCAAAAAACAATTTATTTACAACTGAAGAAAGAACGACATGAACATCTTGTTCTGGAAGTGAATTTCTCATTTAACATTTGCACTATGCAGCCACTTTTACTACAGTGGATTTAATTGTGGAAGACGTACACAAGCGTTCACAAGTTTGGGATCAGAAATAGAAATTAATACTTTTTTTCAGCAAGGTCACATTAAATTGATCAAAATTGACAGTAAAGACATAAATACATTCAAATAAATGCTGTTCTTTTGAACTTCATTCATGAAATAAAAAAATACGTAACATTTTCCACACAAAAAAATAGCCTATTAAGCAAATGTTTTCAGCATATTAGCATATTAAAATGTATTTCTGATTTATTTTCTGAAGTGTCATGTGACAACACTGTAAAAAACAAACAAAAAAAACAATTTGTTGAGTCAACTTAAAAGAATTTGTTACCCTGCTGCTTTAAAATCTCAAACTTATCTTAACATTTCAAGTTGACTACACTTTTTTTAATTGACTAAACTTAAAATTTTAAGGCAGCCAGGTAACAAATTATTTTAAGTTGACTCAAGAAATAGTTTTTTACAGTGAATGAAGACTGGAGTAATGGCTGCTGAAAATTCAGCTTTGCCATGTCATCACAGGAGAATAAATTACATTTTAAAATATATTAAATAGAATATAGTTCTTTTAAATTGTAACCAATTGTCACAATTTTTGAGCAAATATCACAAAAAACTTCGCCATTTCATAAGAAGTCATGAGTCACATCTAAATCACATCTAAAAAGAAGAAAAACAGATTTCAGCATTGTTTGAATGTTTGCCTGTTTATGAAATATTGGAAATCAAGTTCTGCTTTTGCTGATTTACCTGAATATGCACTCCTGATGAGGTTAAGATGGGTAAGGAAATGACAACGATTGTGGTTAAAATTAGTTTGTTCTTCCAGATGGGTACTTTATATTATGCAATAAGATCTCAAATGATGTGTAAGATAAATTTAAAACGAATACCCTAATGTGTAATTTATGTATAACAAATTCCAGTCTCAGACATAAAATGAGCTGTAGAGAGAATATCAAGGAGAGCTTGTGATTGATTGTACCATACAATAGCTGACAGATTGCTAGGAACCTTGGATATGAATATAGAATCTGCTAAAAGACTCATGTTTTCTTTGGTGATTTAATGAGACACTTTTTTAATCAGATTTTTGAATTTGGGAACAAAAACACCACTCAATCGATTTCTTCAAATTCTGTGTCTTCATATCCACTGACCATCCATCACTAATTATTGTTTCTTTAAGTCTGCACAAAATAATTGAAACCTAGAAGACTTTTTCTATGTTATGTCATTGCTGTTTTCATGTTTATTCGTGTCTGTTCATATACTGTAGGTATGTTTTTTTCATCCAAACCCCTTTTGCCTAAAATATTTACTTGAAATCCCCCCGAGATTTAAAATTAATATTTCAGTTGGTTAATGATCACACTGACATGCAAACATGCATAGTACATTTCTTTTAAATACCGTTCATGTTATATTATTTTTATTCTAAAATTATTTGAATTTGACATCTTTATGATTTCATTAAATGCTATCTTTCAACTCAGAAAGCCCCTGCAGCTTCTTCATTAACTCTAGTTTAGGAAAACCCAGTGTAATGTACTGTTTAATGAATATAATGATTTTGACAACAAAAAATGGAATATACTTTCTTTATCTTTTTTATCAATAGGATGCACAATATTCCCATTCATAGCTATGTGTTAAATGAGTTAGGTCAAAAGTAATCTAAAAGTAATCAAAAAGATTTCCTAATATGTGTAATCCAATGGTATTATATTATGTAATCCAATCCAATGTAATCCAATAGGTTACGTTATTAACTAAGAGCATTATGAACATTTTGAGGCTCATAGGGCAAGCAAAAATTAGGTCCATGTAACATTACCTTGAAAATCAATGTGCTGAAGATGTTATTGTAGTGACATTTCTGATTAATACCATCTCTGCATCTGTCAGTGTTCATGCTGCTTTTCCTTCTGCTCATCCTCGTCTTCTGTCCCACTGACAGCTGGGGCTACATCTCTAAGTTTTTTTTTCACAGAATATATATAGGCATTTACCTCCAACAGTTTAATTAGAATGCCAAACGTAGCTCTTGAAAGCCTGCTTATATCAGCTTTGTTTGCTTGCATTCATTTTTTATTGTTGAAAGGGAAGTGATATAATATGTAGTTTGATAGTGGTTTCATTTCTGGTATTTTATCATGTAGACATTCTGACATCAAATTCTCCACTATGAGACCACTATGAGAGTGCACCGAGACCCTATCAGTCATTACATGTACATTTTGCTGTTTCAGCAGAGTAAGTCCACTATGGCAGTTTGATGAGTAGGTTTAGGTTATAGTGCCACCGAGTGACTACATTGCATACATACAGTGAAGATCAAAACTAGAGAACAACCTACACTTCATAGGTCACTGCATAGTCCTATTTGAAGTTATCCCAACAGGAGTAAAAGCAGTTTTTAAGCATATTTCATAAGTTAAATACAGGTGCATCTCAATAAATTAGAATGTCGTGGAAAAGTTCATTTATTTCAGTAATTCAACTCAAATTGTGGAACTCTTGTATTAAATAAATTCAATGCACACAGACTGAAGTAGTTTAAGTCTTCTTTTAATTGTGATGATTTGGCTCACATTTAGTGAATTGTTGGCCTCAATTGTTGGTACTCAATACTTCCTCAATTCTGCGTGGCATGGAGGTGATCAGTCTGTGACACTGCTGAGGTGGTATGGAAGCCCAGGTTTCTTTGACAGTGGCCTTCAGCTCATCTGCATTTTTTGGTCTCTTGTTTCTTATTTTCCTCTTGACAATACCCCATAGATTCATAGGGGTTCAGATCTGGTGAGTTTGCTGGCCAGTCAAGCACACCAACACCATGGTCATTTAACCAACTTTTGGTGCTTTTGGCAGTGTGGGCAGGTGCCAAATCCTGCTGGAAAATGAAATCAGCATCTTTAAAAAGCTGGTCTGTGTCACAGTCTAGCGGGTTGAGGAGTGGAGATGGAGAAGGAGAACCGGAGTAGATGAAATATACAGTTTATTAAAGAAAATACTGAATTTACAAACAAACCAAAACCAGGAGCAAGAAAAGAACATGTAACGTTACAAACGGAAGTAACATAATCATTGACCGACAAACGGGGTGTGCAAACACAGACTCTTAAATACACTGAAAACAAGGCGTGGTAGCAAACAAGATAACGAGATAACGAGGGGGAAATACAAATATGGGCAAGACTGAACTAACACAGACAAAACTAGAAGGGGGGAGAAAAGGACTAAACCATATTGACTAGAAACAGAGGGGGAAAAACACTAGGAAAGACGGAACAGGACAAAACAGACATAATCCTGACAGTCTGCAGAAGGAAGCATGAGATGCTCTAAAATGTCTTGATAAACTGGTGCAGTGACTTTTTTTCACAAAAAAAAAAAAAAAAACACACACAGTGGAGTCGACCAACACCTGCAGATGACATTGCACCCCAAATCATCACAGACGGTGGAAACTTAAAACTGGACTTCAAGCAACTTGGGCTATGAGCTTCTCCACCCTTCCTCCAGACTCTAGGACCTTGGTTTCCAAATGAAATACAAAACTTGCTCTCACTTTTGGGCAACAGTCCATTTCTTTTTCTCCTTAGCCTATTTAAGATGCCTCTGACATTGTCTGTGGTTCAGGAGTGGCTTAACAAGAGGAATACGACAACTGTAGCCAAATTCCTTGACACGTCTGTGTGTGGTGGCTCTTGATGCCTTGACCCCAGCCCCAGCCCCAGTCCATTCCTTATGAAGTTCACTCAAATTCTTGAATCGATTTTGCTTGGCAAGCCTCTCAAGGCTGCGGTTCTCACGGTTGGTTGTGCATCTTTTTCTTCCACACAGCTTTTTGTTAACATGCTTGGATACAGCACTCTGTGAACAGCAGCTTCTTTGGCAATGAATGTTTGTGGCTTACCCTCCTTGTGAAGGGTGTCAGTGATTGTCTTCTGGACAACTGTCAGATCTTCCCCATGATTGTGAAGCCAAGTGAACCAAACTGAGAGACCATTCTGAAGGCTCAGGAAACCTTTGCAGGTGTTTTGAGTTGATTAGCTGATTGGCATGTCACCATATTTTAATTTGTTGAGATAGTGAATTGGTGGGTTTTTGTTCAATGTGAGCCAAATCATCACAATTAAAAGAACCAAAGACTTAAACTACTTCAGTCTGTGTGCATTGAATTTATAATTAATACACGATTTTCACAATTTGAGTTGAATTACTGAAATAAATAAACTTTTCAATAACATTCTAATTTATTGAGATGCACCTGTATATTCTGAAGCATGTCATAGATCACATGGGTATGGCAAAACAAATTAAGCTCCAGTACTACAGTGCTTCACTGTGAAATGTTTAATTTTTCATCACTAAGCCTAACTTTACACTTTTCACTGATTTTGCAAGACGGTGAGCCGTTCTAATGTGACTTGAACCCTTCATCAGGAGGTTGTCCAGATGAAGGCCAAAGGGATGACCCTTTCAGCCATAGCGAGGGAAGTTGGTCATTCCAAATCACTGATTTCTAGAATATTGCACGAGAGGACAGGATAATGCAGAGAATCTCAATGAGGAATCGGTTCAACGTGGCAGCTGGAATTGCTCTCTAGTTCAGCGCTGAACACAGTAAGGATCTGTCTCTGCATACTGTGTCTCGACAAGAGAAGTCGGACTGAAAGCGCAATGTGTCTCGACAAGAGAAGTCGGACTGAAAGCGCAATCTGCAGTGACCAAACCTCTATTCAGCAGAAAGAATCAAAAGGCTTGACTAAATTTGTTAAGAAGAATGTTGTGAGGACACAGAAGAACTGGTTCGAAGTTCACTTCAGTGATGAAAGCAAGTTTAATTTATTTGGGTCTAATGGGAAACATTATGTTCATCCTCAAACTGCGGAAAGACTAAACCCAAAGTGAGTAAAGAAGTCAGTAAAAGGTCGAGGAGCAAGTGTCATGTTTTGAGGGATGTTTTTTTGCAGCAGGACACCTCTTGTGTCAACATGCGGTTTCTTTCCTGCATTCATAGCCAGCAGTTTTCATGTAGGACAATGCAAAATGGGTAAAGCAGGTGAAGCTGAAAACATTGAAATAAGATGGCCAGAGATTGAAAATCTCTGGAAAAGAAACCCACTACAATCACTGAACTGTGGAAGAGACTGGAATAAGAGTGGACCTAGATCACACCAGAGCAGTGTGAGAGACTAGTGATGTCCTGCCGCCGCAGATGTGCTGAAGTCCTTCAAAGCAATGGCCTGTACACTTCCTACTAATTTTTGACTGCTGTAACCTTTAGAATTTTTTGTTGTAATCTTTTTTCATGCTACAATCATTGCTGTTCTCTAATTATAATCACTGTTTTCCACAAAATAAAGGGTTTTTGTTGAAGTGCCTTGGTTATTTTGTAGAACACTGTTCTACTAGCATAGTATAGCCACAGCTAAAATTCCTTCAAATTTTGAATGCTAAGGCCTACATTATTTCTGGAAAAAAAAAGTTGAATAGGCTTTTTTAAGTTTAAAAAGAATTAAAAGAGGAGCAAATACAGAGATAATGTATATATATATATATATATATATATATATATATATATATATATATATATATATATATATATATATATATATATATAAATAAATGCTTGTGTACTTGACTAACAAAATATTATGCAGCACGCAGCTTATCGCAATGTGCGTCCAATCGCTTAATGTAGGCTAATTAATATCAATGAGCCATGTCTTCCACAGCACAGCAGGAGAAGGTTAGGGATGTATTACATTCTTTTTCTCTTGACATTGCTGTCACGTATT
>NC_133370.1:33083054-33155476 GCF_049309525.1 Garra rufa
AAGTTTGATATAATCAGTGTTGGGGAAAGTTACTTTTAACAGTAATGCATTACAATATTGAGTTACTCCATAAAAGGTAACTAATTGCGTTACTTAATTAGTCTTTATGGAAAGTAATGCTTTACGCTACTTTTTGTTACCTGTGTTACTTGCTTATTTGTTTGTTAATAACAAAAACCACAAAAGTTATATTTATGGCAACTGTAAAGACCCGTTCACAGACACAAAAAAATAATTTAATAAGCCTTAGACTGAAGGAGCCTCTGCTCCACACTCCAAATTTCTTTCAACATGGGGACAGGAGATATGCCAATTAATAAATGGGAGAACAAAGTAACTGGCATTACTTATTTAAAAAAGTAACTCAGATATTTCATTGTAAATCTAAATGTAATGTGTTACTTTAGCCTACTAGTTACTTTTAAAAAGTAATCTGATTACTTACCCTTGACTAAAACACCATGGGAAAATGAAAACAAAAAATGTACAATTATAAATGACAGTGCAAAGTTCTAAAATGAATTCATTATAAGTATTAATTTAACTATTATAATTGTTAATTATAACTAAAAACAATTGTACATATTTGCAGCAACTACTGTCAGTTTAAATATATATGTTAAAATTGTATCTCGAGTCAATCAAACTAATGTGTTCTTAAATACTCGCACTGTCCATCTGCTCAAGATCTGTAACAAGATCTGTTTATTTCTGCTTATTTTTATTTGCCAAATGTCAGTGTGAATCTGATCTGTAAAGATGATACATTGTTGCATTGTAATGACGTCACTCGGACTCGGGTGCCGCCCCGCGGTAATGTTTCCTCGGGATCCAGAGGCACGGTGGTGTCACCCGCTGTGAAACGCTTACCACACAAGGTTACGAAACAGACGCCATCTTGGCTCAAATGAAAGTCGCTAGCGTGGGAATCTCACGCCGCTTCAGCGTAGCTTGAGCCAAAATGTCCCACCCTTGCTGCAGTTCGTAGTAACCTTCTCCATTAAACCTTTGGGGGAGGGATATACGAGAGCTGTCGCACAAACTACTTCTTCCTTCACTTCTGTGGAACACTGGAAAATGGCCTAGCTGTGCCTGGAGATATCCTGCAGATGTCAAAGACGTTGTCGCTTGCTGATTTGACACGAAGTATGTTGGATTTTACCCGGGGAGTTTCATGGCTGAATCGTGCGTGAAGATGATGATGATGATGGGGATTCCACCGGTGAGTAAACGATTAACCCACAAACTGTTATTCGCTTGTCACATCGGTGATGTGTTTACCATAGAAGCCTGACGAATGCAGCATTTAATACTACTTCATACAGTCTCAAAACAGCCGAGATTGAAAATGAATCATTTGCGACATGTTAACTATGACTCTTTAATGTCTATTTCTTGCTAAAGATGAATTTAGGCTCACGCGTGTGCATCTCACGTCTTCTGTTTTGTAAAATGTGTAAAAATAGCAAGTAATCAGGTTAGTAAACATATGCAGTAAAGCATAAAGTTAATGACTGGAGTGGGTTATTTGACAGGCTAATGTTAGTTAGCTAACGGTAACAGTATGTAGAGACTGCAGAATAAACCTCAGTAAACTGCTAAACGTGACTTAAGGCTGCTAATACAGTTTGGTTGGTTTAATATTATATTACAGTATTATATTTAGACGCTTTTGAGTAATTATTGATGAGGTAACACCATATACTGCATAACACCTCAGGAGTTCGTTTGGAAATACGAATATATGAATCAAAATTTCTAATGCTTTCTAATACAAAATGCATATATATGTATATATATATGTATATGTATATGTATGTATAAAGTGGTAACTTTTTGTAGTAATCAACCACAAGTTTCATAGAAAGCTTGTCAATGTTTTGGAAAGACCAACAGTCAAGATAGCCTAATGTATGATCATACTGAACTTTGCTTTATATAGAGATGTGATTTTCTTTTTTCCCCGCAGTAGGTTGGGATTATATAGTCATCAAGGGTTTGGTACTTGTTTGGTCAGAGTGAATCAACACTTGCAATGCAGAAGTTGAAGTTACTCATTCAGCTTTCTAATGTGTGATTTACCACACTTGTTTGAGATGCTTTACGGAAGAAAGAAATGATGCGATGGAAGCTTTTGAAATCTAGTGAACCCAGTGACAGGTTGACAGATTCCTGCTTCCTTCAGCAACAGTTAGCTGCTCTGTAGTTGGCCCTGCTCTTTAAGACATCTGAGCTACTTTTAATGCTTTTCTTATAAATATGAACCTGACACAGGAACAAGAGCTAGTTCCTCAGATGCTATTTTCATTCTCTTTAAGGGTAGATGAAAGTGAAATCCTGTAATAGAGATGTTTGCTGTGGTGTGCAGTTTGTGAGAGACACTATGGTAGCCATGAGCTCTAGTTTTTGGAGCAAACATCCTTAATTTATGCTGCAGTGTGTCTGCATAACTTTGGGTGAAATGCCACAGCAGGCCTTAAAGTTTATCCAGGCAGTAGCAAGAAAGTGACAGCGAAAACATTCCTGGAGTGCGGAAGCAATCAAACTGAGCTTCCCGTCAACACTCCTAACGGCACAGTGTGCTGCAGAAAGATGCTTTGCAAAACGAACAATAGCAGGAAGACTGTACTTGATTAAAAACGAAACTACAGTGAAAAATCTCAACATTGCATAATATAGAAAAAGTTATCAAGTCCAAACTGATCTAGTCACATGACATTAATAACATGTAGGCGGTTGGCTGTGAGATTAGGTTTTACTGGGAATTCAGGGAGTGCCGATAATGATCATAGAAACTTTCATGGGAATGTTGTAATGTATGTTTAACCCTATAAAGCCGATAACATCATATTTGATATGCAAATTGTCAACATAAAACTTAGCTGAAAAACTTGTTGAAAGCAATCTACATGATAGTTTCCACTTTTTTTAGTAAGTAAAAGCCTTTTTTGTATAATTCTCAGTGTGTTTTGCTGTGAAATCTTAAACGTTAGACGTAAATGTAAGAATATCTTTTATATCGCTATTCTTTTTAAGTAACTTAAGAATATGAAATGCAACAGGCATTTGAGAAATGCTTATCTGTATGTCTTTTAGTCGTTTTCTTGCATATGTTTTGACCCAAAAATTTAATTTAAATTTGAGGTGATTTTTCCTCCTCAAATGTGAGCTCCATAGCTTCACTGTATCATACTGTATGAGCCATACAAGCTTGATGCATAAACAAAACACAAAACATGTTTGCAAACTAGGGTTGAATGATTTTTTCTGAATTTATTAATTAAAGCTGTCCGTAACTTTTTTTGTGTTCAAAACTTACAAAATGTATATAATAAGCGAGTACATCATGAATTCATTTTCCAAGCTGTGTTTTTGGCTTATCCTGAATCACTGTGATACACCTATAATAAGTTTTTATATTCTGACCCGCTCATAGACATATATGTTCAATGTTTGTTAACCACTAGCGTGTCAAAACTTATGGATTGCAGCTTTAATTTGAATATAATGTTTTGCCACAATTAATTTTTTTTAAACTGAGGAATCACATTTTTTATAAAATTTTTACCAAACATTACAATATGACATGTTGAGAATATGTGACCCTGGACCACAAAACCAGTCTTAAGTCGCTGGGGTATATTTGTAGCAATAGCCAAAAATACATTGCATGGGTCAAAATTACAGATTTTTCTCTTATGCCAAACATCATTAGGAAATTAAGTAAAGATCATGTTCCATGAAGATTTTTTGTAAAATTCCTACTGTAAATGTATCAACATATAATTTTTGATTAGTAGTATGCATTGTAAAGAACCTAATTTGGACAAATTTAAAGGTGATTTTCCCAGTATTTTGAATTTTTTGCACCCTCAGATTCCAGATTTTCCAATAGATGTATCTCGGCCAAATATTGTCATATCCTAACAAACCATATATCAATAGAAAGCTTATTTACTGAGCTTTCATATTATATATACATCTCAGTTTTGTAAAATTTAACCTTATGACTGGTTTTGTGGTCCAGGGCAGGGTCACATATGATAACTACATGACGGCACAGTTGATTACATGTGATATTCATGTAGGGGTGTGTGATATTGACGACAAATTGTTATCAATAACAATAATTAGATGATGTTTTGCTGTGTGTGTTATTGTGCTTAAAGACTCCTAAAGTTTTTGATATTCTTCATATTCTGTGTGGTCTGTTCACAGCAGTGATTGAAATTGTTCTTTTCCAATAAGTTTGAATTGATTAGACCTTTTATAGGCATTTTTACCTTTACAAAGCCGTTTTTTTTAAAAGTGTGCATAATCTTTTGAGTCAAATCTTGCATTTAATCAATCACTTATAATTACCAAACAAAAATGAAGTCAGTATCAACAAAATTCATCTTTGCCGAAGTTGCATATGAAGTGGCATTTAGATGTATTTACACATGTTAATGCAGCTACATTTGAAATTATTTTAAAAGTGAAAAGATACGTTGAATGTGAAATTGTCAGCAAGTCGCTGTGATTAAGTGAGTCATTGCGATAGAACCAAATCATTTAAACACTTGATTCATTCAGGAACTAAACATCGTCATGTTGCTTAGAGACGCAAAACAGTGTAGTGGCTGTGTTTGGAATGATTTTTGTTGACAAAATTGAGCAAAAACAGGAAATATGCTGTCTAAAAAGTAAGTCTTTTAATATTAACTTCTTGTTTATTGAACTGAAAAAAACCAATATCACTTTTATAGTCATGCTGATTTTTGCATGAAAAAACTACACTCTTTGTGTGATATTGATTAACTATATGAAATTATATAAATGTAAACATTTTCTGCCCCCATATCATGAATTATTTGATTATTCTAAATGCATTTTATTAGACTGAATGATGCAGTGACAGAACGCACTCTAAATGCGTGCTTAGACTTCATCAACTAATGTAACATTATGCTAGCACTCTGTAGTAGGGTTGCTCGATTTTGGCAAGAATCATAATCACAATTATTTTTATTAGTATTGTAATAATCAGGATTATTTAACACGATTATGACAGGGTCCAAAACTTTATATTAGTAATTAATTTAAAGATAGCAATGCAGGAGAAAAAAAAGATACAAATAAAAAAAAAAACAGTGCTTTAAAAAAAATACTGAATACTTTTATGCAAGACTAAAGTAGTCTAACAATATTACAGAAATTGAATTATTTGAATGTAAAATAAAATGGTGTCTTCACTGTAATAGTTAAACATGCTTTGTTTCTTATTAAAACTACAAAAGTCTTTGTATTTTTAAGCTTTATTAATATTAAGCACAGAGACGGCAGAAGGAATATTATTTGTTGCCGCTAATATACTGTTACATACACATTTTCATTCTCAACTTTTTATGATCATTTAAGACATAACTGACAAGGGTTTACATGAATAATCGTTTTTCAGAGTTTTTCAGTGCAGATTTCATGCGATATCCCGTGGCGTTTAGAGTCTTTGTGGGGAAAATCGATGGTATTTGGTTTAAGCCTACGCGTATATTCATCACCACATGCAGTACAGACCAAAAGTTTGGACACACCTCATTCAAATGAATGAGAAGGTGTGTTCAAACTTTTGGTCTGTACTGTATATATTTGTTTATTAAAGTTTTTACTCTACATTTGTGCAGTTTTCAGTGGGTTAGTGATCTTTTTTAAATATATATAAATTAATAAATAAATATTTTTTTAAATGGGTTTTTATACAAAAACTGCTTTTTTTGTGAAATTCACTTTATAAAAGACCCACATTTCTAACTTTAATTCATGGGGATAACATGGATAATTTCACATGGTTTAGTGTAAGATTTTTGCCCATCTTTTGGAAAATCCAGTTTTAAAAGTAAAAAAAAAAAACTTTTACCAGTAGGTGACTGCAGAGCTCCACTATTTGCTATTTGCTATTTGACCACCTGAAAGATATTTTTTCACAAGTTTTTTCAGTTGAATTCATATCTACAGTACAGACCAAACGTTTGGACACACCTTCTCGTTCATTTGAATGAGAAGATAGAGTTGTCACGATACCATAAAAATGACTTAAGATACTATACCAGTTGAAGTATCACGATACTGAGTAGTATCACGATACCATGCAGCATTCATTCATTTAACATTCAATTCTACAAAATGAATCAATTTCATTAATAAAAAGATATAAATGAAAACGGACAAGATTTTTCTCTGAATACTTCATCAGTGTGAATGAATGACTGTCTAGTACTGTTATCCATTAAAAATCATGTAAACAAAACTCATCTGAGCACTGCACAGAAGCTTTATGGAGTGACATTTAGATGTGGTATTTATACATTTAGACTGTACTTATAATTGCATAAATAATGGTATAATATTAATGTTTTAAATACAAAACTCTGAATAGGGCTGTGCAATTAATCAAAATTCGGTTTCGATTTCGATTTCTGCTTCAAACGATCATGAAAATGCAATAATCGAGATGAAACGATTATTGCGCCCTATTCTGCCCTTTTACCAGTGGTGCGCTTTCGCTCCTCCATAAAAGCCAAATTTCACATGCAAATCAGCTAAATCATGTAAGGTGGCTTTCATAAAATGGGACATGATTGATTTATTAATGTTTCTTTGATGTTGTGTTTTTAATAGCACGTAAGAAAACTTGCGCTGTCCTTTGTTAATGCCCTCAGAGACGGAGCGGAACACGGACATGAAAGTTATCTTTTAGCTCAAGGTGCGCACCTAAACGGTCAAATACACGCAAAAATATTTCAAAATGAGGGGCTTGGTGATTATTCATGTAAACTCTTGTCAGTTATGTCTTAAATGCACATAAACAGTTGAGAATGAAAATCCGTGCGTAACAGTATAATGGGTCCGTGTGGTTAAAGCGGCAACACATAATATTCCTTTTGGCGTCTCTGTGCCTAATATGAATAAAACGTAAAAATAAGTTTTATACAAGAAACATCACTCACTGCTCTTGAATGAAGGACGTTTTTAGTTTTAATAAGAAACAAAGCATGCTTAACTATTAGAGTGAAGACATTGTTTTATTTTACATTCAAATTCAATTTCTGTAGTATTGTTAGACTACTTTAGACTTGCATAAAAGTATTCAGTATTTTTAAAGCACTATTTTTTTATTTGTATCTTTTTCCTCGCTGTATTGCCATCTTTAAATTAATCACTATGTTAAGTTTTGGACCCTGTCATAATCGTTTAAATAATCGTGATTACAATATTGACCAAAATAATCGTGATTATGATTTTTGCCGAAATCGAGCAGCCCTACCGGTGTACCGTGCGTACAACCCTATGTCAGGGTTAGGTCAAGAACATTAAGAACGTTTCTTGATAGCAGATCTACAAAACTGTGTATGAAGGTGTGGTGTATTAGTGGCTTTCCCTCCCCAAAAGCTTTGTTATGTAACAACAGATTGGCTGAACAGAATTAGGTGATTATGTCACACGGTCAGAATCTATATTCTGTTTGCCCTGTCAGTCCTTATTTGTGATGTAAACTAGTGCTTTTTACCAAAATCACACTGATTACTTCAGGTATTTGTCAGGTTAGTAGTAGCACATATTGCTGAAATGTTATTCCACTTCTTGGCAGTCCTAAAAGGATTGAAAATGACTTTTAGATGTCTGGATGTAAAACCGTATTACTCATTCTAAGTTTACAGGTGTAAAAATACAGCACCTTAGTTGACTCTGACTGTGCATGTATTATTCAGAGAATCTACCGAGTAATTAAATCTTAATCAGGTGTGGTGCCTGGTATTATGGGTCAAAACCAGCTTGTATCCAAAACTATTTGATGTTTAGTATTGCTTTAAAAAGCAATTAAAACAATCTTAGATGAAGCAAATTTTAACCATGCACTATACATTCAGTCTATAGTTGATAATACAGTGCAATTTGAACTTCAGCCGTTAGCTGTGAGTGTGAAAACAAAGCTCTTTGTATTTCAACATGGGGGGAGTCACAGTGTGGTTTAATGGAAACTTTCATGTTTTTAAAGCGTTTGTTGCCAGTCATCTATAGCAACGCTTGCAGGTTGTAATTAAAGGCTTACATTTATACAAGCACAAACCATTCAGTAGGTTGTACACACATTGGGAATTTTTCTCCCTGAGTCCTTACGCAAAGAGTTTGGTTGGCTGGCTGTAAAATATTGTATGATATTTTCTTATTATTCATGAGCTACTTGATGGCAAAGGAACTTCCACTCACTAACTACAGGGACAGTCCCAAAAGACATTGATGATTCTTTAGTACAGTGAAAACAGAACATATTATAGTAAACTCAGTAACCCTCTCTATGTCCTTGTTCACTGGAATCGTTCGGTTCGCTTGTCTCGGTTCAGTGCGTGTGTGCCTCACACGGTTCAACGGTTGCGCAATGTAGCCTCGTGCACGTAGTGAGTGTCCCTTTTTGCGGGAAATAAGAGGTGTGTGTGGACATACAGACAGTAAAAGTGGAGTGCTGCAGGTTACGTCACGTGTAGAAATGGAAAGTGGGAGAGATAAGGAAGGCTGCCTGGAGTTGGAGGATGCGCCAATGTCGTATAAGGGGCCGTTCACATGTAGCGTCTTTTGCGCGCTCAAGTTCGTTATTTCAAATGTAGACGTGCGATATGCGCTCATAATGGAAGCGACGCGGTTGCGACGCGCTCGTTTTTTCCAGGCGCGTCCGCGCCGCATCGAGATAAAACCATCCAAAGACTATAGAATACCCTTAAAGAAACTTTAAAAAATCTCAACTTTTCAGAATGCAGCAAGCGCACCGCAGGTCATGTGACATGAACCAACCAATCACTTGTTTAAAAGACAGGGCTTAAAGATTTCCTGTCTTTTTCTTTTAAAAGATAAAATTTTGTAAGAGCTGCACTGAAGTTGGCAGTTTGATAAATGCAAGTTAATTCTTCAGTTCAATCTTTATGTGCTAAAAAGGCACATGAATTCCCGTAGAGATAGCAATACACATTCTCCTGTTTTTGCCAAATAAATGAAAAGCATGTCATCAATGTTTTTTTAATAATGTATGCTAAATTGTGGATAATTAAGCTACATATCATATGCCAAAGTAAATTTCTGGAGTGTTAAAGATGAAAAAAAAGAAGAACCACCGTACAGAATGGAAAACCGTGACCTAAAACTGTGATACGAACCGAACCGTGGGTTTTGTGAACCGTGCCACCCCTAGTGGTGGCCAACAGGTTGAATGTCCAAACTGCAGTTTAAATGCAGCTTTAAAGGGCTCTACACGATCCCAGCCGAGGAATAAGAGTCTTCTCTAGTGAAACAATCTGTTATTTTCTGAAAAAAAAAAAATAGTTTCGCCCTGTCCTACTTTTTTGAACTGAAGTACACAGATGAAAAACTAACAATGCCTGATTTTTCCAATGTGATTTTCCAACGTGATCTTGCACTAGTGCATTGCTGAGCTTGTGTGAGATGAGCATTTGTGGTCAGGGTTGCCAGGTTTTCACAACAAAACCTGCCCAATTCCTACTCTTAATTAGCCCAAATCTACCTCAAAACTAGCCCAGTCATTTTTTGGCAAGGTTCCACTGGTAAAATTCGCATTCCAGGGGCTAAATATCACGTTTCTGGGGACATTAAAAACAACCCGCAGCAACAGTGTTAAAGTCGGCCACTTCCGCGGAAAAACTTGGCAACACTGTTTGTGGTTAAAAGTATGGAATTTTATTTTATTTTTTTTTCTAGAAAATGACAGATGCTAGACAAGACCCTTATTCCTCGGTTGTGTAGAGCTTTTTGAAGCTGGACTGAAACTGCAATTTGGACCTTCAACCCGTTGGTTACCATTCAAGTCCACTATATGGAGAAACATCCTGGAATGTTTTCCGTAAAAACATTAATTTCTTGGACTGAAGAAAGAAAGGCGTGAGTAAATTATTAGGAAACAATTATTCTGGATGTAATCGGCTGCGCAATGATACCGCAATTGCGATTACGCAAAAGCTGCGATAAGTCACACGCATCTTATCAGTGAAGCATGGATTCTCTGATCAGTATTAAATCTCTATCTGAAGGCCAGAGGGCGCTTTTGTGCAGAATTTTCAAATACGCCCCACAAAAGAAATTCAGGAAATCCCTATAGGGGTAGCTGAATAAACAGAAGATTTAACTGCTTCATTGATTCAACATGACTAGGGCTGCACGATTAATCGCACGATGTTGTGAGGTGCGTTTAGTCAATGAAGCCGGTACTTTGATTAGTAGTAAATCACATGCGTTCAGCACGTGCATTCAGCATTCGGCAATTAATACACAGAGACGTAAATCACTGACAAGCTACGCCAAATCGTGCTCAAAATCGCATTCGAAGTACTGTCAAAGTACTGGCTTCATTGACTAAACGCGCCTCACAACATCGTGCGATTAATCGTGCAGCCCTAAACATGACTAATAAATACAAGACTACAGCAATATATGATATATCTAAGTTTTTATTAGGGATGCACTGGAATGAAAACTCTTGGCCGAAGCTGAACAAAATTAAACAATTACCTAACATGGTTTTTCGTGTTTTTTTCCCCCCATGTATTTTGCCTTTTTTTCACCATTGCATAAATTAAATAGCCAAAATGTGCTTTTTACAGTTTTGTCTTGCTTTTCACAAAAAAAATAAAAAAATTACAACCATCAATTTAAAAATATTTACTAAACACTGAACATTTTTGCCATTCTAGTAGACATAATAGCCTACCAACAAAGCACAATTTAACTAATAAATAATAAATAAGTTAGTAATATAATATTCTTTGGCCATTTTTAAGACCCCCTTCTTGAATCAAGCATGTGTTTTTTTTAATGTAGGAGAATGTTTAACAAAGGAGAATGTTATAATAAATTTATTAATAGAGCTGTTGTAATGATTGCTATCATTATTTTGTGTTATTTTTTTAATTTTATTTTACAGAACAACAGTAAAATTACAATACTACATTCACTACATTTATGAATGTTGACTTTTATTTTGGTGGAAACCCACAAGAAGACCTCAGTACTACTAGTTTGCTGACAGCACCAGATTTATGAATGATTCTCATGTAGATTTCCCTCACGCTTTGGTCTTTAAACCCTGGCTAATGAGCTTATGCAGCGCTGTCAGAATAAATACAATTTGTGTGTGTATTAGACAACATAACATTCTGTAGGTTATTTACTAATGGTTTAAGGCCAATTTGCAATTTCAGTCATCATACAGTAACCAGCAACAACCCCCCCTTTCTCTTCTCATCGAATACATGTGATGCGGTTCTCTCGCTGTCGGTGTTTGTAATGATTTTTTTTAATGACAGTTTTAAATGCTTCCACACTGCCGACATGTTTGCTGCATTAGTGCGCACCTCGATTTGATCACGTCATTGTTCGGTATAATTTATTCTGCCTTTTTGGTTATTCCTAACACCGATAGAGCTTTTTCTTTGCTATTTTCAGCCGAATAATTTCGGTTGCTGAACATTCGGTGCATCCCTAGTTTTTATTATTATTATAATTTTCATTATAATAAAGTATATAATACAATGACATGAAAAGTTCAAGCCTTTATCACTGCCTAGAATACTATGAAATATGTTGCGTGCCTTATTCTGTAAAAGAAGCCACATCATCTCACAGAAGGATTTATTTTAAACACTCGACTGCCCCTATGAACAACTTTTAATTATCACCAAACGATTTTATAATATTGTTGATTATATCGTTTGCGATTATGAATAGCTTATAGCAATTATGAATAGCGAATATGCGTAGCTTGTCAGTGAACTATGGCTTTGTGTAGTAAATGCTGCTCCATCTGAAAGCATGCATGGTATGGATATTTACTACTGATTACAGAACCGGCTTTACTAACAATTGCATGTGATTTATCGTGCAGCCCTATAATTAGCATTATTGTATATAGTGTTGTCAAAAATATCGATATTTCGCTAAATATCGATACTGAAATATCCAATACCAATACTAATTTTCCGAAGTATCGATACTAGCCGAGCTGTCACTTTCACTTCTACACAAAGGCGAGTTGACAAACACCACACGTGACTAGGGGTGGGTATCGTTTGAATTTTATCGATTTCGATTCCGATTCCGATTCCACTTATCGATTCCGATTCTTTTCGATTCCCAGTTTCGATTCCGATTTAGTAAAAAAAAAAAAAAACCAACAAACACAAAAGTCAAACATTAATATATTAAACATGTTTATTTTCAGTGCTAGCTTGCAACATATTATTTTATTACAGGGGTTCTCAACCTTTTTTATATCAGGTCCCCCTTCTTCTCGGGTCAGTTTTGCAAGGCCCCCCTATGCCTGACATTTCCTCTAAAGGTGTTTATTTTTTAACCTTTTTTATTAACCTAAACATTAGTTTTGCCTTTTTATTTTTCTCCTGCATGTTATAAAAAAAAATCAAACAAACTTTAAATTAAAGCTATACTTTTGAATTTAAAAGAAAATCCTCTGCTCTAACTTTTTAACATGAATACACACATACAGATTTAAAGCACCTAAATTATTTAATTCAGACATTCTTCACAACTTCAGAGTACTCTTTCTTAAGTGACTGAATATCTACTGTTTGTATTTATTATAAAATAAACATATAAATGAAAAATACAGTAAATACATTTAATATAAATGTAATGTATTTGTTAATACATTGTAAATCTGTTTATGCTGGTGCTCATATGTGCTTAAACACCACTGACCCTTACAAGATCCACCTCTATGGGTAAGCATTCATTATAAAAAACTCACAGGACATTCATTTTGAAAACTATGCAAATATTTTGAAATTTCACGCAAAAATACTATGGATCAGAGCACCGAAAGCATGAATAGTTTGTGAATCAACAGGGGACTTATGCGTGCCTAATGTACGACTCCGATATACAAGAATGAATACATTAGGCACGCGCGAGTTCGTTACTATTACTCTGGTCATCTTTGCCTTTACATTACCGGGAGGGTTTGTTTCATGCAGCCAAGAGATAAAGTAGATACCTGTCTTCCCGCGGGGGTATAAGTGACTTTTATGTGGGCTTTTGCGGGACGAAATAACATATATTCCTTCTGGAGTGGGCGGGCGCAGGACTAAAATCCGTCCCTTGCAGATCTCTAAGATGAAGTTTGCGTGCAGCGGTAGATTTGTCTTCGGTTTTTACAAAGCGTAGACACACTTTTAAACGCTTACCGTGATCCATCTTTTCGACTGATGTTTACATTACCACGTAAAGTCCTGGCAGATTGCACGCGCGGAAGGTCCTGGCAGATCACTAGATGGAAAAAATGCAACCAGGAATCGAAACGAGGAATCGAAATTTTAATATTATAACAAGTATCCGATTCTTTATCTTAAGTATCCGATTCCAGAATCGGAATCGATTTTCGATTCCCAACCCTACACGTGACTGCGGTGCCTGTCTTGTCTCATTCAAGTGAAGCGAATAGAAAGGAGAGTGGGGCACCCCGCGACTGGCTTTGTTTGATAAAGAGCACAGCAGGAGTGCTATCTGGAAATATTTCGGATATGAAACAAACGAACATGGAAAGCCGAAGTACACAAGCAAGCCGATATGTAAGAGTTGCTACAGAGCAGTGCTAACAAAAGGCGCTAACACCACTAATTTCGCAAAGCACCTGAAAGACAGACTCATTTTAACATTACTGAATCATTAAATAAGATTACCTATTATTGTTGCTGATATGAGTGTTGTCCCGTTTTTTTTTACCGTAGTTCGTTAATATAAACAGATTGAGGAATCTTAGACGAGTAAATACTTTAATTGCGGTCAAATGTAAATTAACTGCGCTTATTTAACTTTATTTAAAAAAACAAAAAAACAAAAACAAAAAAACATTACTCCACAGTCAACAGTTCTCAACAGTTCTACTCAACAGTTACTCCAGTGAGCAACTGAGCATTGTTTTCGCGTGTGATGCACGCATGTTTGCTTGCATGGATCGTTGATTATGAATCCGGCATTAAAATCTGTTCGTCAAATAATGTTAATGTATTAACCAGCATTTATGAACGAGCAATGCATTTGTTACAGAATATTTGAATCTTTGATAACGGTAGGTAATAAAAATACAACGGATCATGTTAGCACGGTCCACTAAAAAATATGAACAGATATAACTTTGGATTTTAATTGGTTAATGTATTAGTAAATTATAGATTAAATTAATTTTTAACTAAGATTAATAAATGTTTTGAAAGTATTTTTCATTGTTTATTCATGACAACAAATATCTTTTACCATTAACTTAAGTTCTAAGATTAGTTAGATAGTTTAGTTAATTGTGTGGTCTAAAAAGAAAAAGAAAAAGTTTACGACCTACACTGCCAGTTGTATTTGAACAGCAAATAAAGTTTGAAGCTCAAACTCAAATGAAGCTAAGAAGCTGAACAGGGCTGTAGCAGTGTACATATGCATATACATCATTGTCATGTTCTAGACTATATTTATCTTTAAATTAAAAAAGACATTTTTAATTAATATTGTGGCAGTTTTTTTCTCTGTGGTATCGAAAATAATATCGATATTTTTCAAGGTATCGTATCAAAGTTAGAAATTCCAGTATCGTGACAACACTAATTGTATAAGAATACTGTTGACTACAGCCATGCTGATAGCATTTTTAAATAATTGGTTAAGGGAACAATTCAATGACTCACTCATAAAGACAGTCCCTTGTTGCCACCTACTTGTCAGATGACATAACCTGCAGAAATACTTGAAACGCTACACAAATTCAAGAACCTAAACTAACAATTTTAGCAGTAGAAGTACTTCACAGAAATATGCCCAGTGGTATTTGGAACAAAAGAATGAGCCTTCCCACCCACATTCCTTTTTTGTTTTCCTCAACACAAGACTCCTAATAGTATTGAAGTGTAATAGTGTGTTGGTGTAATTTGACACAATAAGATACTGTTCTGGTCTGCCATGCACAGATGCACACAAACTCACCTGTAACCTGCCACTTTTTTGCATAGTTTAGCAGTGCCAGCCAGAGTGGGATGTTATTTGTGCAATCTAGTAACCTGAAGTAAGCTAGAGCAAGTCAAAACTATTTTTGTATTTTAAAATGAAAGTTTTTCTTTCTTTTATAGTTACTTCACTCTTTAATACCATTTTCTTTCAAAATGTTTTCTGGTCAAAAGTGAAATCAGATGTTATTTTTACACACAGCAGGAAAAAAAGAGCAAATGCAAATAAAGAGCAAATGCAAATCCTATTCCCTCACCTCACTTAAGCGGTTTGCGCGACTGTGTTTCTTATTCCCCTCCTCCCGTGTCTTCTTAGCTTTGTGCTGACAGTGTGGCAAAGCGTGCATTTTTAACTAAGCGTAAAATGTGTCTAGTCTGCTACTTTCAGAACCTTCTGCTCGGTGGAATATCTTGTCTCTGGCGTAATCCTTGTTCTTATGTGTGACCGGCCTTTGCCGTTACCCACTTTGTTAGTGACAACCTTTCCATTGCAATGTAAGATAGTCAGCCACAACTTTGTGCACCAGATTTTACCCGTCTTCAAAGCTCAGCAAAGTACCAGAAATGCTCTAATTTAAAAAAATAACAGGTTAGCTGGAAGATTTGGGACCTTAAGGATATTAACACAAGGAGTCTATTTAGCATTAGGCTGAATCTGGCATGACAGGAAGAATTAAAACTGGTTTTCATGTCGTTACTGAGGTTTTATCATCCTGTTCTGTTTCAGATTTGGCTGTCCAATGTGTGTGAAACTGGATGAGACAAGGGCTCTATCAGGAGCCTTTGTGCAGATATACCTGCTATTACTGAAGAGGACCTCTGGGCAGGTGAGAGTAATGTTCTTTTCAACTTAATTAGCTTAATTACAAATCAGATGGTGCAATTTATTTGGACTTGTCATCATTTATATTTGGGATGCTGTGATGTTGTAATTATTTCTGATACGATAAGCTAATTATTATTTTATGTTGACTGATACATGGCTATATACTATAATATATCAATACAAATTTTAATGTTTTTAAAGAAGTATTACGCTCATCAAAGCTCCATTTATTTGATCAAAAATACAGAAAAAAGTACTATTATGAAATATTATTTCAATTTAAAATGTTTTCTATTCTAATATACTTTAAAATATAATTAATTTTGTGATGCAAAGCTGAATTTTCAGAACTCATTCTAAAATGCAGATTTTTCTATCAATGTTGAAAAAAGTTGTGCTGCTTAATATTTTTTTTTTTGAAGCTCTGGTACTTTTTTTTTTAGGTTTCTTTGAATAAAATGTTCAAATGAACAGCATTCATTTGAAATAAAAATCTTTTCTAACAATATCAATATTCTAACAAGTCTTTTTTACTTGCTGAATACATCCTTGCTGAATAAAAGTATTGATTTCTTTCAAACAAAGAACGTAGGAAAGAATTTACTGACCCCAAACTTTAAATGATTGTGTATACAAAACATTCTATTTTAACATTTTATTCATCAAAGAATCCTGAAAAAGATATCACCGGTTCTAAAAAAAAATAAAATAAAATTAAGCAGCCCAACTGTTTCCAACATTGATAATAAATCAGCATTTTAGAATGATTTCTGAAGGACCATGTGAAAATTCAGCTTTGCAACTTGAAGTTCATTCGGTTTTGAAGTACATTAAAATAAAAAACTAATAGAAACATTTAATAGATTTTAAATTGCAGTGATATTTTACAATATTACATTTTTTTTTCTGTTTTATTTAATTTTTAATTAAATAAACACAGCCTTGATGAGAATAAAAGGCTTTGAGAATCTTATTGATCCCAAACTTTTGAACGGCAGTGTACCTACCTAAAGTTTTTAATTACGAAAAAATAATTGTGAGCATTGGGATTCTGTGTTGATAGTTATATTAGTTATAAACTAGTCCATGACATGTACTCTTAAAAGGGGAAAAGGCACTGTGATAAATCACTTGATAATGAATCGCTAGTTGTATATTTGTAATTTGCTTAAATGTTGGCTAAAAATGTAAATGTAAAATGCAAATGTCTTTAGAGAGACAATATTAGCCATCATCCGTCACAATCACTTTTAGCTACCACATAAAGGTTGGTAGAAGTTAGTATTCACAGATGTGTATAGTTGAAGTTTGTGGTGAGATAAAAAGAATGTATATATCATTTATATCAACCTTTAACTGATATGGTACTAATAAATTGCATCACTGACATTTTTATGACATTTTATGAGCATCACAAAACATCACTTTTTAATGAATCACCAATACTACCAGACTCTGGAAGATGTTCACAGTTCACTCTACTTTTATAAGGTTTTACCATGTTAGCACTCTGTATTCTTGGTGCATGTGGAAAATATTGTATTGATGTTCTCACGAAAAAGGCAATTTCACTTTCAGGTTCACGCGGCACTTGGCAGGGTGGAGTTTCTTGACCCATGGAGAATTACTTTCAGACTGAGGCCTTTAACCTGGACAAGGTGCTGGATGAGTTTGAACAGAACGAAGGTAGGAGAATGCTTAGAATAAAAAAAGGTGTTCTGAGGGCATATTTCTGTAACGTTAGACAGAACAAAAGATACTCTGTCTCAGTACATTTACACATGTTCAGATAACCCACACAGTCAGGTGAATTAGAGCATAATGAACTAAACGCAGAGTAACACAGGTGCCGATAGAGGTAGAACAAAATGTTTGACGTTGCCGCTTGGGTTGAACTGCACACAGCATGGCTAGCACAAGCAGGTAGCTGTGCTGGTGGCAGCCGTCTGTAGTGTAAATGGGGTCAATTGAATTAGCATTTCCCCTCAGGACTACTCCCTGATTTTCCTGAACACTGTTTAATTGGTGTCACATAGTCAAGCACATGTAATTTACAAGGTTAAGGTTGCATGTGCTTTTGAGTTATAGCAGGATACTGCAATTAGTGTTATTTTGTTCACGGTTCTGGGTTACCTGGACAACAGCTCCTGGTGCACAGCCATATAAAATTGACTGTTTGAAATTTATTGATTGCTTTGTCCTGTATGTCACAAAGAACATTAAAAGCCACACAGAGTTGCCTCACACACTGTTGCCGCTGAACAGTGGAATGAATGTATATCCCCTCTCCGACACTAATCTTGACGGATTAATGGGGGTGAAAGGAGACTCGAAACTATTAAACGATCCCAGAAGAAAGGCAAGAAAGCAGGGAGAGCAGTGTGTGCTTGATCACGCTTGGATGTATGTAAGAGAAAGGGAATGCCTGCCCACATTCCAAAGCATTCATGTGTCAGTTTGACAGATGGATCCCAAGGCGATGACCAGATTGGCCCACTTCCTTAACATTTTCCAATCTAGCCTGACCTCATTTCTCAATTTATCTTCTGTTTGTTTCAATCTTCTCAAAATGGAAGCTAATGAGCTCTCTCCTCATCCTTTCAGATGAAACGGACACGCCGTCTCTCTCGGATGCCAAGTGGACCCAGATTCTCGCCCCGCCATCGCACCTTCTTTCCCTGAATCCTGCACTGACCCACTCCGACCTCAGCCCAAGGGACAGCCCTATCAGCTTCAAACCGCTTCTGGACGCCCAGACGTCAGACGGTCCCTCTTTGGCTCAGGTCACCAGGTTAGAGGGGAAACAGGGGGTGGGTCAACAGCCAGAGGGCAGGAGTGAAGAACGGCCAGCAGATGTTCACAGTCCTCCTCTGCCCCAGCCCAACATTGGCAAGTTGGTAAGCACTGATGGGCAGTTGGCAGACTTGCCTTCTTGTAACAGAGTGGTGCTGGAAAACGGTTATCCATCAAGTCCTGATCTTAGCAGCCGGACTGATGTTCTTCCGGTCAACGATGATGAGACAAGTCAAGCTGTTACAGATGAGCAAAGTGTTAAGGACACTGGTCCCCATGAGCGGAATGGCACTGACGAAGGAATTGGTGGTGGTCTTCAAGATTTCGCTGTTCTCGAGGAAGAGTGTGGGAATGGGTCACTAGGTTTGAATAATGGTGTTAAGATGGAGGCAAGCAAGACTGACAGTGGTTCACCTGTCCGTGAGGTTGGAATGGGGGACTGTAATCTAGTATTTCCAGAAGGAAGTGATTCCCAAAAAGGGGAAGCAGTTTTGCACAAATCAGTGAATGGTGGTGGAGAACTGGATTGTGAGAAGGAGAATCATGCGGGTGCCTTTCAAAATGGTGGACTGGTTGAGAATGAAAGTGTGGGGAAAGACACCTGGGTGTCAAATCAGGAAGAGAAAACGATAGAGAGTGACCACAAGGGAATGCACAGAGAGTCTGAATCATCGGGGGCGGAGAAATCCCTGTCCAATGTGCTGGTTGTGGATCACAGTGAAGATGGACAAAGCCAGCCAGCGGCCCCTTCAAAGGAGGACTCCGTGACGGAGGAAAAAGAAATGGAGGAAAGCAAACAAGAGTGTTGTGATTCAGTTCGAGGACTGGAATCTGGCAGAAAGCTCAACAACAGCCGGCTGCAGCCTGTGAGCGTTCCCTACGGTGGCGCCCGCCCGAAACAGCCTGTCAGTTTAAAGCTGCAGATTCCCCAGCCTTTCTCGAGCCAAGTCCAGAATGAATTTGGCTCCACAGGCAAGAACAAGAACCTGGAGCCACAGAGTAAGACAGGAGTCCTTGAGACATCTTGTGGAGCAGCCGAGTCTGGGGTCGTTCGAATGAACGGAGAGCATGGAGATAGATCTTCAGGCTTACTCATCCCTTCTGAGAGTCCAGACAATGATCTTCAAGCAGGGCAGCAATTGAAGAAACCCTTCAACTCTTTGGGGGAAGTGGCTCCTGTTTGGGTTCCTGACTCCCAAGCTCCCATTTGCATGAAGTGCGAGGTCAAGTTCACCTTCACTAAAAGAAGACATCATTGTCGGGCTTGTGGAAAGGTAAAGCCTATTGTTCATTATTGTGGTGTTTTTTAAAGACAAGTTTATATCCTTTTTTCAAGTATTTAACTAACATGCTGTAACTTGTTTGTTCCACGTATGTGATTTCTTAATTTGTGCAGCTTTTTGAGAAATGGTGTTGATGTTACTTTTCTAAGCAATCAGGATTAAGATAAAATTTGAAAACAACCCTAGCTAAATGCTTGAAAACCACCACTCTGGCACAACACCCTTTGACAGTGTATGGGCAAGTACCACTTACAGTTGAAGTCAAAAGTTTACATACACCTTGCAGAATTTACAAAATGTTAATTATTTAACCAAGCTAAGAGGCATCATACGAAATGCACGTTGTTATTTTTTTTATTTAGTACTGACCTGAATAAAAGACGTTTACATATAGTCCACCAGAGAAGAAAATAGTGTTCAAAAGTTTACATGCACTTGATTCTTATTACTGCGTTGTTACATGAATGATCCGCAGCTGTGTTTTTTTTTGTTTAGTGATAGTTGTTTATGAGTCCCTTGTTTGTCCTGAACAGTTAAACTGGCTGCTGTTCTTCAGAAAAAACCTTCAGGCCCCACAAATTCTTTATTTTTTCAGCATTTTTGTGTATTTGAACCCTTTCCAACAATGATTGTATGATTTTGAGATCCATCTTTTCACACTGAGGACAAAGGGTTCAAACGTTCACTGATGCTTCAGAAGGAAACACAATGCATTAAGAGCCAGGGATGTAAACTTTTTTTTACAGAATAAAGATGTGTACGTTTTTCTTATTTTGCCAAAATATCATATTTTTGTCATTTAGTTCTGCACTTCAGAAGCTACAGAAGATACTTGCATGTTTCCCATAAGACAAAATAAGTGAAATTTACCCTAATCTTCAAATTCAAAAAGTTTTGACCCCCTGGCTTAATGCATCATGTTTCCTTCTGAAGCATCAGTGAGTGTTTAAACCTTCTGTAATAGTTGTATATGATTCCCTCAGTTGTCCTCAGTGTGATAAGATCATATAGTCATTGTTGGAAAGGGTTCAAATACACAAAAATGTTGAAAAACCAAACAATTTCTGGGAACAGCAGGAAGTTTAACTGTTCAGGACAAACAAGGGACTCATAGACAACATCACTAAACCAAAAAAAAAAAAAGGCTGTGGATTATTCAGGTAACAACAACACAGTATTATAAATCAAGTGTATGTAAACTTTTGAATGGGGTCATTTTTATAAATTCAACTATTATTAAACTAATAATTAACATTTTGCATACTTCAAACGTTTTCTTTAGAAAAAAATCTATTTGATATTGGCTTCTAGCAAGCTGTAAGCTCAATCAGAATTCAAGTTTGTCAAGTTTGCGTTACGCTTTGATAGCCATATCACTTTAAAACTGACATTTGATGCCGTTTTTACTCATAAGATTTATTCATTTAATCTGTTTTACCCGTCTTTCGCTCTTAATGAGTAAATGTGACAGACCCTTGACAGAAGAGGGTGAAATTTCAGTCGGTATGTGTGACATCCCTGCCCAAAATCAAGCTGCTTTGAGTCAGCTAGTGGGACGCTGACTTAGAATGAGAGAGCAAAATTGCAAGGAAGTATGGGTAATTGTTGGGCAGCTCCAAACCTGTGAAACTGTCAAAATCCTTAAGGGAGAAATGGTTGTCGATGCAGCACTTAAAAATAACTGCAAGACTGCTGGAATAACGCCTTAATTTCCCTTGGTGATAAACTGCTGCATCGTTGATGACATTTTCACAGATATGGGCTGGAAAGAACAGAGTGAAAATAAAATGTAGCTGTGGCACAAAATGGTTTAATCTGACAGAACTGAGATTGTTCTAGACTGCTTCTTCTGTTCTGAGAACTAGACTAAATGTGACCTTGGACCACAAAACCAGTCATAAGGGTCAATTTTTTTGAAATTGTGATTTATACATAATCTGAACGCTGAGTAAATAGGTTTTCCATTGATGTATGGTTTGTTAGAATAGGACAATGTGTCTTAAATACAACTATTCGAAAATCTGGAATCTGAGGATGCAAAAAAAAATCTAAATATTGAGAAAATTGCCTTTAAAGTTGTCCAAATGAAGTTCTTAGCAATGCAAATTACTAATCAAAAATTAAGTTTTCACATGTTTACGGTTAGAAATTTACAAATGATCTTCACTTAATATCCCAATGATTTTTGGCATAAAAGAAAAATCGATCATTTTAACCCATACAGTGTATTGTTGGCTATTGCTACAAATATACCTATGCGACTTATGACTGGTTTTGTGGTCTAGGGTCACATATAGTCTTATATAGTCAATGTTTTGTTATTATGTGTCATTTTGTTATTATCTCTCATTTTCTGGTATGAGTTGTCTGTATCAAAGCAAACATATTTTGTTTGTGGTGTGTGTTTGGCCAGGTGTTCTGTGCTGCTTGTTGTAGTCTGAAAAGCAGGCTGATGTACATGGACAGGAAAGAAGCGAGGGTTTGTGTTACCTGCCACCGTGCACTTATGAATGGTGAGTGATATGAAATTCACAGGAATAGTTATAAATTACCCCATATAGACTGGGAATTTTTGCACCTCAAAATTTCCAAAATTTAATCACTTATGGTTACATTTATTCTTTATACAAAAATTAACCACTGAAATTTATTGAATATCCAGATCCTTTGAACTCAGTGTCTTACTTATTAGCTCAAGCATTGGAGAACATGGGAGGTGGTTGCAACCAGAGCCCAAATCCCAACAACCCAGCTGAGTACTGCTCCACTATTCCCCCTCTGCAACAAGCCCAGGCATCAGGAGCACTCAGCTCCCCACCACCAACCGTCATGGTGCCTGTTGGTGTCCTTAAACAGCCAGGGACTGAAGGTAAAGCCTGTAGGATATTGGCAAAACCATTGCAATTTGTGTATCGCTGATTTCGACTTTTCAGCAGTGTTCAAATTGTGTGTGTATGTGTGTACTTCCAGGTTCTCTTCCTCGAGAGCAAAGAAGGGTTTGGTTTGCAGACGGCATTTTACCCAATGGGGAAGCTACAGACTCTTCTAAAGGGCAGACGGCAAACTCCAACCCCACACAGCCTGTGGCAGCGTCCCAATACTCTAACAAATCCTCAGGAGCAAATACTTCTGAGGTGAAGATTTGCTTCTCATGTCATTCAAACTCAATAAAGTGTTTCAGATCATACAGGCTGGTCAAGACGGTCATGTAATGTTGCGGTATAAGTTTGTGTCTCTTCTCTTCCCATAGGCAGCGGCCCATGCCACTGGAGCCCCGACTGTCAGCCCTGTGGGCAGCTCTCTCAGTCTGATCCCAGAGGACGGACTTCCTCCCATCCTCATCTCCACAGGCGTCAAAGGAGGTATGGGAGGCCACATCACAGGTGCTTGCCCATCCTCACCATTCAGCTGCCTCCACTCCTCTAAATATGAGTATTGGTGATTGTTT
This sequence comes from Garra rufa, assembly GCF_049309525.1. Lineage (NCBI taxonomy): Eukaryota > Metazoa > Chordata > Actinopteri > Cypriniformes > Cyprinidae > Garra > Garra rufa. The sequence goes on from NC_133370.1 coordinate 33,106,449, forward strand.
GTGCATGTCTGTGTGCGTGTATCTGTGTTTCTGCTTATGTCTCCACCACTCATGCTTTGGGAGGAATTTCACTGGGTTGGTTCTTTATCTGGGTTGTACCATGAGAGTCATGGATCATGGAATTTGTTGATGATTATGTGTCTTGTCCGTAGACTATGCTGTGGAGGAAAGACCTTCTGAGATTGTGCTGATGCAGCAGCTTGAGGAGGGCTGCCCTGATCCCCTGGTGTTTGTGCTCAATGCAAACCTGCTGGCCATGGTCAAACTGGTCAATTGTGAGTGAGCCACTCATTGCTAGATGTTCAATAGGGATTAATTTTGGAGTCAATTTGTTCATGAGCATTTCTTTAACTATGGGTATGTTTGGTTGTTAGGGCTTATATAGAAAAATAAATCTTAAAACAGAATTTTCAATTTCTTACTATTTAATTTGTCCTATAACAATTAATCTTAAATCTTTTTTAATAAAATGCAAAAATGGCATCATCAAACTACACCTTAGTTTCTTTGTTTGTTTTGGATATACAACCTCTAGCGGCGAAAACTTACACGTTGTGCCATTAACATTACATATTTTTCAAAATTTTTATTCAGGTTTATTTTAAACAGAAATCTTTTGTATCATTGCAAATGTTTTTACTGTCACTTTTAGCCAATTAATTTTGTTTAAAAAAAAAAACATACTGACCTTAAACTTTTGAACTCTAGTGTACAGGTATGTGCCAAAAAATATCGAGGGAAAGTCCATTTATTTCAATAATTTGTTTCAAACAGTGAAACTTGGATGTTGTTAGTTCAATACACAGAAAGTGAAATATTTCAAGTTTTTATCTGTTTCAATTTTGATGATTATGGATTAAAGACAAAAAAAAAAAAATCCAGTATTTCACAAAATTAGAATATTTCACACCAATAAAAAAAGGATCTTAAGCCAAAAGTTGCCTTGATATTGGCCTTCAGCTCGTCTGCATTTCGGGGTCTTTGTTCCCTCATCTTCCTTTTGACAATACCCCATAGATTTTCAATGGGGTTTAAGTCAGGCAAGTTTGCCGGCCAATCAAGTACAGTTATTCCATGGCTATTAAACCAGGTACTGGTAGTTTTGGCTTTGTGGGCAGGTGCCAAATCCTGCTGGAAAATAAAATCATCATCTCCAAAAAGCTTGTCGGCAGCAGGAAGCATGAATTGCTCTAAAATTTCCTGGTAGGCAACTGCGTTGACTGTGGACTTGATAAAAGATGATGGACCCACACCAGCAGATGACATTGCTCCCCAAACCCTGTGGAAACTTCACACTGGACTTTAGGCAGCTTGACTTTTGTGCCTCTCTGGTCTTACTCCAGACTCCTTGGTTTCCAAATAAAATGCAAAATTTGCTTTCATCTGAAAACAGGACTTGGGACCACTGGACAACAGACCAGTATTTTTTCTCCTTAGCCCAGCACAGGCGCTTCTGACGTTGGCCTCAGTACACTCCTTAAGAAGCTCCCCCAGATTTCTGAACCGCCCTTGCTTGACAATCCTCTCAAGGCTACGGTCATCCCTGTCACTTGTGCACCTTTTCCGGCCACATTTTTCCCTTCCTCTTATCACTCTGTTAATATGCTTCGATACTGCGCTCTGTGAGCATCCAGCTTCTTTTTCAATTGCCTTTTGAAACTTTTTCTCCTTATGGAGGGTGTCAATGATGGTCTTCTGCTCAACCGTCAAGTCAGTAGTCTTCCCCGTGATTCTGAAGCCTACTAAGTCAGACTGAGACAATTTAAAGGCTGAGGAAATCTTTGCAGGTGTTTGGTGTTAATTAGCTGACTAGATTTGGACACAGGGAGCCTACAATGTTGAACTTTGTCATGATATTCTAATTTTGTGAAATACTGGACTTGTTTTTTTTATAATCTTTAATCAATAATCATTAAAATTAAAACAAATAAAGGCTTGAAATATTTCACCTTGTGTGTAGTGAACTAATATAACGTACAAGTTTCACTATTTGAAACAAATTATTAAAATAAATGGACTTTCCCTCAATATTCAAATTTTTTTGGCACATACCTGTATATATGCCATTTACACAGTACATATTTGAAAAGATATGTGAATATGCTCAAAGTTAAAGAAACACCCATTTTATCGAATATTGAATGCATCACATTTAGTTAGTTAAACGTAACTGGTAGCTATATGTCTTAGCTATTGTCAGTTTTTTGTGTAAATACAGAAAATTGGTAACATGAGGCTTTCATTCACTATGCCTAGGAATTTCCCACAATTCCCATGAGTCATAACATTCTTTGTGTCCTCTTTGTGTGAAGATGTAAATAGAAAGTGCTGGTATATGACAACAAAGGGTATGCATGCCGTGGGCCAGGCGGAGGTCGTAGTGCTTCTACAGTGCCTCCCTGATGAGAAAACCATTCCCAAGGATGTCTTCAGCCACTTCGTCCAGCTGTACCGGGAGGCTCTCACAGGTAAACTGATACGCCTTCACCAGGGGGCTCGTTCTGGTAAACTGATCCAGACAAAATGAGAGCAAGGCCTACATAGATAAAATTAGACCGTTCTGTCAGGAGGCTCTTAAAGGTAAAATGAGGCTGCTGGCCCCGGTGGCATTGTGGATCCACTTCAGCAGAAATTGTTTTCCAGACACAATCCTCCTCTTGTCACCCAGTCCTACTTCAAGTCAGTGGGTTCAACCACAGAACAGTTCCCATGTCTTCTTACTCTGACAGCATTCCCTGTGAGCCTAATGTAGGATGTGTGCCAGAAATGTGAAGGCCAATTCAGTAAAAGAATGCTATTTGTCTGGCTAGTTTCAGGTGGCCACCAGCGTGCATAGTGGCTGATGCTGAGGAACTTTTTTGAATTTTTTGGTCCATTGGAGCAAAAGGTTATGAGCTGTAGCCAAAATCCTTCAAAAATCAAAATCCTTCTTCACTTGAAATAAAGGAATAGTTCACCCAAAAATTAAAATTTTATGTTTATCTGCTTACCCCCAGGGCATCCAAGATGTAGGGGGCTTTGTTTCTTCAGTAGAACACAAACAAAGATTTTTAACTTAAACCGTTGCAGTCTGTTAGTTATATAGTGGCAGTGAATGGGCACCAAACCTTTGAAAGTAAACAAAAACATGCACAGACAAATCCAAATTAAACCCTGCGGCTCGTGACGATACGTTGATGTCCTAAGACACGAAACATTCCTATTTTCAGAGAAACTGAACAGTATTTATATAATTTTTTACCTTTGATACACAGCAATGTCCAACTGTTTAAAGCACAGCCACAACAACATCAGTCTTTAGCACCTCTTTTTAGGGCCCGAGCACCGATGGTGCGAGGACCCTCTTGGATCTGCTCCGTTTATTATTATTATTAGGGCCCGAGCCCAGAATGGGCTATTTAAAAAAGGCTCTCTTTTGTTAACATTAGTTAATGCATTAACAAACATGAACAAACAATAAGCAATACATTTTTACTCGATTTTCTTCAAACTTCATCAGAATAATGTCAAAACACGGCCAATGAGAATCTGTAAAGGTGTCCCTGATGCATCAAATGCTATTGCCATGGCACATTTAAAAAACATACATTAAAATATTTGTTTTCTGTGTTTTTGAGGCAGATAACATGCTTAGAATTTAATTTTCCATTTTCAGTAATTTTATATCTTTAAAGTGCAGCATCCAAACTCTTTAAAACTTGTTTCATACAGAGAACTAATCATTCTAAGGAAACATTTCATTTTCATGGATATACAAAACTCTCTGAATAAAAGAAAATTTAAAAGCTATCAGACATCTTTTTTCACTCTGCCTTTATTTGGGTATGTGTGTGTATATGTGTTGAGTGTTAAAGTGAGTGCAGGGGGAGGGGATGAGAGGGAGAGACAGAGAGAGAGAGAAGGAGGGAGAGGGGAGGGTGGTTACTGTGAATGCATGTGCCCACTGGCCACTGTTTTCCTGATGCTATCGGGATGGGGACTGCGCAGAAGGCGAGGGCCCGTTCATCGCTGCTTGCAGCTTTAATTATTATTCTTCTTCTCCAAAATGAATCGCATTTTTGAGGGCCTAAACATGCCCGAAAACTCATGAAACTTTGCACACACATTAAACCTGACGAAAATTTACGTCTGATATGGGTTGCAGAAGTGGGTGTGGCAAAATGGCTCAATAGCGCCACCTTTACACGTTCAGCGGTGTGCGCTTTCAGCTATGATTCACGTACATGCACGAAATGTACATACATGTAACACACCAATACCTACAAAAAAGCCTCTTGGAGCAAAATCCGAAACCCAACAGGAAGTCGGTTATTAATTTTCTCAGCAAATTTTGTGTCATTTTTGCCATTTTCAGGCCTCGTATTTGAACGAACTCCTCCTAGAGATTTATTCCGATCAATGCCAAATTTGGTGAGTCTAATCTAAAGCCCTTTGTGACGTTAAATTGTGAAGATTTAGAGTTTTCGTTGGAGGGCGTGTCCATGGCGGCCTGACAAATTTTGATGTTTCACCATGAAAAAGGAAGTTGTTAGATCTCAGGCATACAATGTCCGATCTGCCCCAAACTTTACATGTGTAATAACACTCCTGACCTGAAGACATCTACATGTCCATATTCAGTTATAGTCATAGCGCCACCTGCTGGCAACAGGAAGTGTCATGCTTTACGCTGCAACAAACTCCTGCTAGAGATTTATACAGATCAACACCAAAATCGGTCAGTCTAATCTAAAGGCCTTAGCGATGTTAAATTGCGAAGATCTTGAGCTTTCGGTAAAGGGCGTGTCCGTGGCGGCCTGCCAAATTTCGAAGTCTCGCCATGGATATAAAACTTGTTATAACTCAGCCATAAAATGTCCAATCTGCCTCAAACTTCACACATTCGATAAAAGTCCTGGCCTGAACACATCTGAATGCCAATATTCTCTCATAATCATAGTGCCACCTGTTGGCAACAGGAAATGACTTGTAGCAAACTCCTCCTAGAGTTTCAATGATATCAACATTATATTTGGTCAGTCTAATCTAAAGGCCTTTGCGATGTTAAATTGCGAAAATCTTGAGTTTTCGTTAAAGGGCGTGTTCGTGGCGGCGTGACAAAATTTGATGTTTCGCCATGGAAATAGAAGTTGTTATAACTCAGCCATAAAATGTCCGATCTGCCTCAAACTTCACAGGTTTGATAAGAGTCCTGTCCTGAAGACACCTAAAGGCCAATATTCAGATATTATCATAGTGCAACCTGTTGGCAGCAGGATATATCATGTATTTTACTAACTCAAAGATACCAAGGTCAGTCTGCACCAAACTTCATTTGTTTGATGAAAGTGCTGGCCTGAACACATCTACATGCCAATAATCCGTTATAGGCATAGCACCACCAGCTGGCAGCAGGAAGTTTGGCACATTTAAATGACTTTGACATATTTTTCCTATATTTACTGTATTAAAAGCATACTGTCCACCGTTAGCTGTTTTCCTAAAGCCACCGGGTGGTGAGCCCGGGTGCGAGGGCCCTTTCATCGCTGCTTGCAGCTTTAATTACATTTATGATTGTTCTGAGGTTAAATTCAGATTTAAATCATAACAAGAAAAGGTAAATATTAACACAAAGTTTCAGATGTAACCCCCTTTTGTAATAATTAAAATTTTCATAAGTAACTATTTAATATAATTTAATGACACATTTTTGTTTCTCAGTAACTGTAATGGATTACAGTTACATTTATTTTGTAATTAATTTATGTAACTGATACATGTACTGATACATTTTGCATAATATTGAAGTAGCTCATTTGTATTGGATGCACCCACTCTTCTTTTGAATAAAATATTCATAATTGATATTAAATCTGTCTCATCTTGGATGTTGTAGATATTAATTGAGATTTGTTTTATACTGATACAGATTATTTGTCTGAAGTGATATATAAATTAGATTTGTAATTTATTTATTTTTTTGCTGGTTTTTGATGCAGTAACTAAATATGTTCATTGAACTACAACAGTTCAGAACATATGCAATTTATTATTATTATTAACAACAACATTATTATTTATTGCAGTTATATTTCAGCAAAGTTGTTTAGCCATCTGAATAGCTGAATAGTCGTTCTGTTATGAATTGCTCACCCTCATCTCGTTCCGTAAGAACTTCGTTCATCTTTGGAACACAAATTAAGATATTTTTGAGTAAATCCGAGAGCTTTCTGAGTGTGTCGAAGACTGACAGGGAAAAGAAGAAAATGATGAATAAAGTTATTTTTGTTTTCTTTGTGCAAAAAAGTATTCTTGTAGCTTTATAGCATTACAGATGAACCACCAATGTCATGTGAACTATTTTAACAATTTACTTACTACCTTTCTGGGCCTTGAACATGTCAGTTGCGTTGCTGTCTATACAGTGTCAGAAAGCTCTCGGACTTCAACGAAAATATCTTACTTTGTGTTATGAAGATGAACAAAGGTCTTACGGGTTTGGAACGACATGAGGGTGAGTAATTAAAGACAGAATTTTCATTTTTGGTTGAACTATCCCTTTGAGCATGAAAAGACACTGGTAGAACTTGATCTAATCCCACACTTCCTTCTGTGCAGGAAATGTGTTAAGTCACCTGGGCCACTCCTTCTTCACTCAGAGCTTCCTGGGCAGCAAGGAGCATGGCGGCTTCCTTTACATTAGCCCCACCTTTCAGACCCTGCAGGACCTGCCGTTGCCTAACCCACCCTACCTCTTTGGCATCCTGGTACAGAAGTGGGAGACCCCCTGGGCCAAGGTCTTTCCAATCCGACTCATGCTCCGCCTAGGGGCGGAATACAGATGTGAGTTTGTGGTCTGATGTTGAATGTGAGACCTTTTAATGGTTTTAATGTCGAGCATTGAAAGTTTTTGATTTTTGCTGTAATTTTTTATGTAAAAAGGTCTTAAATTTACCCTTATAAAACCTTCAGGAACCCTGTTTATTTTGAATCGATTAATCGCAACTAATCATTTGGCAGCTCTAGAATATAGAGAAGCAAGGCTCCTTTTTGATGCCTGTTTAAGAAACAAAAATGCAGAAAATGTCTTTTTCTCTTCCCCCTTCTTACTCTGAGAATTTCCGTGCACTAATTCGTAAGCACGGCCTCCTGTGGAGATGGAATATATTAACAATGTATTTCCCGCTGAGCATCTCAACTCAGCCATGACATGCAAGTGTGCTCACTTACACTATGTATGGTTATAGTCTCATGTTTATCTGAGTGCATGAAAACTGTTTAGGCACACAAGCTCTTGATTTTTACTTTACAGTAATTGCAGCTGTATATAAAGGGGGCTTTTCAGTCATGTGGAATGAGAAGGAGCTTATTGTGAGTTGCTGATTTGAACAGCATGACTTGTTTTAGTGGCTTAACGTGTTCTTTTGCACTTGTGTTGCAGTTTACCCCTGCCCACTATTTAGCGTTCGCTTCAGAAAACCCCTTTTTGGAGAGACTGGTCATACCATTATGAACTTATTGGCAGTGAGTGTTCTAATTTCACTTCTTGTTCAGCATTTAGCACATGCCTTACTTCAATATGAACTCATGACAAGTCATTTACGTGCATCTGACTTTTACATGTTTGCAGGATTTCCGTAACTACCAGTATACGTTGCCAGTGGTGAAGGGGCTCGTGGTGGACATGGAAGTGAGGAAGACGTGCATCAAGATACCAAGCAATCGCTACAATGAGGTGCATAAAGACTAGGAAATGCCACAGAGACGCCTTGTGAATTTCTGTAGCGTTTACACACATTTAAATAGAATTCATGCAAAGCATGTTCGAGATTTATGTGGAACAGCGAGCATAGCAGATGCCAAATGTCCCATTGGAACAAGCGAAGCATTGACAACAGCTTGCCTCAGTGTCCTTTTCTTGAGTCATTGAAGACTTTTGGTATTTAGCTTGTGTTTGAAAAGCATTTGATGGAGCAGAACTTGTAGTGGCAGACCTTTGACATAGCAGAAAGTATTTAAAGCCTTGAGTTACTTGTGTCTTACTCTCTGCAGTCCTTACAAGCTGTCATTCACTCATCTAGGACTTAAAAACATAATTAAGTTTTGGGATTATGCATAACTTTTTGGAAAGTCATAACAAGCTTTGCTTTCGGCTATTTCTTTTCTCAGCTCATGAAGGCTATGAATAAGTCTAATGAGCATGTGCTGGCAATGGGAGCGTGCTTCAACGAGCGGGCTGATTCCCATCTTGTCTGCGTTCAGAACGATGATGGGAACTACCAGACGCAGGCCATCAGTATTCATCACCAGCCTCGCAAAGGTGTGCCACGGATACTTGCATTTGCAAATGAAACCTTGAAGCCGCACCCAAAGATTTTACCCAGTGTGTGTACACTATTGTTCAGAAGTTTGGGGTCAGTAAGATTTTTTTTTTTTTTTTTTAATGTAATAATAAGACGTGTTTCTTGAGCAACAAGTTAGCATATTAGAATGATTTCTGAACGATCATGTGACACTGAAGACTGGAGTTATGGCTGATGAAAATTCAGCTTTGACATCAGAGTTTTAAAATCAATGAAAATCTACAAGTTATTTTTAATTGTAATACTATTTCACAGTCATGCTGTTTTTACTGTATTTGTGGTCAAATAAATGGCGAGCATTAAAGACTTCTTTCAAAAGCCCCAAACTTTTGAATGGTAATGTATGTAAATTAGAGATGTCAGTTAATTAAATGTCATCAAATTAATCACAATATGTTGATAAAGTAAATTATAGGGATAGTAAAAAATCTATTGTTGTATTTTCTCACCCTTATGTCTTTTCCAAATCAGTTTTGATTTTCTTTCTTCTGTGACACCAAAGTTTTGGTTCCCATTGACTTCCATTAGACTTTTTCCATACTTGGAAGTCAGTGAGAACTGAAACTGTTTGGTTACCAAAATTCTTTAAAATATATTCTTATCTTTATGTTCTGCAGAAGAAAAGTCATAATGGGTTTAGAACAATGCAAGGTTGAGTAAAATATGACAGATTTCTATTTATTTATTTGGATTGTTTAATATACAGTTGAAGTCAAAAGTTTACATACACCTTGCAGAATCTGCAAAATGTTAATTATTTTACCTAAATAAGAGGGATCATACAAAATGCTTATTATTTATTATTTAGTACTGACCTGAATAAGATATTTCACATGGTCCACAAGAGAAAATAATAGTTGAATTTATAAAAAATGACTCTGTTCAAAAGTTTACATACACTTGATTCTTAATACTGTGTTGTTACCTAAATGATCCACAGCTTTGTTTCTTTTGTTTAGTGTTAGTTTTTTATGACTCCCTTGTTTGCCCTGGTGTTCTTCAGAAAAATCCTTTAGGTCCCACAAATTTCAGTTTTGTTTTTGTGTATTTGAACCCTTTTCAACAATGACTGTATGATTTTGAGATCCATCTTTTCACACTGAAGACAACTGAGGGACTCATATGCAACTATTACAGATGGTTCAAACGCTCACTGATTCTCCACAAGGAAAAAACAATGCATTAAGAACAGAATAAAGATGTGTACATTTTTCTCTTCAAAAGTTTTGAAGCATCAGTGAGCGTTTAACCTTCTGTAATAGTTGCATATGAGTTCCTCAGTTGTCCTCAGTGTAAGATAGATCTCAAAATTATACAGTCATTGTTGGAATGGGTTCAAATACACAAAAACAAAACCTAAAGGATTTTTCTGAAGAACAGCGGGCAGTTTAACTGTTCAGGACAAACAAGGGACTCATGAATAACTATCACTAAAAAAAAAAAAAAAAACACAGCTGTGGATCATTCAGGTAAGAACACAGTATTAAAGGATAACTATTGCCAAAATGCAACCTGGGCTGGTTTTTTTTTTACTGTAAACGAGACAAACTTATATCTAAAAGCATAATTACGACAAACGAGCCGTTTTTGAGATTGACCGTGATTTCGTTTTGTGGTCAATGGCCGGTGAATGGGAGTTCTAGGGGTATAACTTTGAGCGCATCAAAATCGATATTTTTACAACACTAAGAAGGCACACCATGAAACTTTGCTCTAAGTATCGCCTGGGTCTCTACACATGAACTCAAGCATTGAGAACATTGTTTGTGTACACAGAGTTTACTAAAAAGAAAGGTTTTGAACAACTCACTTACTCTTGCAAGTCAAGAAGTGTCGATCTCCGAATGCGAATGAATGGACTCCATAGGACGAAATATTAGGCTTATATGAGGCTCTTTTTACAACTAGAAGGTTAATATTGTTTTTCACTTGCGACAAAACAACAAATTAGCCAAGCATTTACATGGAAATATGCTTTAGGAGCTATCCATCCTCGCATTCGGAGATCGACACCTCTTGGCTGGCAAGACGGCCGCGAGCGGAAACTCAAACAGTGTAAGTGAGTTGTTCAAAACCTTTCTTTTTAGTAAACTCTGTGTACACAATGTTCTCAATGCTCGAGTTCATGTGTAGAGACCCAGGCGATACTTCGAGCAAAGTTTCATGGTGTGTCGAGCCTTCTTTGTGTTGTAAAAATATCGATTTTGATGCGCTCAAAGTTATGCCCCTAGTACTCCCATTCACCGGCCATTGACCACAAAACGAAATCACGGTCAATCTCAAAAACGGCTCGTTTGTCGTAATTATGCTTTTGGATATAAGTTTGTCTCGTTTACAGTAAAAAACAAAAACAAAAACAGCCCAGGTTGCATTTTGGCAATAGTTATCCTTGAAGAATCTAGTGTATGTGCATTTTTAAACGGGGTCATTTTAATAAATTCAACTATTAGTTTCTCTTGTGAACCACTGCACATCTTACTCAGGTCAGTGCTAAATAATAAATAACATGCATTTTATATGATCCCTCTTATTTTGGTAAAATAATTACCATTTTGCAGATACTACAAGGTATGTGTAAACTTCTGACCTCAACTGTATATCTTTTGGATAGACTATCCCTTTAAAGTACAAAATTAATCTTGGAACCCTTAGAGTTCTGTTTTATTCCATTTCAAACTTTCTGTAAAATGCTATTCAGGGTAGTAAATGACACTTATCCAAAAGTGCATGAGTAAATTTGCATGAGGAAAGTATGTTTTTGATGTATTATTCCATTTTATCCTTCTTTTAGTGACTGGGTCCTCCTTCTTTGTGTTCAGCGGGGCTTTAAAGTCTTCATCGGGCTACTTGGCTAAGACCAGCATAGTGGAAGGTACAGCAGAAATCATTTGCAGCTTCTTTCTCTATATATAGGACATCGGATCCCTCTGGAACAATGACTAAACTGGACATAATCTCCCTGTTAATGTTTTTGACCCAAGTCATAGTCAGGCAGAATTGTACTTTTTGTTCCAACTGATTCTAATTTTAAGTGCTTTCTAATTACAAGTGTAAAATGTTACGCAGATTATCGTAGTAATGATGAATTTGTGTGCCTCAGATGGCGTGATGGTGCAGATTACAGCGGAAACTATGGAAGCCTTACGGCAAGCCCTGAAAGAGATGAAAGATTTCAGTATTGCCTGTGGGAAAGCTGATCAGGAGGAGAACCAGGAGCATGTCCATATACAGTGGGTGGATGATGACCACAATGTCAACAAGGGGTAAGTAGACAGCTAAAATGGAGACTTTTGTATGATACCATTCCCTTAAGTGTAATTTAAGGGCATTTACATAAAATAATGATCCAGGCTGGTTTAATAGAGTGTGCTGCTGGGATCTTAATCAAATGCACATCATGTAGCAGTGAATGCAGGCTACAAATTCTAAAAGATTCATGCATCTTATGTCCCATTAATTACTCGTAAAATTAGATTTTTCTGTACACAAACACACATGAATTAATTACTTTTATTTATTATTTTTTATTTATCTTACAGCTTTCTAATTTGTATGTTTGTAATTCACCATAATTTAGTTATTTATAAACCATGCTATGGTTTTAACTATATTTAATATCCATAATCATGATTCTCTGTCTGATGCCTGATGAATCGTTTGTAGGTTAATAAGATGTTTTCATAACACTGGCTTGAATAGGTTGCATTTAACAGCGTGGTCAGAGCTGCTTTTATGAGGCATAAGAGATTGATTGTTTATCATATTGTGAGCCACTTTTGCAGACATCCCATTAAATGCAGTTGAACAAAAATGTACAGATAATGTACTCACCCCCTTGTCATCCAAGATGTTCATGTCTTTCTTTCTTCAGTCAAAAGGAAATTGTTTTTTTGAGGAAAACATTTCAGGATTTCTCTCTATATAATGGACTTCTATGGTGCCCCCGAGTTTGAACTTCCATAAATGCAGTTTTAAAGGACTCTAAACGATCACGAGGAAAGAAGGGTCTTATCTAGCAAAACGATCAGTTATTAAAAAAAAAAAAAAAAGAAAAATTACAATTTATATACTTTTTAACCTTAAATGCTCCTCTTGTCTAGCTCTGTGTGTACTCTGTGTAGAGATTAAAAAGTATATAAGTTGGAAGTGTTTTTAGAAAATAACTGATCGTTTCGCTAGATAAGACCCTTCTTCCTCGGCTGGCATCATTTAGAGCCCTTTGAAGCTGCATTCAAACTGCATTTTGGAAGTTTAAACTCGGGGGCACCATAGAAGTCTATTATATGGAGAGAAATCCTAAAATGTTTTCCTCAAAAAACATAATTTCTTTACAACTTAAGAAAGAAAGACATGAACATCTTGGATGACAATGGGGTAAGTACATTATCTGTAAATTTTTGTTCTGAAAGTGAACTACTCCTTTAACAAACATTTCACCTATGTACTTTTCTTGTTTTTCAGAGTGATCAGTCCCATTGATGGGAAATCCATGGAGTCAGTCACCAGCGTTAAGATCTTCCATGGCTCAGAGTATAAAGCCAATGGGAAAGTCATCCGTTGGACAGAGGTATTCAACGTTGATTCATTATTCATTTTCATTTAACATTATGAACTCTATTTTTAAGGAGAATTTCACTTTCGGAATAAAAATTTCCTGACAATTTACCCTCATGTAATCCAAGATGTTCATGTCTTTCTTTATTCAGTCGCAAAGAAATGTATGGTTTTGAGGAAAACATGGCAGGATTTTTCTCCTTACAGTGGACTTTAATGGGGGCCAATAGTTTAAAGGTCCAAATTGCAGTTTCAATGTAGCTTCTAAGGGCTCTACACGATCCCAGCCGAGGAATAAGGGTCTTATCTAGCGAAACGATCTGCCATTTTCTTAAATTACTAGTTATAGACTTTCTAAGCATAAATGCTGACCAAGCTCTAGCTCTGCGACACGTTGGCCACCACTGAAGTCCACTATTTGGAGAAAAATGCTGGAATGTTTTCCTCAAAAACCTTAATTTCTTAGCGATTGAAGAAAGAAAGACATGAACATCTTGGATGACATGGGGGAAATTGTCAGGAAATTTTGAATTAGATTCAATGGGATCCAGTAATCATTGGTCTTCAGTGACTTTTGTAATATGAACAAAAGCATTTCTCTTTTTTTTTGTCTCAAATGATAGAATTCTACTTTTATCTCTGTGTAATAAATGTTGTGTTGCTTCTTAGGTGTTCTTCCTGCGGAGCGAGGATCAGACAAATGGCCTGAGCGATCCTGCGGACCACAGTCGACTCGCTGAGAACGTGGCAAGGGCTTTCTGTATGGCTCTGTGCCCTCACCTCAAACTTCTCAAAGAGGACGGCATGGCCAAACTGGGCCTGCGGGTCACGTTGGACTCAGATCAGGTGACAATGACAAGCTCCATTTTTAATGTTGCTTTTAGTCTGGAGGAGTCATCTTTTCTTGACACAAAAGAATAGTTCACCCAAAAATGAAAATGCGCTAAAACTGTACCAGTGTTGATTTGGTCAACAATTTTTTTTCACAAACAAAAACAGGATGATAATGAAACAAAAACTCATTTTGAATGACAAGAACTATGGCAAAAATCAATTGACATTTTTGACAATAAATAAAAACGAGACAAAATGTTAGGGAGGGACGATTTGACTTGACTTGAATAAATCTGCCGTGTGGTTAGGAGGTTAGATGCACACATAGCCTATTGATCTATCCGGTGGGACATAAGCTAGCATACATTTGCACTCATAAAATGTTTAAAAATGTTAAAAGCTGATAGTAAGAGGAAAAACAGACATGTGGATAAATTTGATGAGGCAAAAGGGAACTCAATTCGGTCTGGTATTCTTAGCGCAAAAACCGAAGCAGTGCCTCTTACACAGCGCATGAGTACACTTTTTGTGTCTCATGAATAGAGAAATACACATAATGTTGAATTGTCTTAGGTGAACGTAAACATAAATCAGATATGTATCAGTACATTGCATTCGGTTTTAAGGACAGCAGCCTAATTTAATTGCTATTGTCCTTTGCACTGACGTTAATCAAGCAACAGTAGAAAGACAGAAAATCACTCACTGCTCTTGACTGAATCACTTTAGTAGCCCTAATAAAGATTAATCTAAATTTATTTATATAAATGAATATGTCTGCTTTAAAGAATAGAGAATGCGGTAAACAAGTTGTTAAAAAGAGTTGGCATTTCATTGAAAAGAAGACCATGTTCTTGTTTCTTTATGAAAAGTAGTTTCATTTAACTTTAAAATAAAGGCATGTTGTGTGTATCTGTGTCTATCATGATAAAACCTTTATATCAAACCTATGCAGTTTGGTAATTTAAGAGAAATGCTTAATAAATGCCCATTTGATTTGGATTACTGTAGATTTAGTCGACTGAAATCTTATGATATTTAGTCAACTAAAACTAGACAAACACTAAAACAATTCAGACTAAAATATGACATTTTAGAAGATTTTACACATTTCAAAAGACAAATTTGCTGCAAAAAAATCTAAATATTGAACAAAAATCGCCTTTAAAGTTGTCCAAATGAAGTTCTAGCAATGCATATTACTAATCAAATTTAAGTTTAGGGAGAAAATTAACATAATATCTTCTTGGAACACGATCTTTACTTAATATCTTAATGATTTTTGGCTATTGCTACAAATATACCTGTGCTGCTTCAGACTGGTTTTGTGCTCCAGGGTCACATATTTCCTTTCATTGTACAGGTTCCCTGAAGTACATTTCTGTGGCTATTAATATGTTTAAATGACAACGAAAAGAGGCAGTGGTGTTTGATATCATATTTCATCTTATTGTAAATACAGTGAAAAAAAAAAACTGGAGTAGCCAAGGCAAGCTGACTGTTGGTATCAAGTACGCTGTTCCATTTGCAAAATGACCGAACTTGCGTTTTCCCATTACCGGGAGTTCACACTCCTGAGTCAAACTTGCGAAGTTAAACTACCAAGGACGCAAGTCCTATGTTACCAGACTATTTACTATTCTTCACAGTACTTTAGACAGCGATTGAAACGCAGACAGCAACAGGTCTGGGGGAAAAATGTTTCTAGGAAAAAAGTTCCTGGGACAAATTTTTCCTGGTGATTTCGGATGAAAAGCGGCTTATGCAGGGTCAGAAAGCTCTCGGATTTCAACAAAGATATCGGAATTTGTGTTCCAAAGATGAACAAAGGTCTTACAGGTTTGGAATGACATGAGGGTGTGTAATTCATGACAGAATTTTCATTTTTGGGTGAACTATCACTTTAAACAGGGTTCCCACAGGTCCTTGAGATGCTTAAATTTTGTGAATCCGAAAAAATGTTTTCAAGGCCCTGGAAAGTTTTTGAAAATATACATAGATACAGTCCTTGAAAGTGCTTGAATTTATTTTGTGCAAGAAGTTTTCTAGAAAAAAATCCAAATTATTCCATCCGCTCCGTTAATGTGTTATTTCGCCAACACTTCGTGGCCTGTGCATACTAGCTTTCTTGATTTACGTTGCGTTAAGTGTTTCGGTACTTAGAGTGTTAGAGTATCAGATCTCTGTCACATGGCCAACAATAAATGCAAAAAGCTTTTTTGCATAGTTGGTTTGACCCAAGCGTGCCGTGGGTGTCCTGAAAAGTGAAGCCGAAAGTTTTCGATCGCCCCCCGGTGGCTGGCTGCAGTATAGGTCATAAACCCCGCCCTCTCCATGTAATCTAATGGGACGTGAGCCAAACTAAATAATTGAATTACACTTCAAATAATTTTTTTTCCAAAGATGATTTCCATCGTGTGAGGTAGTTATTATAATGCTGATTCATGTTCAGGTGTTCGTTTTTCTAATAAGTTCGCTTTTAAGTAGTTATTTGATGCTATAAAAACGGGGTGTGGTGTCATGATTGTGATCGTGCGATTGGATCTGCGGGAGTTTGGGCGGGACTTTGACACCGCGGCTCCGCCTCACAACACTACTGCGCATGCTCTGGCTCCAAACGAACCTCTACTGCGCATGCTCTGGCTCCAAACGAACCTCTACTGCGCATGCTCTGGCTCCAAATGACGTAATTTCCCCCAAGATGGTAGCGGCCATATTGAGTTGTTTTGGCTTCACTTTTCTATAGTGGAAAGAAGCGGAGACGCGTTGTCCATCTTTTTTACAGTCTATGGTTTGACCCATGAAAACTGTAACAATGTATCATGCAGTGTAGCACGATGTAACCTTGCTCTCACCTGAAATGTGTCCCCACATTAAGTTAATTTGAGGGTATTGGACTTTAAAAGTCCTTGATAGGTCCTTGAATTTGAAGTTAAGTTTTAAGCAGCAGGCAACACAATTGTAGCACATGCTTATTACAGTGTTATGTTGTTTAGTTATCATTATAGTTAAGAGTTGAAATGTCTGAAATTCTTAAATGTCTTACAGGTGGGCTACCTAGCAGGCAGTAACGGTCAGCCGTTGCTCCCCCAGTACCTGAGCGATCTAGACAGCGCCCTCATCCCAGTGATCCACAGCGGGGCTTGCCAGCTAAGTGAAGGGCCTGTGGTGATGGAGCTCATCTTCTACATCCTAGAGATCATCTCCTAAAACGAGGGAATCCGTCCAGTCTCAGACTCATGCCTCCCACCAGCTCGAGTCCCTCTTCGCTCTCTTTCTCTCTCATTTGCACTTCAAAGAGCCTGAAAGCTGTGCAGGAACAAGTCCTCCATACCACCTATGCACCATCTCCACTGGGACGCCCTCTGCCCCAGCCCCGCTGAATGTGGTGCTCTCTTTCGTTTCTCCTCAACTCCACTGTGGAAACCATAGGCCCTGTTGAGTCAAAAGGGGTTGGCGACCCTGAATTCGATCTCTTCAGAACCGTTGTAGCAACACTAAGCTCTTAAAACAAAAGAGGGCGCTCTACACGCTCAGACCTAATGGAGACTTACAGATGGTGACGACAACTGATAGTAGAGAAGGTTTCTGGTACACAGTGCCTGGGCCTTAGAAACGAAGAACGAGCTTTAGTCTCGCCTCTAAGCTTTATGAATCACCAGATGCTTTATTTCACGAATATGGACCTCGTTTTTGTTTTGTTTTTTTTGTTTTGGTTAGCTCAAACTGCTCCAAAGCTAAAATGATGTAGCTTCCTCAGAGACGGGCTGCTTGGCATGGTAGCGGAAAAGGTGTGGAACAGTATTAGGAAGGTTGACGATTGACTCACTGTTACAAATGTCAAGAACGGACCTCTGTTCTAGACGTTATTATTATTATTATAAGACTATAAGATCCAACAATAATTTCAAGCGGCCTTCAGGAATTCAACTACAACTCTAAGTTCCACAAAATGACATGACTGAAGGTCTCAGTCCAGTAAAGCTTTTATAGTGGATTGGACCGGGATAGAGGATGAAATGTTACCGTTTCTCTGGGCCACCGCATTTAGCATCCCATCTCATCTCTCAACCTTTTTTGTGGCCCTTGTTGATATAATGTTCTGGCAGTGTTTTTAACATGTTATCATATAAAGGATTGTGTAAGGAATAGCAATGCAGTGCACGGGATATTAAGCCATCATTAGGAAATGGAAGGAGGGAATAAAGAATGGAATTACTAATATTTAAATGTTTATTCAAAGATAAATGGTATATTCATAGATGAGGAAAGGTTGGATTTTGGTATGTGGTTCCAAAGCCCTTAATTCAGCTATCAGTTTGAAGTCTTTAATGCTGTTAGTTCGGCCAAAAATTTAAATTCTGTTTCTTAATTACTTACCCACATGTCGTTCTAAACCCGTAAAACCTTAATTTATCTTCGGAACACAAATTAAGATATCAGAGGTTCAACCGTAATTCTATGAAGCTGCAATACTTTTTGTGCACAAAGAAAAAAAACGGTTTCTTCCTTATCAAAAAGTACAAAAAGTCGTATTATTGTTTTCTTTGAGCACCAAAAGTATTCTCGTAGCTTCTTAAAATTACGGTTGAACCATTGATGTCACATGGACTATTTTAAAGATGTCATTACTACCTTTCAGGGCCTTGAATGTGGTAGTTGCTTTGCTGTCAAACTGTTGGATTTCATCAAAAATATCTTAATTTGTGTCCTGATGATGAAAAATTGTGATTTGCATGGGTTCCTATAGAGCAATTGGGAGAAAATGTCTCATTTACGTCACTTGCAGCTGTGTGCGCATTGTGGTGGCAGAAAAACACTGGTAACAAGTGAAGGGAAATGAGTGAAATCCATGGAATAAGATAAAAAAAATTAATGTTGTGCTTTTGGATGTCAGAATCTAAATGCAAATCATTTTAATAGAATACTGTCGTCAAAGACGCCATTTAAAACTAAACACCGATGTTTAAATGGACAGACCAATGGATAGATAAAACCTGCTATGATTACTCTACTTTTAAAGCATAACTTTGAATTTAATTTCAATTTGAATTGAATTTAAACAATAGGTCTGCATAATACTCACATATGCAGTTCATATTATATTAGCCCTATAGTTACAGCATGAAATACTGTTTAAACCTGTAACATTTGACCTATTTTATCTCACAGTTCTGACTTAGTTTATATCTCGTATTTTGGACTTTCTAACTCGATTTAACTCAACAATAGTGAGTTTGTCAATTCTCTCTCTCAGGATTCGGATTTAGAAAAAAATCTTGCCAGAATTAAGTCAGAATTTTTAAATATTCGACCCTGTCGAATCAGTCATAAGGATTAATTTTGTTTTATTTAAGGGCGCAAAAAAACGAAATATTGATAAAATTGCCTTAAAAGTTCTTAGCTATGCATATATCAAAACTTTATTTTTCGATTAGTAATATTTACAAAATATCTTCATGGAATATGATCTTTACGTAATATCCGAATGTTTTTTGGCATAAAAGAAAAATTGATAATTTTGACCCATACAATGTATTGTTGGCTATTGCAGCAAATATACCCATGAGACTTAAAGGAGTAGTTCACTTCCAGAACAAAAATTTTCACATAATGTACTCACCCCTTGTCATCCAAGATGTTCATGTCTTTCTTTCTTTCTTTAGCCGGAAAGAATTTTTTTTTTTTTTTTTTTTTTTTTGAGTTTAAACATTTCAGGATTTCTCTCCATATAATGGATATGTATGGTGCCCCCAAGTTTGAACTTCCAAATGGCAGTTTAAACGCAGCTTCAAAGGGCTCTAAACGATCCCAGCCGAGGAAGAAGTGTCTTATCTAGCGAAGTGATCAGTTATTAATTGACTATTGTTATACTTTTTAACCTTAAATGCTCGTCTTGTCTTGACTCTGCAATGCATGCATAGTCTGTGTGATCCGGGTCAATACGGTTAGGGTATGTCGAAAAACTCCCAACTTTTTTCCCCAACTTTAAAATCGTCCTACATCGCTGCAGAAGTGCCAACCCAATGTTTACAAAATGAACATACAAAGAGCAAAAGCCCTTTACAAAAAAGGTAAAACAGCATTGTAGGATGATTTTGAAGTTGAAGATGAAAACGACAAAAACAGCTTGTACTGACCTGGATTACACAGGCTACGCATTAACAGGTGAGTTCACACCGGACGCGACTTGCGCGGAAAAAACGCGCTATTCGCGCGTAGATGAACGCGTGAACGTTTGAGTTTACTCGCGCGGTAAAATTTGCGTAATGGGAGGGGCTTCTGCCACTCGTCAGCGGGAAAGTAGTTGTAAAATAGGTGAATGAGCTCAATTTGCCAGCTTTAGCTTGCTTGTAGTCTCAATAGGTATATACATGTAGGTTAAATTGAGTAAAGAGCGTTTTTTAAAACTTACCAGATTGTCCGACCTC
This sequence comes from Garra rufa, assembly GCF_049309525.1. NCBI lineage: Eukaryota > Metazoa > Chordata > Actinopteri > Cypriniformes > Cyprinidae > Garra > Garra rufa. The sequence continues at coordinate 33,126,610 of NC_133370.1, forward strand.
TTCACTCACTTTCTTCCAAGCAAGATCCTTTTTATTCCTGTTTCTATAAAAGTACAAAGATATATCGTACAGCTCCGAGTAACCACAGACAGTAACGGCGATTTTGTCCTCCATTGTTGTTTCGGATTTCTGTTTCCGTCACTACTAGAGCAAGCTCCTGATTGGTTAACGCGGCGCGGATTTTCGCTAAAGTTAAAAGATTTTTGAACTCGGGCGTTTCGCGCGAATGGCGCGGCAATCGCTTGAAACGCTCAATACGCGCCGCTCCATTCGCGCGTTTCGCGCCGCAGGATGGCTATTCGCGTCTTTGCATTGACTTAACATGTAAATTACTCGTGCTTGCCGCTTCATTCGCATCCGGTGTGAACGCACAAGGTTTAAAAGTATATCAATTGTCAATTTGTGTCAAAAATAACATATCGTTTTGCTAGATAACACCCCTTTTCCTCGGCTGAGATCATTTAGAGCCCTTTGAAGCTGCATTTAAACTGCATTTTGGAAGTTCAAACTCGGGGGCACCACAGATATCCATTATATGGAGAGAAATCCTGAAATGTTTTCCTCAAAAACATAATTTCTTTGTGACTGAAGAAAGACATGAACATCTTGGATGACAAGGGGGTGAGTACATTATCTGTAAATTTTTGTTCTTGAAGTGAACTAATCCTTTAAGACTGGTTTTGTGGTCCAGGGTCACATATAAACTCAAATTTGCCTTTTTTTTAATTCCATGGCTTCCACAGACTGCTACTTGAAATCTGTCATTTTCTGCCACCACAAAAATGTCATCACTGTTTGCAAACACAGAATTTGCCTGTGAAAACTGGCAGAAAAACTCTAAATTCACATCATTTTATAGATCTAGCAATATCATGTGCGCTTTAGCAGGGCTTCAGACTGCTTCTGGAGTAGTTGGAAATGCAACAAAATACAAACTCATGGCAATTATTGCTAATATTGTTTGAAAGATTTTGATGTGTCCACATATGGTTTCATATGAAGCCCTTCAACAGACATGGGGCCAGATTTACTAACAGCTTGCGGCAGCGCAAACCATCTTTTGGCGTTAAAATAGTACTGTCAGGATTTACTAAAGATGCGCAGTGAAGAATAACCGCTTAAAAGGTGTTCATACAATTATTGAATATGCATTCGTAGGCCTTTCAGACCCTCGCTCGTCAAATGACTGGTATTTGCGACATTATTTAACGCCCAAAAACAGCATGCCTTAAAGCTGGTGGTAATTTGTACGCTGTTCACAATAGAAATGATCTGGCTGTGTCTGTTCTTTAATGTGCGCAATAATAAATCACACAGAATTTTTGCTTTTATGGAATTGCGCTCCAACGTTAATTTGGCGTGTTTAGTAAATCTGGCCCATGGTCAACAATAGAGAATTTTTATTTACAGGACAAGCCATGATGTCTGATTCACGGATAAATGATCCTTAAAAACAGTTTGTGGATGTGTGAGTAAGCATGTTGAATCAGATTGAGTTATTAAATCATTGAGAGCCGTTACATAGTTTGCAAAACTACTATGACTTGCTATGTTTATTAGTTTAGTCATTTTAAAACATTTCACTTTTCACAAGTCATGTATTTTAGTCTGGAGCCCTGCTTTAATTCCCTAATTCAGGTTGTTGTATCTTTTACTGGTGTAATATTTCATATAGAAGAATTATTGTGCTCACTCACTTCATAAGCATTATTTTAATGATCCTTTTGTATTGATTTTTCACTCGCATAGAGAAAATTGATTACTAATGCAGTTAGGCAGCTCATTTTGGACTTCTAAGCTGAAAACAACTAATATAAAGAGCTCTTGAAATCCAGCACAGCACTGTGGGTCACATTTCAAGAGAAAAGGGCACTTGCCTTAAAAATTCACAAGCTGATATGTTCATCATCAAGACATATTCCAAAGGTCAACTGGATTGTCAATCACATCTAAACTGATAGAAAGACACTGTGACTGCAGAGTGTTTTTAACTAGCCCTCTTTAGCTAACTAAGCAAGATTCTTGACTATGACAATCAAATTATAGATATTTTAGTCTGATAATTAGTCTGATATTGTCCTGTTTTACATAATGACTCAGATTTCATCAGATGGCCCACGCTTGATGAACGAGGACAGCAGCTGATATGAAGATCCACAGGAAGTGAACCTCACCGCCCTTTATTAACAGGTCAACATTGAGACATAAATCATGTGTTGCTAAAGAGCGCCGACAGCTTTGAAAGCAGACTGTTCATGAAAAATAAATGGCATTAAATGAAAGCTGCATTGTCTTCCCACTGACACTGCTCAAAACAGCCTTTTGTTACTCCCTGTAGCCACCTTTGTCATTGTTTTTTTAGATGTGCAGTATTGTATATCTTGACATTTATATATTTTTTTTAACCACAGCCTATTTCCATGTAATTGTTTTTTTTGTTTTGTTTTTTTTGGCCGGCCCAAAGCGCAACAGCATGCATGCTGAAACTGACAAGAATGTTTAGTTCTCCGAAAATCTTTTGCATTTTGACAGCCTTTCAGAGAACGATCTGCTCGAAAGAACATTTTACATGCTATTGATTTGATCTGTGATGAAACGCTGTTAAAACCTGACATAGGTGGAATGGGAATAAATTTGCAATGTATGAAAAGCCAAAAAGAAAAGGAAAAAATACAACAACCTTTCTTTATTGTACACTACAATGTCAATAAAAGCAGTCTTTATCAAACCTGTTGAGTATACAAAATGTCATCTTTGTACATGAAATTGAAAGCATATTTTTTATATTAATAGTTTCCACAAGAACCGCAGCTCTTTGTTTTTCTCCTTTAATAACAAAACGGTTTAAATAAACTTGGTGTAAAATGGAAATAAATTACACGGCTGACTCGAGGAAAAGAACGTAGAAAGATTCTTGACGACTAAACTCATACATTATGGCATGTGTAACATGAGACAATTGAAACCAACGTTTTTTCAGTATAAGCCTTGTGGTAGATTTAAAACCTTTTAATGAAGCATCAACACTGTGACAGTACAATTTAAACTAGGACAAAACTGGAAAAAGGGAAGAACTCTAACTGAAATGAATGGACTAGGCTGATGGGTTTAGACTGAACATTGTCCATGCTTAAAAGCCAAATGTCAGTCAATTCGTCACAAGCTGTGATCTAACAGACCACAAAACATAAATGGGGCAAAACCGAGGTATTTTTAGACTTGCAAAGTAGATGTTGAATAAAGTTAAATGAATAGCTCAAACAAAAATTCTAATTTGCTATCCAAGATAGTGGTTTGTTTCTTCATTGGAAGAGATGTGGATTCCAGTGAATGGGTGCCATCAAAAAACTGATAAATACATCAAAAATCCACACAACTCAAGTCCAATAATTAACATCTTTGGGGGGGAAAAAAACTGAAAAACTGTCCAAAAAAAAAAAGTAATCCAGTAGGCGTTTTTAACTTATTATCTTTCCATAATATAATGCTTCACCCAATGAAAAAGTTGTCTGAATCAGAAGAGGAATATGCATGGAACAAGCACCACTGTTTACAAGCAAAAACACTGTAAAACAGATTGGATTTTGATGGGAAAGAACTACAGAGGATGGACATTTTCACTGGAAGAAGTGTTATTATGGGTTGTGAAGTCCAAGTTAAAGGATTACTTCTAGAACCCCCCTTGTCATCCGAGATGTTCATGTCTTTCTTTCTTCAGTTGCAAAGAAATTAGGTTTGAGAAATACATTCCAAGATTTTTCTTCATATAGTGGACTTCAATGGTGCTCAACGGATTGAAGGTTAAAAATGCAGTTTCTATGCAGCTTCAAAGGGCTTTAAACAATCATAGCTGAGGAATAAGAAAAAAAATGACAATTTATACATTTTAACCTCAAATGCTCATCTTTTCTTGCTCTGCGATATGTATGCATACTCGTTGCACTCTGGTTCAATACAGTTATAGGTCAAAAAATCCAATCTCATTTTCTCCTCCAACTTCAAAATCTGTCCTTCTGCAGCGATGTAGGCTGATTTAGAAGTTGGAGGAGAAAATGAGATGAGTTTTTCAACATACAATACATTTCTTGAACCAGAGTGCACAGAGTACGAATGGGCATCGCAGAGCTAGACAAGATGAGCATTTGTGGCTAAGAAGTGTATAAATATCTTTTTCACTAGATAGGACACTTATTTCTCGCCGGAGATTGTTTAGCGCTCTTTGAAGCTGCACTGAAACTGCATTTTTAACCTTCAATCCGTTGGGCACCATTGAAGTCCACTATATGGAGAAAAATCCTAAAATGTCTCCCTTAAAAACCGTAATTTCTTTGCGAGTGAAGAAAGAAAGACTTGAATATCTTGGATGACATGGGGGTGAGTAAATTATCGGGAATTTTTTTTTATTCTGGAAGCGAAGTAATCCTTTAACGCACCTCTATAATAGACATGTTTGTTACAAACATGCAGCTTATTCAGTTTATTAGATGTTAATAATGGACTGGAGCTGTGTGGATTACTGTAATGTTTTTATCAAATGCTTGAACTCTCATTCTGATGGCACCCATTCACTGCAGAGGGTCATTTCTTCAAATCTGTTCTGATGAAGAAACAAACTCATCTACATCTTGGATGGCCTGAGGGTGAGTATATTTTCAGCAAATTTTCATTTTTGGGTGAGCTATTGCTTTAAGCTATTATTGAGGTCACTGCTATAGCAAATACACTCAAAAGGTGTCTTCTTATGTGTCTGAATAGATTCACTTAAAGGGACAGTTCACCCAAAAATACAAATTTTGTCATTAATTACACACTCACGTCCAGACCTTTGTTTATCTTCGGAAGAAAAATTAAGATATTTTTGATGAAATCCAAGAGCTTTTTAACCCTCTTTAGACAGCAAAGTAACTGAAATGTTCCCAGACCCAAAAACGTATTAAGGACATCCTTAAAATAGTCCATGTGACATCTGTGGTTCAACTGTAATTTCACAAAGCTACAAGAATACAATTTGTGCGTGAATAAAACTAAAATAACGACTTTATTGACAAAGCCTTCTTGTAGTTTTGTTAAATTACGGTTGAACCACTGATGTCTCTGAATTTTTTAACATGTCCTTACTATGTTTCTGGGATAATTGCAGTTACATTGCTCTCTATGGAGGGTCAGAAAGCTCTATGACTTCAGAAATATCTTAAAGGTTCACTTTCAGAACAAACATTTACAGATAATTTACTCACCCCCTTGTCATCCAAGATGTATTTCTTTCTTCAGTCGTAAAGAAATTACGTTTTTTTAGGAAAACATTTCAGGTATTTTCTCCATATACTGGACTTCTATGGTGCCCCGAGTTTGAACGTCCAAAATGCAGTTTAAATGCAGCTTCAAAGGGCAGCTGAGAAAGAAGGGTCTTATCTAGCAAACGATTAGATATTTTCTAAAAACATTTTACAATTTATATACTTTTTAACCACAAATGCTCATCTTGTCTAGCTCTGCGATGCACAAGCATATTCTGTGTACTCCAGTTCAATAGTTAGAGTATGTTGAAAAACTCCCATCCAACATCCCTCCAACTTCAAAATCGTCCTACATTGCTCTAAGACAGCGATGTAGGATGATTTTGAAGTTGGAGGAGAGCATGAGATGGGAGATTTTCGACATACCCTAACTGTCTTGACCACACAGAGTACACAAGTGTACCGCAGAGCTAGAAAATATGAGCATGTGTGGTTAAAAAGTGTAAAAATTGTAATTTTTTTTTTAGAAAATAACGAATCGTTCCACTAGTTAAGACCCTTCTTACTTGGCTGTGATTGTTTAGAGCCCTTTGAAGCTGTATTTAAACTGCATTTTGGAAGTTTAAAGTCATGGGCAACATAGAAGTCCACTACATGGAGAAAATTCCTGAAATGTTTTCCTCAAAATTTCGTTATGAATGAAAAAAGAAAGACATAAATATCTTGGATGACAAGAGGGTGAGTAAATTATCCTTCAGTCCTTTAATTTGCATTCCAAAGATGAACGAAGGTCTTACGGCTTTGGAACAACATGAGGGTGAGTAATTAATAACAGAATTTCTATTTTTTGGAGAACTATCCCTTTAAGTGCGCACTAGACCGCAATGTAAACATTGGCTATATCTGCCTAAAGTGCCTACTAGGAGCAACCCTAGTACAGAACAACCGTCAAGAAGTGCAAGAAGAGCGATAATAGATTTATCTTATATATTAAGTTTAATATATATATACACACAAAACAATGCAGAACTGCACTAAAATCTACTTTTGCTAACTTATATAATCTTAACTAAACTGGCACTTCTGTTCAGAGACTATTGCAGCACCAGATCTAGTCCTGATGGTCAGCAAAGTGCTTGGAAAGCTCAAATTTATTGGAAAAATTATGTGGCACGCTCGCTCATTTATCTCCTGAAGCAAACATTAAAAAATAGACTATTCCGAACAGCTGATGAATAATTCACATCTGGTTCAATTAGTAAAAGCTGGTTTATGGCTTTAATGGTATTTATAAGGAATATTATATTTAACAGCAGTACTTTGACACGGCCTATCCGCGATAAATCAAGCATAGGATGTAAACAGGTTTGGAAATGTCTGACAAAATGTTTGGGATTCAAACGCAAACCTTTTTTTGCATAGCTAATCGTGTATAACTCATTTGCATAGCAGTCATACATTAGTATTTGAGATATGGCAGGAACAGGTTCCTAGTTTAAGGGAGAACAGATTAAGTCATTCATCTTACTGCAGCAGCAGTGATTACTTTGGCATTAGTGCGTAAGTGCATCCCAGAGCAGTTAAAAAAAAAAAAAAAACCTTAGCTCTTCATTGGCTTCAGCTCCAATGCATTAATGTAACAGTTGGGGTGAGCGTTATTATAAAATCAAGAGGCAATCTATCTCAAAAGGGCCTTTTAAAAGGCATATCAATCTCACTCGTCTGTACAAGTCTGTATTTTTAATAGCCACCCCAACTTTTACATTCTGGTGCAATCTCTTTTACCCTGATGAAGGCAATGCTGACCCCCTCTGTCAGTGACCGGTTTAAACCACAGACAGCATGTTCAACAAGTTCCTCGCGATCTTTATCATGTGGTTCATACCCGAGGATAGCAGCACCATTGAGCGTCTACACCTTCATCCACTCTGATAAAAAACCGTTGAGACCTCAAGACCTGAAAGAAAAAGCCACTGTAAGGTGAAGTGTAACATGAATGTGGTAATATATGTGGCAGAAGAAATGGGTCAAACTTTCTTACTTTGTGGAGATGAAATCACAGTGTCAGTTACAGCAGTACCTAACACAGACAGCAGATGACAGTCAAAACCAAATAAATGTGGCATTTACTCACACACACACACACACACACACACACACACACAAATCACACATTTTACTAATAAGACTGTCAGATGTTTATTGTCATGGAGAATCATTATTCATTCCATTGCTGTGTAAGATTAATGCATACATTTTACTGTATTATTCCAGGTTCAATGTGAACAAATGCCAATTCTGTATGATTTTCTTTTAAATTATTATGAAAAAATATTGAACAGGTGTATAATGGCATTACTACTACCACTACTAATAATAATATGATTATTATTCTTGTTTGTTTGTTTACTTATTTTTTTGTTATTATGTTGATCATTTTCTATTTACCCAGGAATATTATTATACAAAATAAAGTAATATATCAATTATTATTATTATTATTATTACTACTATTATGTTTTTGTATTTTGTATTGGACTTTTCAAAACTCAGCCTAGAGGAATATTATATAATAGCAATTAATTATTGTTAATATACTAACAACAACAACAACAACAACTACAATACTAATAATACATACATTTTTATTATTATTGTTGTTTTTGGTCCACTTTTTATTTGCAAATATTATTTAAAAGTAATTTATACATTTTGATTATTATTGTCAATAGTAGTAGTAGTAATAATAATAATAATAATAATAATAATAATAATAATAACAAACAACAATAATATAATAATAATAATAATAATAATATGCTTTTATAATAATATTACCTTTTTATTTGTGAATATTATATAATAGTAATTTATACATTTTCCTTGTTATTATTAGTATTATTATTATTGTTATAAATAATGAAGATTTCTAAATTATTATATTTTATAATAGTAATATTACAATAATATTATTGTTATGCTTATATATTAACTTAGCTTTTTATTTCATCATGTTATTATTATTAATAAAAATACGTAAATAATAAATGTTAATAATAATTATCCTTATAATTGTTTATTAATAATTAAGAATAATATAATTAATAATAATAGTAATTTATAAATTTTCATCATTATCATTAACAATATTTTTACTATGCTTTTAGTATATGATTAGCTTTTTATTTGTGAATATTATAAAGTAATAAATTACATAAACTATACATTTTCATCATGTTATTATTATTAATAATACTTAATAAATGTTAATAATAATAATTATCCTTATTATTGTTTATTAATAATTAATATTAATATAATGGATAATAATAGTAATATTTATTTGTGAATATATAATAGTAATTTATACATTTTCATCATCATCATCATTATTATTAACTATATTTTTATTATGCTTTTATAATATTATTAGCTTTTTTATTCGTGAATATTAGATAATAGTAATTTATACTTTTTCATTATATTGTTGCTAATAATAATATAGCTTAATAAATAATAAATGTTAATAATAATTATTCTTAATGTTTAATAATATTAATATAATAATAATAATAATAATAATATGCTTTTATAATAATATTATTGGCCTTTTATTAGCAAAGTAATTTATAAATGTTCATTATTATTAATATTATTATAAATAATAACAGTATTATATATTATGATTTTGTAATAATATTATTAGCTTTTATTTGTGATTATATAATAGTAATTTATAAATTTCATTATATTATTATAGCACTACTTAATAAATAATAAATATTATTAATAATTACTCTTATCATTGTTTAATAATAATAATAATATTACTAATATAATAATAATAATAATAATATTTTCTAACAATATTATTAGCTTTTTATTTGCAAATATTATATAATAGTAATTTATAAATTGTAATTATATTATTATTATTATTTTAAATATTAGAATATTTAATAGCAATATATTTCTAGGGTTACACTGAAATTTTAATTCTGTGCCTAAACAGAAACTGAAAATTCTGGATGCTTTTTAATAATTATTTATTATTTTATTAAATAATTTTTTATTTAACGCAATAATGTTAATGATACTGAGTTTTAAAATACATGCCAATAAAATAATATCAATAATATAATTTTTATTCAGTACTAATCAGCTGATTTCTTTTTTATTATCCAAATAATATATAGTCCTTCAAAGCTATTATTATCAGAGCATGTGAGCAGAGCATCACAAGAGGGCAAGTAGCATCATTTTACCAGTGTTGCCCAGTACAGCTGTACTACACCATGTTATAGCACAGTACCGCTTTTGCAAACAGGAACAAGGATACTACATAGAAATGTCCTGTTGCGCATTATTTGAGCTGACTTTGCTTTTCCGGTGAGCATGAATGGTACACAAGTGGAGCGTTTGCATGGGCCGTGGCAACTGTAATCACCTAAAATATCTGGCCGAGTGTGATGCTTTTCACTATAATATCAACAGAACAGGAACAAATATGAGCATTCAGCCACAGTAGCACTAACCTGTGGCTCCTCTAACACTAGCCATCGTTCTGTGACAGTCTGGTGGTCCTGCCCACCCAGTGGCTCTCTGAGACGCACCCTCACCTCCAGACGACCACCTGTGGACTTCCGCCCATCCATGAGCTGCATTAAGAAATCAAGCCAATGCCATAAACATACATCTACACAAATGTAAACATAGTGATGTCTGGCTAATGGACGTGAATGTCCCATTTTAGCTCAAGTTCATCTGTTAAACACACATCTATGTTTGCTTTCACAGCTGATGTTTGTACTCTCGTCTTTGGCTCCCACGCCACACATACTGTCGAAAAATAGCCCCGCTCACCTCCACTATCTCTCTCACTTCGCTTTCAGTTTCCAGTTTCTCCAGTTTGAGCAGGGCTGTTCCTACCGGCTTGTCGCTTCTCAGGAAGCCACTGTCACAAAACAAAGAAGTCAGTGTGAAGCTCATATCCACCTACTCACACTGACATGAACCACAACAGCCACAGAGTTCAATCAGGGCAGCACTGGTTGATATTTATCTTGACCCGTGTGTCTCTACAATACAAATGCATCTTGAAGAAACCATGTAGGAGACAATAGAATAAAGGTCTTAAAATTATGATTATCAAGATTACACCGCAACACTCACCCTTTGTGCAGCACTTCCAGTTTCAGGCCTTTAGACTGTATAACTCTCCTGAAGCCACGGTGGTTCCGGTTGATGTTCAGTTTAAAGTTCTGGTTATACTCTGCCAAAACATCAAATAATTCAATACCTTAGCAGTAAATGTTAACTTTAATTGCACTGCTCTCTAAGATACTTGAGTCCTGCAGTCAAATATTTTTGTATGATGTTCACTAAACTGTCTATTTGTCCCAGCTAACCTACATACAGTTGAAGTCAAAAGTTTACATACACCTTGCAAAATCTGCTAAATAAGTGGGATCATACAACATGCATGTTTTTTTTTTTTATTCAGTACTGACCTGAATAAGAGATTTCACCAAAAAAAAAGATGTTTACATATAGTTCACAAGAGAAAATAACAATTGAATTTATAAAAATGACCCTGTTCAAAAGTTTACATACACTTGATTCTTAATACTGTGCTGTTACCTGAATGATCCACGGCTGTGTGTGTGTTTGTTTGTTTCTTTGTTTAGTGATAGTTGTTCATAAGTTCCTTGTTTGTTCTGAACAGTTAAACTGCCTGCTGTTATTCAGAAAAATCCTTCAGGTCCTGCAAATGCTTTGGTTTTTCAGCATTTTTGTGTATTTGAACCCTTTCCAACAATGACTGTATGATTTTGAGATCCATCTTTTCACACTAAGGACAACTGAGGGACTCATATGCAACTATTACAGAAGGGTCAAACACTCACTGATGCTCCAGAAGTAAAAAAATATGCATTAAGAGCCAGGGGGTGAAAACTTTTGGGATTTAAAGATCAGGCTAAATTTAACATTTTGTCTTCTGGGAAACATGCAAGTATCTTGTGTAGCTTCTGAAGGGCAGTACTAAATGAAAAAAAATATATGATATTTAGGCAAAATAAGAAAAATGTACATATCCTCATTCCGTTCAAAAGTTTACACCCCGGCTCTTAATGCATTGTTTTCCTTTTGAAGCATCAGTCAGCGTTTAAACCTTATGTTATGGTTGCATATGAGTCCCTCAGATGTCATCAGTGTGAAAAGATGGGTCTCAAAACCATACAGTAATTGTTGGAAAGAACTCAAATGCACAAAAATGCTGAAAAACCAAAAAGCCTGTGGAACCTGGCTTACCTGAAGAACAGCAGGCAGTTTAACTGTTCAGGACAAACAAGGGACTCAGTAATGAACAACTATTACAAAAAAAAAAACACAGCTGTGGATCACTGGGGTAACAACACAGTATTAAGAATCGAGTGTTTGTAAATTTTTAAACAGGGTCATTTTTATAAATTAAACTATTATTTTCTCTTGTGGACTATATGAAAACATATTTTATGTGAAATCTCTTATTCAGGTCAGTACTAAATAAAAAAATAACAAGCAGTTTGTATGATCCTTCTTATTTTGATTAAAATAATTAACATTTTGCAGATTCTGCATGGTGTATGCAAACTTTTGACTTCAACTGTAATTGACCCTTCGCTGGAAGTTTGATTGACAGGGAATCTGACCAATCATAATGCAGAATCTGCCATTTTGTCTGTCAAACAAACCAGACAAGAGAGTATATGAATGTCGGTAGACTTGAACTTGAAAAATGGTGTTTATTGACATCTTTCTGTGATTGAAACAAGATACCTTCTGATGTTCATTCAGGTTTTTTTTATCAAAGAAAATGCATGGAATGACCAGGTGTAAACAGACCCTTACTGATCCCAAACTTTTGATGGGTAGTGTACAATTACAAAGTATTTGATAATACAGAAATTAATATCTGAACATTTTACCTGGGTTGTTGGTATTTTTGACGACTGATGTTTTATGTTTCTGAGGTTGATCCTAACATGAACAGAGACCGTAATAATTAAAATCAAATGGATGACTGGGTAAAATGAAGCCTAGGTGACTGAAAAACTAGTACTCACTGCACTAGGGTATGGGAAATCAAACTTGACATAGGCATCCAAGTCATTTGTTGCAACACCTTTCAAAAGAAGCAGAAGGGGAGATGTTTAAAAGCTACTATAGATACATCCTAATAGTGTTGAATGCTTGTTTCATATACAATTTGAAGCTTACCAGGGGGAGCAGGAAGGTTCATCCCTTTGACGATAACCACAACCATGTCTGTGCTACTGAGCTCTGGAAAAATCCTACAAGAACAGAAGTCAAGAAAAAGAAAACGTGTTATATTTCCCTTGAACAGTAGTGAAGTAGGTGCTTCCTTTCAAAGACACTCAGATCAGGACACTGTATTGGGATTTTCCTTGACGCAAGATCTGCAGTGAGAGTGTCAGACCTGACAGTGCGATATGTTCTCTCCTCAAAGTGATGCTTAGGAGGCTGAAGCCCCCTGTTCTGTGCCAGTTTAAGAATCTCCAGGCTCTTCTTACACTGCTCTGCCATGTTCTCAAATCTAAAAGAAGGAAAATGGGAATACATTAAATGCCCAGTGAAATCACTTGAATTTCTTTTGTTGAAGTGGTGTATTGGTGATGCGATACTTACTTGGTTGTTTCTGCAACATTCCCCATGTGTGTGAACTGCTTGGAGTACGTCACACATTTCTAAAGAAGAAAGGAAACGTGCTACTTAAATATTCCACATCCGCTTATAGGTTCTGTCTCAAAACCTAGTGATCTGCCTACTTATACCGCATTTTAAGCATGTGGGCGATTTCATGAGCAAGATACGCTGTCTGCTCGCCCAAGCTTTAAATTGTATTGATGCTGCCAGGTCTCGATTACCGAAAATCACATTGTAATTGATGCAAAGCTAACTCAATTAAATCAAATGAAAAAAAAACTTTCTGTCAGAGTCAAGAAATCAATTCCAATGGCTGAGATGGATTCCAAAAACCTGCCATGGTATTTCTTATTACTTAAGCTAATGCCCCATACTGTTTAAAATAGAGCTGTTAAAGGGAACACTTGGTTTTAAGATGGTTTAATATAATGTAAATGATGTCTCTTGCTGAAATATCAAGTAGAAAACCCATGAAAGATTTACATTATTTAAAAAATCCACATCGTATTATACAGATTTTGGTCTATGGGGGTGCTATTATTTTGATAATGTCAATTAATATCAATTAATTTGGTACACTATGTGAGCTACTGGCACTACCTGTTGCTATTTTTTACCACAACACAAATCAAAATAAGCAACTGATATGATGCCACATTATGCTGCTTTTGGTTGTAATTTTCAGTTAAAGGGTAACAAGAGAACTGATGTAAGTCTTTCCTGCTTTCCTAGCAATAAGAAGAGGAGAAAAGAATGGGAAGATGCCTGTGGACAAATAAAACTTCCTAAAGACCCACGTCTTTGTTCTCTGCAAATTAGCCCTGATGCCTTTGAGGCTTTTAGTAGACCACAGCTTCTGAAAGAGCTTACAAACAGCAGAGACAAAAAACGTTAGATGCCATCCTGGCAGGATGTAAACATGTCAACGCTTCTTATGATGCCGCAGCCACTAAAGGAGTTTCTCAGCATGTATTTCACTCTATATTCGGGGGCGTTTAGACTCCCTGTGGGGAAAAATTGAGGGTACGGCATTTGATTTAAGCCTACGCTGTAGACTCTTTCAGCAGCTGTGTCATCATATCAGTATTTTATTTTCCGAATAGTGTATTCAGAGTTGTGTTGGAGTAAAAACAGCAACAGGTAGCACCAGTAGCTCACTGAGTGAGGCTAGTCACACACCCTCTCTTAAATAATTTATATTAACTATAAATACACTTTTATTGACTATAAATCGCCTATTTTACCAGATATGTGACCCTGGAACCTTTTTGAAATTGAGATTTATACATCATCTGAAAGCTGAATAAATAAGTTTTCCATTGATGCATTGTTTGTTAGGATTTGACACTATTTACTAGGGCTGGTCCAAATACCATTTTTTGAGCTTTGAAGCTTCGGTAGTAATCAACACCGAATATTCGAAGCTTTGGTGGGAGGGGCTGAACATATTCTCTCTAATAAAGGCAGGAATCTCTGTATGTCTTTCTGTTTGCATTGTTATTATGTCGAGAACAGTTCAACCAAACGATTTTTGCTGTGGACCCAAGGGAGTGCAGTGTTGCATTTTGGTGCAATATGGACACATAACACGTTCAGAATTAATAAATTTTAATAGAACATTGCGAGTTGGAAGCGGCGAGTTGGAGCTTATATGCTCCCGAGAAAGGACACTGCGCTAGTGATACAAAACACACAGGTCTGTTAAGAGCAATACTTTCAATAAGGTAGCCTAAGATTTTTTAACAAACAAATCACTCCCAAATCAGAAATTAGCAGCACAGTAATTACTGACACCGTAAAGCAGGGGTCATCAAACTTGATCCTGGAGGGCCGATGTCCTGCAGAGTTTAGCTCCAACTTGCCTCAACACACCTGCCTAGAAGTTTCAACAAGTATACCTATTAAAACCTTGATAAGCTGGTTCAGGTGTGTTTGATTAGGGTTGGAGCTAAACTCTGTAGGATACCGGCCCTCCAGGATTAAGTTTGATGACCCCTGCTTTACGGTGTCAGTAATTACTGTGCTGCTAATTTCTGATTTGTTTGTTAAAAAATCTTAGGCTGCCCTAAAAGGCTATTTAAATAAAAGAAGAAAGAAAAAATGGAGCGCTGTTTATATATATGTGACCCTGGACCACAAAACCAGTCTTAAGTCGCTAGGGTATATTTGTAGCAATAGCCAAAAATACATTGTATGGGTCAAAATTATTGATTATTCTTTTATGCCAAAAATCATTAGGAAATTAAGTAAAGATCATGTTCCATTAAGATTTTTTGTAAAATTCCTACTATAAATATATCAAAATGTGATTTTTGATTAGTAATATGCATTGTTAAGAACTTAATTTGGACAACTTTAAAGGTGATTTTCTCAGTATTTAGATTTTTTTGCACCCTCAGATTCCAGATTTTCAAATAGATGTATCTCGGCCAAATATTGTCCTATCCTAACAAACCATACATCAATAGAAAGCTTATTTATTGAGCTTTCATATGTTGTATACATCTCAGTTTTGTAAAATTTTACCTTATGACTGGTTTTGTGGTCCAGGGTCACATATATTCCGACAGCTCATCAGAATTACTAGCCCGAGTCCGACTGGAACCGGTCTTTTTCTCTTTCTCTTCCCCATTACACAGCTGCTGTTTTAATAGCAAAGTGATTACATTTATTTTCGTTTATTTAGGTTATAAAGTTAATTTAGAAATATATTTGGAACACTTTTTTTTATTTGTTAAATTTAAGTTTTTGTTTTTTAAAGTAAGCGGCCAGCGGCAGACTGATCAGTTTAGCCCTCTCAAGTCATCACGATTTCGATTAAAATCCATAGATATAAAAAACTTAAAAGCATATCACAATATTAGTTGAATCGTTTAACCTAGATAAATGTGTGCTATTAGGTGCATATCCAATCGTTTGTGCGGAAAGTAAAGCTGAAGCGCGCTTTGCAGAACATGGAGGCGCTGGTGCGATGTGAAACTTCTTTTTTGCTCATAAAGGTAAGACTAATATATCATCCGGAACTGAAAAAAAATTATTTAAATAATTCAAATCGAAAACAAAACTCTTTCATTAGCTATGGGCCTAATCCATAAATATGCATTTAGGTATTAAAGGCGCGTCCAATGAGCAAATGGCGAGTCAGGATCGTCAACTTCATCTTTGTGTAAAATACTAGTTTATTAATAAATAATTCAAATATCTCCTTACTTTTTCCCCGACACATTCATGGTAATTATTTTTGTTGGGGCTTCGTGGTCAGCTTTAGCCTACTACGCAGTTTAATCGCATTTAAACGCGGAGGCACAGTTGTCATTGCAACAGTCACAGCCCTAGTTTTGCTTCCACCATTCAGGTGGGCCCGACTGTACTTTATAGTGTCTCTCAAATATTGCTCAAATATCTCTCTCTCTCCTTTTTTTTTCTGCTGTTTCTGTGTTAGTGGCGCAGCAGTCTGATCTTCTTCATTCATATTTAAGCGCGAATGAGAACCGTTTCGAGGGGGATGCAAGGTGTATGAAAAAAAAAAAGAATATTCGAATCTCAAAATTTTAAATCGAATGCCAACCCACTGAACGAATATTTGAATTATCCAATATTCTGGTCCAGCCCTACCATTTACATATCTATCCAGGACACATCTATTTGAAAATCTGGATCTTATGAGATTTGCTATTAGATCCATTTCAATGGTAGCTGCCTATAGTATGTAGACAGTGGACAACAAGTCTGCTCACTAGGTTTTGGCACAGATCTATTCTCTGTTCAGCAGCTCTCAACAGCTCTCTTCCTGTTACCTCATGTTGCTCTTTGAGTAGTTTGGTGAGTTGAGTGTAGACCTGCTCAGCCTTTTCTGAGATCTGAACATCACTGTGATGGACTAGGATGAAGTCCTCATCCTCATCTCCAGGCGGTGAAGGCACCTGAAAATAAAGGGGGAGTTATTACTCGGTTTATTATAGATTTATTTAAGAATTTATTAGTGTGTTACCTTACAGTGTTACCTTGCTTACATCCACTGTATTGCCACTGCGGGCGGCTTCTATCAAGGGGTCCAAACCCTTTGCTGCGCGCAGAAGGGTCTTGGCCTGCTCCAAGTCATTCTTTTGTTTTGCCTGAAGTGCTGCTTTCATGTACTGCTTTTTGCGGCCTTCCAGAAACTCCAGCTGCTGCTGAGCTGTGGAGTAAATAACTAGATTTTTGAGTGCTACTTATGTTTCGAAATATGAAAACATCCCAATGAATAGGCCATCTTAAAACACAACTCTACCAGTATCAGGCAGACTTCCACTTTTGGACGTTCTGTCTGTGGAAGGTGAAGGGGTCTGCTTGGGCTTCTGTACCGTTGGCTGTACTTCAAGAGTGGGCTTCTTTTGGTCACCTACTTTTGGAGTCTATAAATTGTGCAAAAAACAAAATAGCGATTTCTTGAAAAGAAGGGAACATCTTTGCAAATATTTAAGAAATGCTGCAAAATACAAGAACATACCTTCTCCTCTTCATCTTCTTCTTCACCATCACCAGTTTCAGCTTCATTAGATGTCAGTTTGTTTGCCGTTTCTAGCACTGCAGCCAATCCCTGCTCTGGAGAAGTGGCCTTCTGGCCCGGGATTGGAGGAAAGCCTAGAGAGAACACTTCAATTTAATATACAGTGCCCCTTCATTTTTTTCACATTTTGTTATGTTGCTGCCTTTTGTTAAACTGCTTTAAATTACATCTTTCCCCACATCAATCTACACTCCATGCACCATAATGGACAGTGAACCTTCTGCCCAGTCTGAGGTTCTGAATGCTCTGGACTGGGTTTTAATTGAGGCTATCTCACTATTTTGGTGCACTGAGCTTTTCTTCTACTCTGACATGTCCTTCAGTCCCTTGCGCTAAAAAGTAACCCCACAGCATGAGGCTGCTACCAGCACACTTTACTTTTGGGATGGCACTCTGCAGGTGATGAGCAGTGCTTTGTTTCTTCCAAATATGATGCTTGAAATTGAGGTTCATCATACAAGAGAATCTTGTTTCTCACAGTCTGAGGCTCCCTTATGTGCTTTTTTGCAAATGTGTTTTTTCATGCGCCTTCTCTGAGGAAAAGATTAAAATTTTGCCACACTGCCATAAAGACCAGACTGGTGAAGTGATGTTTGTCCGTCTGTAGATTTCTCCTATCACCGCATATGATCATGGAGCTCATCTAGAATGATCATCAGGTTCTTGGTCACCAGTCTAACCAAAGCCCTTCATTTAAGTTTTTATTTTTATAAAATTTGTAAAGATGTTAAAAACCTTTTTTGCTTTACCATTATAGTGTATGGATTTATAAAAAAAGAAATTTAAAACAGCATAACACATAAGGCAGCAACAAAACATGGAAAAAATAAGTGATATGAACACATTCAAGGCACTGTAACTCATTTTCTTAAGAATGTAAGCAAATCATTAAAGAGAAAATTAAATATATTATTGAAAAGTTTGGAAGAAATTAATTTTAGTTTTTAGTTTCTCTCTTTTTTCTGTGTTGATGCTGTTTAATTCGGTTATGGGTAACTTTTATAAACATATTTTTGGGTTAATTTAATTTGCGTGTGGCCTCCCCATTTAGGTGGTTTATAACATAATGCTACAAAAGATTTTTATTTCAAATTTCTATTAATAGAATTCTGAAAAAAATATCACTTTTTTCCATAAAAATATTAAGCAGCACAACTATTTTCAATGATAATAAGAAATGTTTCTTATGCACCAAACTAGCATATTCACATGATTTCTGAAGAATCATGTGACACTGAAGATGGAGTAATGGCTGCTAAAAATTCTACTTTAAATTGTAATATTTCACAATATTGCAACCTTAACTGTATCAAACAAATGCAGCCTTAGTAAACATAAGAGACTTCTTTCAAAGAACATTTAAAAATTGTACTAAATGTTTAAATGGTCGTGGACATGTACACAAAAATATATACAATAAGATATGCATAAAGATCTTCTTTTAAGCTTTTAGATTATAGAAGAATCAACCTGGTGGGGCTGGAAGTTCGTCAAAATTGACAGGTCGTCCTGCTTTATGGGTACGGATGGCAGCCTGGTATTGCTGTGGGTCACACAAAGATCATAATCAAAAATCAAGACTGCGCAAACACCTTTGTATGTGTAAAATGTGCTGTATTATATTAACATGAGCTTAAAAGGATTTCAACAATCAGATAAAATCAAAGGAAACACTGTGAGAGAAACCGAAACTTTGTGGACGGTCATTGGTGACAATGTGCCATTATTTGAGGTTTAGATGTCATTTTGACAGGTTTACTAACTTTAGCAATGCGGTCGTGCATGCGGGCTTTGCGATCATCCCCGCTGGCCTTAGCTTGTGTGAAGGCTTCTTTGTACTTGGCCATTCTCTGTTCCAGAGCTTCAAGGACAGTCTGGGGCTGAGCTGGGCCAGAAACACTGTCAGCTGGAATAACAAAAACAAAAAATGAACACTAGGAGACAGGAAAAGCATTCAAATTTAGGTCACAAACACAGTAATTCAGGTTAGACTATAATTAGACCATTAAAACTAACACATGCTCAGTCTCTGAAAATATTTAATGTGAGAACTGGTGTACTAACCAGGAGCTGAAGGTGAGGTAACAGCTTTTTGAGGTGCAGGGATAGTAACTGTAGAGGCTGTGGAAAAGAATGAAGCCTCACTATATTAAGCTATAAGCCTTCAAAATATGTAACAAATATACAAAACATCATAGCTACTATAGTATTTTTCTGACCACAAATGATAATTCAGGTCTAACCTTGAGACAGAGGGGGCGGAAGGGAGCTCATGTCCACCGGCTGGCCTTTCTCCAAAGCCTCAATTGCTGCATCGAATCCCTGAGCCAAACAAGCAAACAGCAATAGCGCTATTCTTTGTCTACTTCCTACAAGTCTTGAATACCTCAAATAACTTAGCACATTTTTGTTACAAGTGAGTTATTAACAATCATGGTTTACTGGAACAAGAGTCTTCATTAAGAGGAATATCCAAACTTGCATGACAACACAGCTGCAATGGTAGATGCCTTGAATTAAATGCAAAACCAACTGAAACGGTAGGTAAAAACACTAAAAGCTTTGAGATACAAAGTCTTTGGCAAGTTTAAGTCAAAATTTCCATATTAGAGCAGAAGGCAAACGGAAAAAGACACATTAACAGGGTGTGATGTTACCTGACAACACAGACAACACAGTTACAGAAGTCTGCTTTTGGTTTTAAGCTAACTGAAGCAAAACATGAAACTAAAAGATTTTACACAACAAAATAAAACAAAAAACAACTACATTTACTATTACAAATTCTTTACAAATTAAATTTGATAACTGTAATGACTGATAAGATGCTCATTTTGAAGGAATGAAGCCAGAGAGGGAAGCTTTTTGAAAATATAAAAATAAAAGTATAGAAACAGCAATACATAGCTATGTACATTAGATTAAAACCACATCTTACCTTGCTGGCCTTTATGTGCATTTTGGCTTGGTCAATATCTCCTGCTTGTTTGGCCTTGAGAGCTGCCATCCTGTACTCCTTCTGTCGCTCCAACAGAACGTCTTTAGTGGGCTGTCCGGCTGGTGAGTCTGCTTTAGGAGCAGAGGAAACCACAATGTATCCTTTACAAAAACAGCTCTGCAGAATGTCATGCTACTAGTTAAATTAGCTATTCAGGAACAACTTAAAGGGAAAGGCCTTCATTTTCAAAATAGTTTGCTTTTCTACATCCACCATTGATGTAATGAGTAAAAATAATTGGATTTTTTTTTTCATTTTGAGTAATTTTTTGTTTTTTTGAATTATGACTACTGCTACTATGGAAAATGACCAACATTACATAAACACATTTTAGAGTTGCTGGACAGCATGGAATGATTTAACAAATATATACTCCACTTATAAATAAATATAACTGCTGTCAAATATTAATCACAGAATAGAGATCAAGTCTGTTTTAAAATATTTACTAAACTAAAGAAGTTGGCATCATCTCATAACCACATAAAAATGTATCCAAAAAGCAAAAATCAATAGTAAAAATGTTTCTATTTTGCATAATTATTATTATATATTTTTTTTTGCATTAATATAGTGTTGAAATGTTTGTACATTAATCATACAGAAATAAAATCAGCTAACAGTGCAACATCAGGCAACGCAGATCTCCTAAAAATAATCAACAGTGCTTAAACAACACACACACACACACACACACACACACACACACACACACACACACACACACATACACACACACACACACAAGCGTGGACCAGGCAGCGAATCAGTGTGAAAAGGTCTTTGTTTGGCCATATATGGAATCTTAAAAGCTTCATTACAAATTATAAGCATACTTTAAGTAAAAAGTATAACTGAACATTTTACTTCAATTGCTGAAGATTTAATCATTCAAAAGTTTGCGATCGGTAAGATTTTTAGGTAACACTTTACAATAAGGTTCATTAGTTAACATGAACTACAATGAACAATACTTCTAAGCATTTATAAATCTAAGTTAATGTTAAATTTCAGCATTTACTAATGAATTATTAAAACCCCAAGTTGAACAAACAATGAACTACTGTATTTTTATTAACTAACATCATAAAAGATTAACTAAATTAGTAGATAATCTTTAAGTTGGCCGTGAAAAGCCTAACCAGAAAGTCAAGTAATTTTATAAGCTTGAAATTTAGAGGTTTTCAATTTGAAATTGTTACGTTTTCATTTTTAGTTAGCTAAAAACAAGCTAAAACCAGCTAACTGGATTGAAAATAAGCTAAAACTAGCTTATTTATAATAAAACAGCTACAAAACAGTTCAAATCAGTTAGTTTAGCACAAAAACAGCTAAAGCCAGTTAATTTAATGAAAAAACTGCTAAAACAGGGTAAAACTAGCTAAACTCAGCCGTTTTAAAAGCCAGCTAAAAACCAACTAAAACCAACTGATTTAGCAACAAAAGCTAAAAAACAGCTAAAACTTTCGTTCATTTAGCTAAACCAGCTAAAAACCAGCTCATTTAAGAAAAACAAAAAACAAACAAACAGCTAAAAGAACTTGATTTAGAAAAAGAAAAACTGCTAAAAACAGCTAAAACCAGATAATTTAGCAAAATGATCAGCTAAAACCCAGGTAAAACTATCCAAACCCAGCTAAAAACAGCTGTTTTAACAAACAAAATGTCAGCTAAAAACCAAGCTAAAACCAGTTGATTTAGCAAAAAACCTTGGCTATAACAAGTTAATACCAGCTTAACACAGCTAATTTAGCAAAAACTAGCTTAAAACCAGCAGATTTAAAAAAAATAAAAATAAAAATAAAAAACAGCTGATTTAGTGAAACCTAAAGCTTAAAAAAAAAAAAGTTAAAAATCAGCTAAAACCAGTTTATTTAGCGAAAGAGAGGTAAATCAGCTAGAAACCAGCTAAAACTTGGTCTGGGCAGAGTTTGGTAGTTCTAGCTTGAAAACTCTAGGACATGTTTCAATTGCAAATTGTCTCAGAAGCAAATAGTCTCAGAAGAATAATAATATGTAGAAGCTTAAATAGCAGATCAGCAAGTTGGCTTTTTCAAGCCAACTTAATAAATAGGCATAAATGCTTTGTTTATTGTTAGTTCATGTTAATTAATACATTAACTAATGCTACCAAATTACACCTTATTGAGAATTGTTACTAATTTTTAAAATGTTTTTGAATTGAGTATTTTATGTTAATCAATGCTGGATTTATTAAAAAAAAAGTAATATTGTGAAATATTATTCCAATTTAAAATAACTCTACAAGTTTGTGTGAATGTTCCAATGAGCTTCAATAGAAGCAAAGAAATCTGATTTGTACAATAAAGTTCCACGTCAAAAATTTGCTTACTGACTTAAAAAACAGTGTTGAATTAAATTCTTTATCGTTTTATATACCTTTTCCTAAAAATATATATATTTCTAAGTTTAAATGAAAATCCCATAACCCAGACCTTAGCTAGGCATTTTATCTTTTAACCATTAACTTGTAACCTTTAAACTGTGTTAGGCTACCACAAAAGCACTTGACTGACCTAAGTGCAATGGAGCGCCACTTGCTGTATGTTCCCCTTCTGGAGATGACAGGGAAGCTGGAGACGTTACACCGGAGGACTCTTCTTTAGTGTTTGATGCTGGATCCATGACAACAGGGGCAGCCTCCGCAGAGACAGGAGAGATCTCAACAGCGCTGTCACACTCCCCGTGCTCATCAGGTGAAGCTGCAGGGGCAGGAGGCCGACTGGGACCACCAGATGCTCCACATGCAACTGGAGGGGGAATCTCAGCTTCGTCAATCTTCCCTCCTTTCCGTACTGATGCCAGCATAGTCTGTAGTGTCTAAACAAAAATATGAGTGTCAATAGTCCAAATCATCCAAAGTTTGTTTATTTGAACAGTGACACTATATCCATTCACCTTGAGGCCTCTCTCATATCTCCGTGCTTTAGAGGTTTCCCCTGCTGCTTTGGCATTGGTAACAGCCATCCTATACATGTTTATTCTCTCCTCTAAAGTGTGTTCAGTGCAACCAGGCACTGAAGAAACCTTAGTGTCCTGTGATGGAAAATAAAATTATTTAATAATTATTTATTATGCTTTTTCAATTTTTGAATTTTAACTAGTCCCACTTTATATTAGGTGGCCTTAGCTACCATGTACTTACATCAAAAAATAAGTACAATGAACTTATTATGTGTATATTGTATTGCAAAACACTTTTGCTTCTATTGAAGTGGGATAGTTAATGCACAACCTTTAAGTGACTGCTGTTACTAAATGTAGTATAATTGTATCTAGACTTCATTCAGAAGATTGAAATCAGTAAGATTCTTTTACATTTTCGAAAAGTGTCTTATGCTCATCAAGACTGCATTTATTTGATAAAAAAAACAAAAATAAAGGTTGATTTTTTGGCATTGGTCTTATCAAAAACATCAGAGAGCTATTTTAAAAATACTAATTTATTCTCTGCCAGTAGGTGGCGCTTTTTGAACGGAAGTAATAGACCAATTCAGTGTTTGCAAATGGTAATAATGCTTTTTTTGGTGGCAGAAAATTACAGTTTTTAAGTAGCAGTCTATGAAAGCCATTTAACAATAGAATAAAAAAGGTAAATTTGAGATAATGATGAGTTTGAGATGACAAAAATCAAACATCATTCTCGCAATTCCGAGATTATATCTCACAATTCTGATAAGAAAAATCAATTCGTCATTCTTTCTTTTCTTTCAGAGTCATGAGTTTTTATCCCACGCGTCTCGCTTTTTTTTTCTCAGAATTGTCAAACTCGCTATTGTTGCTATTGTCAGAAATGTGAGATAAAATAGGTAAATGTTATGTAAAATGTTATAGGTTTAAATAGTATTTTATGCTGTAACTGTAAGGCTAATATAATATGTCCCGCAAATCAAATTTATGCTTTAGAAGTAATCATAGCAGTTTTCATCCATAACATGTCCGTTTAAACGTCTGTGTTTAGCTTCAAATGACGTCTTTGACGACGGTATTCTATAAAAATTATTTGAATTCTGATTCTGACATCCAAAGACACAACAAAACATTTTTTATTTTATTCATGGATTTTACCCATTTCCACTTGTTACAAGTGTTTTTCTGCAAGTGACGTAACTGTGACGTCTACTCCAAATTGGTGTACATAGCAGTTGTCTGGTAATGACAGCTCTGTGCTCATACTGTTTACTCTGAAACATCTAGCTCAAATTTATTATTGAATGAAATACTTTTGAAGTTTAATCCACAAAATCAAGCAATGTCCGGATTTTTGTTTTTCCGCTCCAAAATGTAAGGCCTATTGAAATTATAATTAAGACTTTACACCATCTAATGTATTTACAACTTTTTCTGGCCTTAAATTTGATACAACTGAATTTAAGACTTTTTCAGATTTTTTTTAAATTAATTTATTCCTGTAATAGCAAAGCTGATTTTTCAGCAGCCATTACTACAGTTCTTAAGAGTCACATGATCCTTCAGAAACAATTCTAATGTGCTGATTTGCTGCTGAAGAAACATGTATTATTATAATTTTTAACAGTTGTGCTGTTTAATATTTTTGTGGAAACAGTAATACGCTTTAAAGGATTCCAAAAGAATATATTTTGTAACATTCTAAACATCTTTCCTGTCACTTCTGATCAATTTAATGCAGTGTTTAAATAATAATAATAAAAAAAGAAATTAAATAAGACAAAAGAAATAATAAAATATATATTTTTTAAATGTACTGACCCTGAAACTATTGAATGGTGAAGAATATATGAGCTTAATTCAATTATTACCAACATGATAACCATTTATAGAGTCAACATCTTCAAAAAATATTAAAATATAACAACATTACATTACATTAAATAAAAATTACAACTAACACAACTGTACACAAACAATATGATTATGCTTTCCCAAATAAATTTTGGATGATACCTGTTTGGCTGGCGTCAGTTCTGCTGAAGGGGTTTCCGCACTAATGGGAGAGGTGGGGGTTGCGGCACCTGAGTCTTCCGTTTCCTCCTCATCAACCACTTCCTGCAGCTCAGCCTAATGAGAATCACAACATACACTAGAAACTCACTATACCACATTCAGAAGGTTCTGACAGTGAAGAGAAACAGACAATAATCAAAGGTTTCATTTACCAAGAGGTCTTCATCATCCTCCAGACTATCATCTTCATCATCATCAATGTCTTTCATGCAGGCCTCCGCCATTTTTGCAATATCCTCCATCGGTAATGGAGCTTAAACATAAAAATTCAAGTCAAATTTATTTAAATGTTTACTAAATATTTTCAAGATAATAACAACCAAGACAGAGTACAGATAAGGCAGACAACTGAAATTCTACAGGTGAATGTTTGGCTGGTTAGTTTAATCTGGCTACACCCTACTAGTAGATGTTGTAACTACACCATCTAGCAGCAAAAAGCTTCTTTCCTCATTGATGGCCCTACAAAAAGTTGAAGAAGTCTCTTTTGCTCACCAAGCCTTCATTTCTTCGATCCAAAGTACAGCAAAAAAGTACAATTTTTAAATATTTTTACTATTTAAAATAACTGTTTTCTATTTGAATATATTTTAAAATATAATTTATTCCTGTGATTTAAAAACTGAATTTTTTAGCATGATTACTCAAGTCACATGATTACTCAGAAATCATTCTAATATTCTGATTTGCTGCTCAACAAACAATCATTATTATTATTTTTATGATGAAAACAGCTGAGTAGATTTTTTTTTTTAGATTTCTTTGATGAATAGAAAGTTCAGAAACAGCATTTATCTGAAACTTTTGATCAATTTAAAGTATCCTTGCTAAATAAAGCATTAATTTATATCATTTCTTTCCTCCAAAAAATTGTGACTCCAAGATTTTAAATGGTATAGTGTCTAATATTACTATAAAACTATAAGGTAAAATAATGTTACTTTGGATCTTTTTATTTATCAAAGAATGCTGAAGTACTCAACTGACAAGAAATGTTTCTTGAACAGCAAATCAGCATATTGTGACATGTGACACTGAAAACTAGAGTAATGATGCTAAAAAATTCAGCTTTGAAATCACAGGAATAAATCACATTTTAAAATATATTATTTTTAAAGTTATTTTTAATAGTAAAATATTTCATAATATTACTGCTATTTCAATATTTTGGATCAAATAAATGCAGACTTGGTGAACAGGACTGTCAAACAATTAATCGCGATTTTTTTTTGTGTTTACATAATATATGTGTGTGCTGTGTATATTTATTATGTATATATAAATACACACACTTGCATTAAAATATATGAAAAAAATATGTTATATAATTATATATAAAATGTTTATATGTATATATTATTTCAATTATATATAAATAAAAATATACATATATATACAGACATAAATATTTTTAAAATATATTCATGTATGTGTAAACATTATAAACATACACAGTTCTCACACATTTATTACATAAACACCAACTTTGATTTTGGATGCGATTAATCGCAATTAGCCCTAAAAAATATTTTAAAATCTTACTGTCCAAAAACTTTAGTGTATGTGTATGTGAATATAGTTTAAAAAATGATTTACTCCTGTAATGGAAAGGCTGAATTTTCATTGGCTGTTATTGGAGTTATGATCCTTCAGAAATCACTGAGATGTGATGTGAACTGAGACGTTCCTGAGATGAATGAAAATGCTAACAAGCTCTCTTTAGATAATACAGACCTTGGCACTACCACAACATGCATTAGAAGTACATTAAAAAATACATTAGGTGATAGTATTTCAAATCCTACCTTTTAAACAGAAACCATCTGCATTTATGATATGAAAAAAAAAAGAAACGATAAACACAATGCACACCTATGCCCGCCTTTTTCCCTCTGGGAGCCACATTAGGTTTCTTCCCAACAATGGCAGCAAATTCAGCTTCTAAAGCTGGATCGTCCAGATCTTGCTCCATGTCCATCATATCTTCCGGCTTGAAATCAAGGAACAAACCCATCTACAAACAAAAAAACAAATGCTTATATGTAAAGGTCCAATAGCACCCTTATCTCAGTCACAAGATAAGTCACAAGACAGATAATCAATGGATTCTAACTTAAAGCCCCTGTCCAATACAAACAACAGACATAATCCTTAAAGGGATAGTTCACCAGTCATTATTTTAAAAAGTAAACTGTCTCTTTAAAGTGTTTAGCTTAAAACATGCACAGCTGACAGCCACATGCAAAACATTTCAACACTTACCTGTTTGGCTGCAGCTGCTCCTTGGCCTTTCGGCGCTGCTGCTCGCTTGTTTTTCCGGGCAAACATCCCGTCCTGCTCCCGCTCCTCCGCCCTTTAAGTTATAGGACAAGGACAGACAAACACCTGAATGTTTGAAGTCAGAACGTGACGTTCAAATAAACAAGTGCTGTAATGAATAATCTTTTAGTCTCGAAGTTAGTCTCGTCTCTAAAATGTAATGTCATGAAATAGCAGCGTGGAGGTTTCTGGTCGCGGAATGACAGGTTTAGGTTTAGAGGAAGTTTATGAACGCAAACGACAGTCACATGTGCTGTTAACACATGGGCTCTGCTGACTCACCCCGCTGATCCAGAAGAGCACTGTGGAGCAGTTTACTTTCTTTTCCTCGCCAACAGTGTAACGTTAAACCCACTCCACTTCCTCCTTCCTACCGTACGAAGGGCTTCACAAACCTGACAGTTTATGTGAATGGAAACACGCTGCGGGATTCAAAGCAACATTATAACAATACAAACTCGGTAAAAACAGAAAACTGTTTATACTTGTCAACAGAAATACAAATCAACATGTCAACAGTAAACAAAATCGTAGTAACGTTAGTGTCCCATTCGTTAGCTAAGGCCTGGCATATTAAACGATAACCATATGAATGTTAAAATAGATGTTAATTATTTACCTTATTTACGCTTCTCACAAAACAGAGCTGCATTTAACATTGGCTTTGTTTTGCCACTGCAACCAATGCAACGAAAACATCAAAGTCAGGCCACGCCCAACAGTAGCAAACCGCACCGGTCTTTAGATTTTTCAAAATAAAAGTTTTAATCTCGACCGGTTTTCAAAATAAAAATAAAAGGGTATGTCATTGATAATCGTATGCTATGAATTATAATGACAGTCTCAGTCAAAAAAAAAAAAAAAAAAAAACCGACAGCCTCCATTCACTGTACTGAAAGAAAATGCAATGAACGCGAATAGTTGTATCATTTTCTGTCCATACATTGTGCAATACATAAATACTTTCCATATTTAAACACATTTTTTTCACCCCTCTGCACATTCCTGTAAATAACAACACTATGTACATTTGCTATTACTATGTTCTTA